>NC_143057.1:36960441-37276470 GCF_052426305.1 Pelodiscus sinensis
GTTTTCATAGAGATAAATTAGGTCTGTTGTCTTTCTCTTATTTCCCTGTAGCCAAAAGATAGTTCTATAAATATATGGAATCCATTTACAATGATCCCCCATTCTGCTTCTCTGATTAAGCAAACTTATGAAATAAAATATGTTTTTGATTTGTTTCCTCCCACTGGCCTCTAAATATACTTTACTTGCTTACTTGAAAAATCAATAAAAATCAAAGAGCCAAATGTGTCTGTGGTGTAACTCAGTCAAATATGTTGAAATTATACCAGAGATTAATTTGATGCTAAATATAATTTAATGCTGTATATTTCTCAAATATTTCATTGGAAAGAGACCCAGATGGGAAGAAGTAGCTGTTCAGTAAAATGCATTCTTTCAGACATCAAATAATAGTTAATCCGAAGCAGATCAAGCATGAGCTGAATCAGTCCCTATAGTATCTCCAACTTCTATAGGCTTTTAAAATGCTGTGATCCAAAATTGTTCAGGGATGAAACTCAGAGGACAAGAAGTTTCTATGCAGACAGTGTTTCCTATTTAACATGCAGGAAGCATTAGATTACTTTTACGAAAAATGTTTATTTCCTGCAAAGACTCCTCCTAATCATTAACCTCCCTTCATTTACCACTAGCTCTGATAGAAAAGTTTATTTTCAACATTAAAAACATTATAAACACTCTTGAAAAAAAGCTTCTTTTAAAAAAAAAAAAAAAAAAAGTTATCCCTCAGTAAACACAGTATACTAATTGCCTAATTTGGGAAGAAGAAGAAAAAATGAATTGAAGTTGAGTACATTTGTTCCTGAGATATAATTGTTCCTGAACACATGTTTTCTTAGCTTATACTGAATCACATGGGCTATTTTAACACTGGATCTACCTATTTAGACTTTTAGAAGGTCATCTTCCACTGTAGTATCTGAGGGTATGTCTAGACTGCACCCCTCTGCCGGTACAGGGATGCAGATTAGGCTGGGTGAAATTGCTAATGAAGCAGGGATTTAAATATCCTGTGCTTCATTAGCATAAAAATGGCTGCTGCTTTTTTCTGGCATGGAGCTTTGTCGGAGAAAAGCGGCAGTCTAGAGGCTGATCTATCACTAAAGAAAGCCTTTTCTGATAGATCCCTTATGCCTCGTAAAACATACCCTGAATATTTCCTCCTCTTCATTCAAAATTGTTTCATATCAAAAGAGAAAGGGAAATGGTCGATAACTTATTTTCATTGGGTAAGATAGAACAATTATGAAATATTAACTTTGATCAGTACACCAAATTGTACCAAATGAAATTAAGCCTGGCACCAGTAAGCCAAGTCCACTAATGTTAAGGACAACTAAACACTGCTGCTCACACATATGTACTGAACAGCTAAGAATAACATTCTAGTAGCTATTGGTTAACCAAATATCCCACACTTAACTTCCTCTCAGAGAAGAGGCAAATCACTTCTCCAACAACCTTTTGCATAACCAAGATCCACCTTGTGACCCCATACAGTTCTGTGTCCTCTCCATGCATGGATTTTAGGAGTTGATCAAGGCCAAATAATTTACCCTTGACCATTCTTACTATTCTGCCCGTGATCCCATGCAACTTTACCACACCATCTATTCTGCCATGCTGTATAGTACAGAGGATGAAACTCCAAGTCTAAAGAACCTGCACCATAAACTTCCAAGTTCTACTTCCTGTGGCAAGATTCTTTTTCTTGCTCTTCTATATGAAACTTAGGCTATGTCTACACTACAGGCTTCTTGTTCAAGAAGCTTTTTGCGGAAGATATATTCCACAAATCGTCTTGCTCAAGAGCGCATCCACACTGCAAAAGCACATCAAAAAAGTGATGCACTTTTGTGAAAGAGAGCTCCCAGACTGCATGGATGCTCTCTCGAAAGGAAACTCTGATTGCTATTTACAGAATAGCCACCAGGGCACCTGTGCTTTTTTCAGTTGCCTCTTTTTGTGCAAAACCCCCCTGTTCTACATCCACACACACCTTTTTGCGCAAGAGCTCTTGCACAAAAAGGAGTTAATCCTCATAGAAGGAAGAATACCAACACTGGAAAAAAACCTCTGTTCTTTCATTTTACTTGCACAAAAACACACTTGAGGTGTGGACGCTCTGTGAATTTTCGTGCAAAAATCACCATTTTTGTGCAAAAACTCTGTAGTGTAGACCTACTCTTAGGGAAGAGCCCATCCTTTTACAAGGCTCTTTTCCCCCATGCTAATTTCTGGTGGTGGGAGGAGGCTAATGGTTGGATGATTTACTGGGCTTTAAAGCAATTGTATTATTCTACCCAATTAGTTCTAGATCTGGCAGACCTTTGACATGATCTTTAATCATTGCTAACTTAAAGACCTGTTGAAAACCAGTGCTCTCTACCATGTGGTATCTTTCTGAGGGTATAACATCAGCAATTAGTGAGAGGTTGGCCGTTAACAAATTGTTTGAATCCAAGCACAGGTAAAAACAGGATGGAAACAGAATTCTGTTTTTATGGAGTGATATCTTCCAATTTGTGGAAGACAGAATAAAGCACCACCAGTAGCTTTTCTCTAAATTCATTTTTGGCTCTGGAATTTCACAAGATATTGATTTTAAGATGATTACTGGTTACTCAGTTTATCAGTTCCTTTTTGGTATTGATCCATAACTGTATCTAGCCAGTATCAGACCTCTGAAATTAGCACACCAGACAGAAACCATTAAGATAATGATAATGACAATTGGCTACATTTGAAAACGTCCACCCAATGTGCAGCAGCAACAAAACATTTTAAAAAACTAATAGAATGCTGAAAATCATTAAGAAATTGATAGATAATAAGACAGAAAATAACATGTTTGCCTCCATAAATTTATGATACACTCACATCTTGAATACTCTGTTACAGATGTGGTTGCCCCAGCTTAAAAAGATATATTAGAATTTTAAAAGGTTCAGAAAAGGGCAACAAAAATGATTAGGAGTATGGAACAGCTTCTGTATGAAGAAAGATTAGTAAGACTAGAATTTTTCAACTTGGAAAAGAGACAACTAAGGGGGAATATGATGAGGTCTATAAAATCAGGATGGGTGTGGAGAAAGTAAATAAGGAAGTATTATTTACTCCCAGGACCATAAGAAGGCATGGGCACATCATAATCAGGGGCGCAAAGATGCAATAAGTAAAAATAATAAGCAGCAAAAGTAAAGAGTGCAACACAGGGGACACATAATTAATATTTTGCCCCACGTGCAAAAATACCTAATTACGATACTGCTTCCTCCTAATAACACAAGAACTAGGGGCCATCAAATGAAATTAATAGGTCAGAAGTTTAAAACAAACAACAGAAAGTGCACAGTCAACCTGTGGAACTCCCAGAAGTGACCAGCACATCTTTATGTCCCCAGGAGCGGGAGAGGCAGGGGGTTCCACATGCTAGCCCGTTAGAGCTGCAGAGTCATTTCTTAGAGTGGGAAACTCCCTGGTCGACACCTCTGGGGCCACAGGGATGTGCCAGCTGCTTCTGGGAGTGACGCTGGGAGCCTGCCTTAGTCCCACTCCAGTGATGGACTTTTAGTGGTTTAAATCCTCCAGGTTTGGCTTCAGTAGCCTCCAGGATTTCAGCCATACTGGAAGGTGTGCCACCTCTATTGCCAGAAGATGCTGTGAAAGCATCTATACCCCATTATACATATATAATGTATACCCCAAATAAAAAAACATAGCAAGAGACCTAAAACAGTGTCACCGTGGCTTAACCACCATGTAAAAGAAGCAGTGAGGGACAAAAAGGTATCTTTTAAGAAGTGGAAGTCCAATTCTAGTGAGATAAATAGAAAGGAACATAAACACTGTCAAATCAAGTGTAAAAATGTAATAAGAAAAGCAAAAAAAGATTTTGAGGAACAGCTAGCCAAAAACTCAAAAAGAAATAAAATGTTTTTTAAGTACATTAGAAGCAGGAAGCCTGCTAAAAAACCTGTGGGTCCCCTAGATGATCAAGCTATAAAAGGAGCAAGAAAGGACGATAAAGCCATTGCAGAGAAACTAAATGATTTATTTGCTTCAGTCTTCACGGCTGAGGATGTTGGGGAGATTCCCAAATCTGCACCGACCTTTGTGGGTGAAGAATCTGAGGAACTGTCCCGGATTGAAGTGTCATTAGAGGAGGTTTTGGAACAAATAGAAAAACTTAATGTTAACAAATCTCCTGGACCGGATGGCATTCATCCAAGGGTTCTAAAAGAACTCAAATGGGAAATTGCTGAGCTATTATCTGTAGTTTGTAACCTATCCTTTAAATCGGCTTCCGTACCTAATGACTGGAAGGTAGCCAATGTGACACCAATATTTAAAAAGGGCTCTAGAGGCAATCCTGGCAATTACAGACCGGTAAGTCTAACTTCAGTACCGGGGAAATTAGTCGAAACAATAATAAAGAATAAAATTGTGAAGCATGTAGAAGAACATAATTTGTTGGACAAATGTCAACATGGTTTCTGTAAAGGGAAATCCTGCCTTACTAATCTATTAGAGTTCTTTGAAGGGGTTAACAAGCATGCGGATAAGGGGGATCCAGTAGATATACTATACTTGGATTTTCAGAAAGCCTTTGACAAGGTCCCTCACCAAAGGCTCTTGTGTAAATTACATGGCCATGGGATAAGAGGGAAGGTCCTTTCTTGGATTGAGAACTGGTTAAAAGACAGGAAACAAAGGGTAGGAATAAATGGTAAATTTTCAGATTGGAGAGGGGTAACTAGTGGTGTCCCCCAAGGGTCAGTCCTGGGACCAATCCTTTTCAACTTATTCATAAATGATCTGGAGAAAGGGGTAAGCAGTGAGGTAGTAAAGTTTGCGGATGATACCAAACTGTTTAGGACAGTCAAGACAGAAGCAGACTGTGAGGGGCTCCAAGAAGATCTCACCAAACTCAGTGATTGGGCAGCAAAATGGCAAATGAAATTTAATGTGGATAAGTGTAAAGTAATGCACATTGGGAAAAATAGCCCCAACTATACATACAGTATGATGGGGGCTAATTTGGCTACGACAAATCAGGAAAGGGATCTTGGAGTTATGGTGGACAGTTCTCTGAAAACTTCCACGCAGTGTGCAGCGGCAGTCAAAAAGGCAAATAGGATGCTAGGAATTATTAGGAAAGGGATAGAAAATAAGACACAGAATATCTTACTGCCCCTGTATAAAACTATGGTACGCCCACATCTGGAATACTGTGTACAGATGTGGTCTCCTCACCTCAAAAAAGATATTTTGGCCTTGGAAAGGGTTCAGAAAAGGGTAACTAAAATGATTAGGGGTTTAGAACGGGTCCCATATGAGGAGAGGTTAAAGCGACTGGGACTTTTCAGTTTAGAAAAAAGGAGGCTGAGGGGGGATATGATAGAGGTCTATAAAATCATGAGTGGTGTGGAGAGGGCCGATAAAGAAAAGTTATTTATTAGTTCCCTAAATAGAAGAACTAGAGGTCACCAAATGAAATTAATGGGTAGCAGGTTTAAAACGAATAAAAGAAAGTTCTTCTTCACACAGCGTGTAGTCAACCTGTGGATCTCCTTGGCAGAGGAGGATGTGAAGGCTAGGACTATAATAGAGTTTAAAGAGAAGCTAGATAATTTCATGGAGGTTAGGTCCATAAAAGGCTATTAGCCAAGGGATAAAATGGTGTCCTTGGCCTCTGTTTGTCAGAGGCTGGAGAGAGATGGCAGAAGACAAATCGCTAGATCATTGTCTTCGGTCCACCCTCTCTGGGGCACCTGGTACTGGCCACTGTCGGTAGACAAGATACTGGGCTAGAAGGACCCTTGGTCTGACCCAGTATGGCCGTTCTTATGTTCTTATGTTCTTAAAGCCAAGAATAAAACAGAGTTTAAAAAAGTTACTGCAGGATAGGTCCGGGGCGGGGGCTCTCACCTGTTTGCCAGAAGCTGTGAATTGGCAACAGGGAATGGATCACTATTCTGTTAATTCCATGTAAAGCATCTGGCATTTGCCACTGTTGGAAGATGGGATATTGGGTGAGATACACCTTAGGTCTGACTCAGTGAGGCCATTTTAATGTTCTTATAAGAGAGGGTGTAACAAAATAATCATTAAAATCCAGGCACCAGGCTGGGATTGAAAGGATGTAGCAGAATAGAAAACTGCTTTAATAGCTAAATCATTTCTTTTTTAAACAGTGTCTGCTAATAGCTTCCAAACTGTCCACCTGAATTTAAAATGTCAAATATGCCATAGTGAATAGGCCTTTGCTGGCATCATACCGAGGCATGGGGTCAATATCGTTGCTGGAGGAGACTAATTCTCCAAAAGCTATTACTAAAAGTGAAGTATTCACCAGCAGATTGGGGGGAACACCTGACGGAAAACAGCAATAATCCCTCCTGTCTGACAAAATACAGAAACTCCACCTTTTCTTTCCTCCTGGGAGTGAGATAAGGGAAAGATTACTCTCAATAACCAACATGCAACCTAACATTAGATCTTTCCTCATCTCCTGCTTTCTCTGGCAAATCTGTCAAGGCATGATCATCTCCAAGTGGTGTGTCAGCATAGTTGAGTGGGTTGACTATAGAGCAAAAAGACAGGAAATCCCATCCCACTTCTGCCTCTGACTTGCTGTGTGACCTTGGGCAAGTCACTTCACCCTTCATGTCTCTATTTTCACAGCTGTGAAAAGACAGTTATCATATTTATCTACTGCACAGCTATTTTGTGAAGGTTAAATGGTTGAGGTCTGTAATGCACTTTGAAAACTAGAAGGAAACTCTGTATGCTAAGCACTGTTATAATCCTATTCCTATGTATCACAAAGGCTCTTGAGCAGCCATGTCACAAAGTGTGCATAAAAAGGAGGGTAAAGTGTTGCTATATAACACAATTCTACTTTAAAACCTGGTCTAGACATTTTTTGGAGTTGAACTCTAAAGTTGTATACATTTCTGGTTTTTTACAGTGCTTAATAGTGAGTTTGCTTTAGTAACCTTCAATAAAATACTGTGAAATCCACTGGCTTTTAAATTATATTAAGGTGCATGGAAGGAGGCCTTGGTAAGAGTTTTCAGTAGTAATTTTAAATTAATTTACACCACATTCTGTGCTACCGTCAGTGGGGTTACTCCATTTCCTGCCTCTGTGTGTAAGTCAAGGCAGAATCTGTCCCTTTTAATTTACTTGCACTGTTTACAGTTTCCAAAATGCTAACACATTACATTGAGGTGCATGTGCACAGAAATGAAGGGGGAGTGAAGGCTGAGAACTCTCGTGTGGCTACTGTTGCTATGATACTAGCTCGAAGCATTTCTTTCTTTCTCCTCTCCCCCTCCCCAACCCCCACTCTCACTGAGCTGGAGAAAAGCAACACTGCTGAGGGTCTGAATGGTACAGGCTTCGCGGGGAACCACTCTGTGTGTGAGTCAGCTAGTGGGGGTATATGACTATCGAAGTGTCATTTCTCATTTCCATGGCAAGCCAGATTTCCTCCTGTAAACTAGGGATGTATTCATGTCAGAGGGGAGTCTTTCCATTTATATGTACCCTAAGCTCTGCACCCATTCCTCAGCAAGCTGTACCCCAACATGTTGATTTGGAGCCATCTACAATTCATCAGGCACCTTAAGCTGCAAGTTTTTCAGAAGGTTGTTTTGGTTACGGGTTTTTAAGTGCAGCTCATCTCCTGCTGATATTGCACAAAACCTGCCAAAAGCCTTCTTTTGTAGATAGAAATGAATCTGGATTCGTTTCCAGACATCTAGTCAAGAAATTATACAGCACGTAAGTTCCAAAAAGCAGGTTTTGTTTCCAGGGCTGTTTCTGTACAGACACTTGTCTGCTTTTATCCACATATGGTTTGTTTTGCTGAAAAATTTGAATGCACCTCTTCAATGAGCATATTGAATGGCCAGAAAAAAAAGTTGTTTTATTTTATACAGAGCTTCTAACTAGACATCATAGATAATATCTGCTCTTTTCTACTGATGAGTATGATGTGTAATCTAAAAAGAAATAAGCAGTTCTAGTGATTTCCATTTCATTTAGCATTTCTTTTACATTATCCTGATATTTGCAAATAAAGATGCCGATCTTCCATATCTGCCATTCAATCAATGCAGTAATCTGCTGATAATTTAATTGGTTATGATAATGAATAAGCTGATATCTCAACCCTCTCCCCCTCCACTGTTTAATTATCTCCAACATCCAATGCATTTATCTCATCTTCTCTCTTTAGCACTGCAGTGATAATGCCCATCACTGTCAGTCAGATATGAACATAGTAGGTGCTTGGAAGAGAGGCTACACTGGAAAGAATGTCGTGATCACCATCCTGGATGATGGCATTGAGAGAACCCACCCAGACTTGATGCAGAATTATGTGAGTCTTTGCAGTAGTTACAATTGCTGTTTCGTAATTCAGAATTAAAACTGCTGCTTGTTGAAAGATGACTGTGTTGGTCTCGTTGTTAAAAAGAAAGAAAGAAAGAAAGAAAGAAAGAAAGAAAGAAAGAAAGAAAGAAAGAAAGAAAGAAAGAAAGAAAGAAAGAAAGAAAGAAAGAAAGAAAGAAAGAAAGAAAGAAAGAAAGAAAGAGAAATTGCAAAAGTTCTGTTTTTCTCTATGGAAATAATCTGTTGGTTAATATCTAGTGTAATACCAGTTTAATACCTGATGTGTCTTCCATAGGTAAATTGCATCTTTATGGAATATAAAGACGGAGTTGAATTCAATGATCTCATAATCCCCACCCTTCCTACACACACACCTGTATACTTTGATACTTCTCAGAATTTTTGATTATGCTACACACTTGCTAATTTAAAGCATATTTATAAATAAAGTGAGCGCCTAAACCCTGGTAGGACAAAAATATGTGTCTTTAGAAAGACAACTGCCCATTTCTGAAGATATTAACAGAATTCTATCCTGCCGAGTATTTATTTAAATTCAAGCTTATCCATCATCTGGCTAGAAAAAATGTATAGGAAAAAAGATGTGTGGGTTTCCCCCATTGGTAACACCTTGGGGTCTTGCCAGTGTAGTTTTATCAGCTCCAGTGATGTTACCCCCAATTTACACTACTGTAACTGAGAGGAGAATCAGGCCCTTTGGTTATTGTAAGTTTCATATGGCCTTATGGATTTTCTGTCTGCCTGTGTTTTGTCACATTTAAATAATTGGTTTAAAATAGGAAAGTTTGGGTATGTTTTACATGTGAAAGTTATTTCAAAATAACAGCTGTTATTTCGAAATAACTTTCCTAGCATCTACACAAGCCAACCACTATTTCGAAATTAAATTGAAATAGTGGAGCGCTTATTTTGAATTTGGTAAACCTCATTCCACGAGGAATTATGCCAATTTTGAAATTGCTATTTCGAAATACGTGCTGTATAGACACTTATTTCGAAATAGGGGGCCTCCAGCCCTTCCCAAAGTACCCTGGTGGCTACTCTGGCCTCAACCAAGAACACTCCTCTCCCTTCCCCCTTGCCGGAGCCCTTAAAGGATATACTCTGGCCGAAGTGCCTGTGCCAGCTCCAAGCCTGCCAGCCCAGAGCCAGCAGTCACTGCCCCTGACCCAGTGGCCCCAAAACATGAGCCAGCAAGCCACTGGCAGCCAACCCTCCACCACTCCCCAGGAGCAGTCTGCCAGCTCCCAGGAGCCTGACAGGGGCTGGAGAAGGCGGGCTCCTTCCAGAGCAGAGATCATGGACCTTATTCAGGTTTGGGGGGATGCCCCCCAAGTCCATGATCTCTGCACTAGGGGGAATGTGGCTGTCTATGGCAGGATAGCTGCCAGCCTGGCCACCAAAGGCCGCATGCGAACCCGGGAGCAAGTTCTCATGAAAATCAATTTGGTCCAGCAAGACTCCCAACCCTGGGCCCTGAGCTTCCCCTCCCCCTTCTTCCGCTTGCTTCCCCTTTCCAGCTCCCTCCTTCTAGGTTTCCCCCTTCCCTCTCCCACCATCTCTCCTCCTGTCTCCTGCCTCCTTTCCCCAGTATCACCAGAGTTTCATTTCCCCACCCCCCAGTTTTGTTAAATAAAGAGAGTTTGTGTTCATGAAAATACAGGAAGTGGGGTATGGGAGGGATAAGTGGAAGGACGTGAGGGAGAATGAGACACAAGCCCCCAGTGGGGCAAACCAGGGAGGCTCTTAGTGCTCCTCAGGGTGGAATCTTTCCCGCAGGGCCTCCTGGATACTGACAGCCTGACCTCCCAGATGGCAGCCTGCAGAAAATGCAGCCAGGCTTGCAGCAACGTGTCCACGAGAAGCACCAGAGTGCCCAGGGGCAGCTCTGGCTCCATGTTACCAAGTGCTGTGGTGTCCTGAGTGAGGGCAACCAGAGCACATAGAGACAAAATGCTTTGCTGTCCCTCATCAAGGTAGGCAAACAAGCAGGGAAAGCTGAGAACTGGCTTTCCAGGGGGGGTCCCTTTAAGCACAGGCCTCAGATAGCCTCAGGCAGCAGCCACACAAAGTAACTCCTGACCTGATGCCCTGCTGGACCTGGTTCTAGCCGGCCTTAAATGCGATTCAGCATTCACTCAGTGTGAACGCTTAATTTCGAAATAGCCAAATGCTATTTCGAAATTTTGTGTATAGACACGTTATTTCAAAATAAGCTATTTTGAAATAACTATTTCAAAATTAGATATTTTGAAATAACACTGTAGTGCAGACGTACCCTTTGCTTGATGTAGAGAAAAACTGCTTTCTTGGTTGGTCAACTTTTTAGCTTACCAAAGCCGATATTTAAAAGTTTCAGAGGGGTAGCCGTGTTAGCTTGTAACTGGAAAAACTTAAAAAACAACAAATAGTCTTGCAGCACCTTAGAGACTAACAACAAAATTGTAGATGGTATCATGAGCTTTCATGGGCACAATCCACTTCTCCATTCATCAGAAGAAGTGGGTTGTGCCCCCGAAAGCTCATTATACCATCTACATTTTTTGTTAGTCTTACAGCACCTTAGAGGCTATTTGTTAAGTTTTCTCAAAGCTGATATTGTCCTTTCAAGCTATTTAAAATCTCAGGGCAGTGCACTGCTAGAGATTATTCCATGTCACAGGTAGAGGTATCACTCAGAAGTATACAACCTTGGGAGTCTGATTGTTTTTATGAAATGGAATGTGCAAGCTGTACATGGATGGAAGTGAAGAAAACAGATGAGTGCATTTGGGAGTAAATTCTCTTGTGCAGAAGGCCAGCACAAAGGGTGCTAGCTATAAGAGTGAATTTCATCCTGGCTGAGCATTCAAGACAACACTATCATTAACATCCAGTACAAAAGTTAGAGATGTGTCTGTAGTTCTAAAGCCGTTTATTTTGAACTAGCCAATTAGCCCGTCATAAGACGGGATTTTCAGGTCTCTCTTTCACATCGATCTTCTCTCCTGAGCCTCTGGTCTCTCTCTCTCTCTCTCTCTCCTCCTCCTACTATCTCCCGCCCTCTCTCAACTCTCCTCTTCCTTCTGCCTCTCCCTCCGTCTCTCTCTTTTTCTTCTCCCCTTCCTGCCTCTTACTCTCTCTCTTCTCTCCTCTGTCTCCATCAGGGATGCACGCTCATCCAGGCCTCACCCCCTGGGCGTGTATGTCACTGCCCTGCCCCCCTTCACCTCCCGCCGTGGTGCTCGTCTGACTTCTGCACTGCTCAGCCGGGCCACCGCGTGGGAGCAAGCAACGCAAACAGACTCTCTCTTCTCTTCCTACTGCCTCGCCCTCTCTCTCTCTCTCTCTCTCACCTCTCAACCGTCTCCTATCTCTCTCTCCGTTTCTCTCTCTCTTTCTCTTCTTCCCCTCCCACCTCTCACTCTGTGTTTCTCTTCTCCTCCTCCTGCTGCGTCTCTCTCTCTCTCTCTCTTGCTGTCCTCTGCCTCCTCCGTTCTCCTCTCTGTCTCCTACGCATCCTCTGTGACTGCTCCACTTTCCTCCTTTTGAATCCAGCGCCCTTTTCTGACATCAGAGACGCATGCTCTTCCAGGCCCCACTCCCTGGATGTTCCCTATGGGTGGGGCTGTTGCCTCCTGCCATGGCACTTGGCTGACTTCTGCACCGATCAGCCAGGCTGCCACATGGAAACAAGCAGCGCAAGTGGCTGTTTGGGCCCCGCGCTCCCCACACAGCACTCCCATGCTACATGGGGAGCGTGGACCTCAAATAGCCACTCCCACATGGCGGCCCAGCTGAGCGGCGCAGAAGTCAGCCGAGTGCTACGGCGGGATGCAACAACCCCGCCCAGAGGGAACAGCCAGCATTTCAGCATTACAGAGTCACAGACATTGGGCTACTATATATATGATTAGTCATACTTATGGTCATTTCTTGCTGTCCAGTCTGTATATCAACTTCCCTTTTAAATCAACAGGAAGTTCTGTCTAAAAAATCAATTACTGGATATAGCTTAACTTGTCAATTTAAGATTAGTTTGATCTTCACATGCACTTCATTTTAATTCCCATATCATAGGTTATTTAAACAAGTAGGGTCCAACTTTCCTCCCACATAGAACAACTGAGATTGTATCAGATGCCACAAACTTCATCCCAGTCCTATCCTGCCAGGGAATATAATGCAGCTATTTACTCCCTTCCCCACCTTTTTCCCTGCCAGTGAGGAATTCCCCCAGGGCAATTTGCTGGTGTGATGACAAATGCCTTCTATGTGGCTAAGAACAGGCACATTTGAGGTGGATGTGGTAACTGGTTTTGAACAAAGAAGAGATTAAAAGAAACTGCTTGTCATGTCAACAGACCGCATGCTACCACATCAGTTATCAGAAGCCACAAATACAAACAGTTGTTTGCACTGTAAACTATTTTCAGCAGGAAAAATCTTGGTAAATGTGAAAGACTTGACAAAAATGCACGTTTCCTACTCAGGACACACAGTTCTATCCCTCCTCCCACAAATAAGGACATTTAAAACGTTTTTTCTTTTCCAGAATGTGTAGTTTGTGTTATATGTTTGAACATATATTTTCTTAGAGGAATATAAAGGATTTCTTCTTCCTAATATTTTGGGAATTTTTCTTTCCTAAGGTTCTATTCAGTTGTTATTGTACCTAGATATATTTAATGCAATCCTAGTATGGAACAAAAAATCTCTTTTTCAGGTGTTCTAAGCAGAGGCCTCAGAGAAGGAATATATGGTTTTATGTAATGTATGTATGTAATAAGCAGCACTTCCTGTCTCATAATAGTTGTTGGAAAAGTACTTTTTTCTAGTGTACGTGTTACCCACCACCCCTTCCAAAACAAAATGTTTAAAAATGTAAATCCTATTATTATTGAACATATAATCCTTTCCTAAAACAGGCAGGCATCCTAAAACCGCAGGAATGTTAGTTAACCTAATTACTCTCTTGTAGAAACCTGCTTAAAGAATGTACAGGCCACATGAGTCAATGGCTAATTAATGAGAAACTCTTCTCCTCCCTCTCCTCTTCTTTCCTCTCCTCTCCTCTCCGTTGGTTACAGGATTCAAACGCCAGCTATGATGTCAATAGCAATGATATTGATCCCATGCCTCGGTATGATGCCAGCAACGAAAACAAGTAAGGCCTATTCACTATGGCATATTTTACATTTTAAATACAGTGCCTCACCACACTAAACATGCCAAATCTGCCAGTGTAGTAGGGATTACACCTGAATGTCTCCCTAAAGCATTATGATTTGCATTTAACTCTGTGTTACATATATATAATATAGTGTGTCTCCTCACATGATGTACGGCATGCACTCTGGATATAGGTGGGTGCACTTAGAAGTAAATCCTCTTTAACCCAATTTGAATTTGTCTTTTGGCAAGTCTAACCTTTTTCAGATGCAGTTTCTAAGGAAATTGTTGGAGTCTGGCACTGTGTTCGGCCTTGCCCCCAGTTCAGCTTTTTGGCTAAGATCAGCATAAACATTCGCTGATGGCGGATCATGGAAGGGAGGGGGCCAGGTAATTAACCCCAAGGCATCATGTTGAGCCCAAGTCAGTGCCCTGATGGTTATGGTTCGTCTCGCCTAGCTGGCAAACACCTGGCCCTGCCTGGAAGAACCACTGTTTCCTATCAGATCTTTCCTTGCACTTTTGGATTTTGTGGTGGTGTGAGGGAATATACTTGAGCAACTTCAGTTCCAAGTGAATGGAGGGTTTTTTTTGGGGGGGGGGGATTTTAGGAGGGACAGTTTTAAACAACAAATAAGCAAACAAACAAGCAGTAGTTCATTCTGATTGTAATCATATGTTCACATTAACTCCTAATGGCTAGATATTTCTGTTTGAATGGTAGTTTTCTGCTATGGCGATCAACTTCTTGTTCTTTGTTATTCAGCAAGTATTTTAATGGTTCATGAATCTCCCTGGGAGGCTATTGGTGCCCCGGGACCACCTGGAAGGGCCCCTGCATGTTGGCTTTGCGTGTACTTCAAAGTTTAAAGCACTGCCTTGTCAACACCCTATCTTGACAATATAGTCAGGGCATCAGTGCTGGGAGAGCAAACCACCTCTAGGAAGGGCTCCCAGTGCTACAATCCTGTTTACACTGGCCCTTTACAGTGCTGTACAGTAATTAAAGTGGCTATGTAGATAACCTCTATAACTGTAGCCCTTGGACGACAATTATTTATCTGTTAAGCATGGTGCATAGCACAGGGAAATATAACCCTTTTTATAGAATCATAGACATTAGAGGCAATTATATAGTCTCTGTGCCACTGCAGGACTATATTACATATACATGGAAAGACATGTAATCATAGAATCCTAGGGCTGGAAAAGACCTCAGAAGAGCATCGAGTCCAGCCCCTTGCCCAAAATAGAACCAATCCCAACTAAATCATCTCAGCCAGGGCCCTGTCAATGTCTAGGGATGGAGATTCCACCACCTCCGTAGGTAACCCTTTCTTGTACTTCATCACCCTCCTGGGTTATGTCTAGACTGCAGGCTTCTTTTGGAAGAAGCTTTTCTGGAAGAGATCTTCCAGAAAAACTTCTTCCGAAAGAGAGCGTCTACACAGCAAAAGTGCATCAAAAAAGCGATCTGCTTTTTCGAAAGATAGCATCCACACTGAATGGACACTATCTCGCATTTAAGCTGTGATTACTATGGATGGAGTGGCCACCAGAGCACCTGTGCTCGTTCCTCTTTCCTCTTCATTCAAAAGAACTCCCTCTTTCCTGTTCACACATGCCTTTTTCCAAAAGAGCTCTTTCAGAAAAAATCTTCTTACTTGTAGAAAGAGACCTACCAATGTTGGAAAAATGATTTTTTTCAAAAGAACACAATTGCACTGTCACACAACATTGCCCTAACACAACATTACCAAAACTTCTACTGCTTACTGGGATGTTGGGGTAAATTTAGGGGTAAATTAGAGCTAAAAAACAGCACAGAACCCTGAGAGCCAGGACTGGTTAGCCACAAACTTCATGGTACTGCAGGAAATTTGGCCAGTCCCATGATGAGCGGACATAACTAGTATCGTGCCAGACCATGGTTGTTGCCAAATCAGAGAGTGCTGGACTAGAGAGGTTCAATCTGTATTTTTTTCTTTCTCTTATCCTTCAACAAAGATGCATCTTCTTTACATTTTCTCATACTGATGCTTGCTTTACTGAGTAATGCCTGTCTTTTGTTTAGTAGAAAAATCTTCTAAAATAGTAGTGCAATAAGATAGTAACTTCCAATACACCCATATTGCTTTAAAATCTGTAAACATACTGCAGACTTGGTTTACTGTAAATGTAAACAAAAAGGCTCATCAGTAACAAATCTGCTGTTATGCTAACTTGGTGAAGCAAGCAAAAACCCAAGATTGCTGCCTTTGTCAACAATAAAAAAAAAATACTAATAATCAAATTGAATCTGTTTATAGTTGCTTCTAGAACATTTGTTAACTAAAATAGAAAAACGAAGCAAAATAATCTTGTTCTTTTTAAATATACTGTAACACTTTTCAGGTGAGTTTCTTAAAAGTGCTTTAGACAGAGCCCTATTATCATCCTCAAATTAGTGATAAGAAATTCAGGCACAGAAAGGTTAAGGCGTAAATTGTAAAAAGATCTTTAAAGTTTGGGTTCCCAACATCTTTGGCTTGATTTTCAGAGGTGCTGAGTATGCTTGGAATTCAGGGCCAGATTTTGAAATCTGTTTAGATGCCTAAAAATGCAGATTGGCACCTAGTAAATATTTCAGAAGTGTGTTGGTGCCTAATTCCTAATGGGTGTTAGGCACTCATGCATTTTTGAAAATCCCATTAGGTGCCCAAATAACTTCAGGGTATTGTTACTGTTTGCTCATTTTTTCTCTTTTAATTAATAAATGAGGCATATTAGGAATATAAAATTATGGCAAGCATAAATTTGGGTTTGTGAAAAGACAGTAGATAAATTTGAATGATGTATTTTGAAGTTATATTTTAAAAGAAAATTTTGAGTTTAGGGAGGAGGGAAAAAAACTTTAAATCAATCTCTTGAACCTTTTAGTCAAAACCAGGATTGGACAATAGAGTCTTTAACTGCTATGGTATGTAGGAGCCATGCCAGAAGTTTACTTTGGTTTCTATAACTTGGCAAAGAATTGTGAAGCTTGTAAATGGTATGGACCTAGACTAGAACTTCTCTTTGCGCCACTAAAGACAGCAGTCAGCTGTGGATGAAATCATTCTTGCTATGCATGTCACCTTGTTTTGATTTAATGCTGAGTGCTGCTGCTTAATTCCTTGTCTGTTATTTAGCTGTCGCCTATAAACATCATTTTAAACCAACTGTCACTTTGTCACTTAGCCATCAGAACTCACTGGATAGAATGCAAACACACTTACTGGATTATACCCTCGCACCATTGGATAAACTCAGAAATTAAAGAAATCAAAACAAATGTTAGTAACATGAAAATAGGTTTTCATTTTGCACCCCCCCCCACACACACACACAAAAAGGCATTTCTCTGTTTTGTGCTGAGTTTTTACTTTGATATTTAGTAACTTTAATATTTAGTAAGTGGCAGAGGGATTTTTAAAATGTAGGACCTGATTCTCATGTCAGTAATCTCTATTGACTCTGCTCCAGTATAAGAAAAAAAAATCAGGTCATGATTTTTGATTAGGAGATACATGGTTGCTCTATTGCAATACAGTACCAAATTTTGCAGCTTTATATTTAGTTACACATTTAGGTTTAATAACTCTGTTTATATACATTTTTAAATTATTGACTTTGTATTTTTACAAGACTGTGTTTGTATGCTGACTGTAAGAGTTCATAGTGTCCACAGAGTTTTATATGCAGTTGCAAAGATGTGGGGAGGAAGAGTTAATGATTCAGTGAGGGTTTTTTGCTTCTACTTAAAAGTCCAAAATAATGAGATTTTTTTTCCAGGAGAAGACCAATACACCCATTCCAAATCATTGCCATTTTTCTTCCTTTGTCAAATTCACACATTTTCCTAATAAAATTCCAAAAGGCAATTCATTTTCTGCTGGTTTATGGAAGCTGTTTTGTAGTGGACAACAGAATTTATGTTTTAAGTAATTTAATCTGAATGCATATTAGATATCTGACAGGCCAAACTGCTACTGATGCATTCTGGATGGCTAGGAAAGTGACTTCAGTGGAGTAAAGGGTTCTTTTGACTTTATCATCTCATTATTCAAATATGGAATACTGAAGAGCCCAATGCAATCTAACACAGCGAGTTTGAATTTGTTTGGTTGATGGTTCCAAAGATCATTCTTAAGAAAATGCCCTTCTCAGTGCAGGACAAAATGGAGTTTTGGTAATACCAAACATGTTCCCTTTAGGAGAACTTAACAATTTAGAAAGGAAAATTAATTGATGGTATTTGTACAAATAGACACATGGAGGCAAAACTGACAGAGTTTCATCTATAAGTCTGTGTGAGTTTATGTAGTTTATGTGAGTTTACAGAAACTCGTGTAGTTTCTCTGCAAGTTTAGCTGACTACTGTGAAGGACTATTATGAAAGTGCAAGCTTTGTTCTATATATTTATGTTTGGATTTCTTGTTTATGAAAGTGACAATCCCCCCCCCCCCAAAACTGGCAACCCCATTAACAAGCAGGCAAGCCCTATGAAAGCTTTTTTACTGCAACTCAATTTACAACACTGCTAGTACCTAGTCTTGGGCCTCTCTTACGTATATCAGGCCTATGCTAGTACCATTTTGTGCTGTGATTTTTAGCAGATGTTAGTAACTAAGCAGTTTCATGTTGGGCCAGTATATGGGTAGATCTCCATAGAACATGTATGTTCTACCAGGGGCAGGATTACTGATTTAACAACTAGTTGTTCCCCATCAGAGTGGTAAGAGACACCATGACTCTGGAGATCATGCCATCTTTCAGAGGAGATATTTAATCAATATTTGTTGTAATTAAAGACCCTTTGTACTGTTTGCAAAAGTAAACATAGATAAACACATGTTTAACTAGGGTCCCCTTGCAATTTCACTTGAAGAGTATTCTTCCTCACTACCTGTATTAAAGAGTTATGTGGAGTTGCTGTGGACCATTACCCAGCTATTGTGTCTATTCTTTAGATGGCTACATTTCATTGGTAAGTCTAATACAACCTTTCCTCGTGTCTCTACTAAATGGAGGCTCAACACTGCGGAAGTCGATCTTCCAGCATTCGATTTAGTGGGTCTGGTCAACCTCCTGCTGTGGGGACAACTGAGAAATTCGGCTAAAGGTAAATCAACTCCAGCTACATTATTTACATAGCTGAAGCTGTATATCTTATGCTGACTTTCCGGTTTAGTGTAGACCTGCCCTTTATCTGCCTTACAGGAAAGTTGAGAGGCATAATTAATGTTTGTAAAGTACTTCAACATCCTTGGAAGAAACATCCTCTAAAAACACAAAGCCTGGCTTGAATGTTTATATTTCTAAAATAAAAACCAATAAATTGGTTTGAGAAGTCATTGAGATTAAAAGATTTCCAGAGGGAGGATAAAGAGAGAGAAAATAAAACAAAGTGCAAAAGGGGAGAAATATCCCTTTCAATGCCTTGGTGTTGATTACTGAGCAGTATAGCATTTGAATAATAGATGCATGAGGAGCAGCAGCCTTTCCTTTCAGAATATGCTAAAATACATTCCCATACTTGGCTTTTTCTGTATTTATTTGAGAAAGTATAATAGAATCTGTCTCCCTAGTTCTAATTATTTTAGCTAACCAAAAAGAAAAGAGGATTCACAGATAAAATAATATTCTGAAGTTCTGTGCCATTATTTCTCTTTCTTATCTATAAATGATTGATGAAGATGAGTCAGATCATCCCTTCAAATTTTAAGTCCTAGCTGGTACATGGCGCAACATTATATTAGAGGGAAGATGAACCGTTGTATTGCACTGGGTTTGTAGAGGTTATGGTTAAGACTTGTTAGTTAAGAAAAACAGATTTTGTTTTCTATCCGAAAACTTATCTGTATTTTATTAATTTAAAGTGGGGGAGACCATATCTGCAATAAAACTATTACATTATTTTTGCGAAAGTTTGGGTTTAATAGGAGAGCTGAGGAGGAACTTGAGAAGGAAAATACTTTTTTTGTGATTTCTCCTATCTAGCGGACCTTAGTTTAGAGAAAGCTAAAGAGAGTGATTTTGATTCTTCATTCTGTTGCACCTGTTTTGTTCCTGTGTTATTCCATTGACTTGAGTTTAGATGTACCAGTCTAATAGAGTAGAAAATCTGGCCCGCTGAATCTTCTACTTGTGTAGCTAAAATGCATGTATCCAGATTTCCTCTTACTATACCAATAAAAACAAAATTGTAACTACAAGTTTGGTAGAGAACCCATCCAGTAACAATCAAAAGCTTGGTGACAGAAACTCACAGCTAAACTATAGCTAAAATAAACGTGGAGCTGCATAACTCTAAATTAATGACTTAGAATTTCATTAGCCATGAAATGTTTTTGAAAGATACTTGAAGGGAAAATCTTTTGGGTATCCCTTTCTTCTCTCCCAAGTGATAATATGTGGTTGAACACATTTAAACTGAAAAACAAACTAAAAGTTATGTATTTCCTCAATTATTTGGAATTTTGCCAGGCTGGGAAAGTTGCTAGCAGCAGGTCTGATATTAGAAACCTCAGGACAGGTTGTCAGGGAAAACAAATGGTGAAGTATACCTCGTGCTTCTTTAAACTAAGTTTATCATCTCACCTACCATGTCAGGCATACATCAACAGAGGCATTGGATGCCACATACAACCCAGCACACAAAGCCTCATTTAGGCAAGGGGGTCCTTAATATAAAGTCTTTTGCAAGTTATCCTGCCATGCTAGTTCAGTTTGAGAAACATGTTTCACAAACCTCTTTTCTAACCTAGGCTCAATCCAGCACCCTCTCAAATCCATGGTAAAACTCACATAGACATTTAGTTGTGCCAGATTGGTGCTTTACTGCCTCAATACAAAAGAAGGGTAAAGTTTGGCTCTATTTTTAGAGAGATTCACCTAACCAGAGCAATCAGCTCTGGGGAGGAAAATGTCTGCTTAACAGTGCACAGCAGCATCACATAAGACAGAACACAATACCACAGCCAGTTGAAATTGCAGTGGGAATTAAAGCAGGCAGAATGTAATTGCCTAAACTGGAATTAGGCCAGGACACCACAGTTTTAAAATTCCCTATTCTTTCTTAATTGTTGTTCTGGGATTGAAATAATCACCACGTGCCCAAAAGAGGTCTGCAACCTGGATAAAATATCAGGCTGTTAGCCAAGTGACCTACCAACACATCACTGCTTTTCCTCTGCTTTGCTTCACCTCTCTCTGCTTCCTAAGAGCAGAGTTCTTGTATATTTCAGTAATTTGCCTGCAGAGAAGAAGAGAGTGGACAGAAGGAAGAGGTGCCCTTTAAAGGGAAAATCTCCTATTTCCAAAAGTATTTCCCCAACCTTTTCTCTTCCACTGAATGGGTGTCCTTTGCTACCTGGGGATGATTGGAAATGAGAATTCCAGCCCTTCTTTCCTGTAATTTTAGGAGCATTTTTCAGTCATATTTGGGTTTATATTTTCATGTTAGCATTTTTAGTGCTACTAGCTCTACATATTTGATGAATTATTTGTATGTGTTATGTTGTTTCCCTGGAAATGTGAGGGCTCTGGTGTGGGAGGTTTAGGAAGAAGGGGCATAGCTTGCACTGACACTTGAGATCTCACAGGATTAACAGTTTCTCTGTCAGTCTGGATGAGAAGTATGAACCACAATCAGTAGTGATTGATGGACTTATTTTAATGCACCTGAGGAGGAAGTGGGGCAGGATTGGAGGACGTTAGAATGTGTTTAGAAATGTATTCACACTGAGGAGGAACTAGTACCATAAAATTAAGATGACAAGGGACTATAAAATTCAAAGTGATGCTTGCTTTCAGAGAGGTAGCCCTGTTACTCTGTTTCAGCAAAACAAAAAGGGGTCTAGTGACACCTTAAAGACTAATACATTTATTAGGGCATAAGTTTTCATGAGATACAACTCACTTCCTCAGATGCTTGAAGTGAAAGAAAGACAGGCATATAGAGATGGGAGTGTAGCATCGGTGCTAATTACATCAGAGTTGATGTGGCTCACTTCCAAAAGTGATGAGAAGGTGAGAGTACCTGAACGGGAAGTTACTTATTTTGATAAGGGAGCCATTCCATGTGTCTGTTCACACCCATTTTGACAGTGTCAAATTTGCTTATGAACTTTGGCTCAGCAGGTTTGCATTGCAATCTGTTTTTGAAGTAGGTTTTTTTTGCCTAAGAATGGCAACTTTCAAATTAGTAAGCATATGTCCAGGGAGGTTAAAAGTGCTGCCCCACTGGTTTCTAAATGTTACCATTCTTGATTCTAATTTGTGACCATTTATTCTTTTGAGTAGAGATAGTCTGGTTTGTCCAATGTACATGACAGAGGGGCATTCTTGGCACGTGTTGGCATATATCACATCAGTAGATCAATATCAGATGTCATATTGAACAAGCCTTTCATGATATAGCTGATGTGGTTAAATCCTGTGACGGTGTCACTAGTGTAAGTGTGTGGACAGAGTTGGCAATGCGGGTTGTTGCAGGGATTGGCTCCTGGGTTAGTGTATCTGAAGTTGGTGGTATTTGTTTCAGGTTGAGGGGCGTCTGTAAGCAAGTACAAGCCTGCCCCCCAAGGTCTGTGCGAATAAGGGATCATCTAGGATAGGTTATAGATCTTTGGTGTAGGAGATATTTTAGCGCCTGGTTGTAGATAATGGCTAGTGGTATTTTGTTGCTTTCTTTGTTGGGTCTGTTCTGTAGTAGGTGACTTCTGGGTACTTGCCTAGCTTTGTCAGTCTGTTTTTTCACTTCCTCAACTGGGTATTGTAGTTTTAAGAATGTTTGACAGAGATCATGTAGGTGTCTGTCTCTGAGGCATTGTGTGATATGTGCTGGATAAAAGTTATAGGGGTATAGGTAAGTATAGCACTCAGTAAGTTTCTGGTATAGAATGATATTTATGTGACCATACTTATTTGCACAGTAGTGTCTAGGAAGTGGATAATAACTTAAGAATGGCCATATTGGTCAGACCATCTAGCCCAGTATCCTGTCTTCATACAGTGGCCAATGCCAAGTTTCCCAGAGGGAATGAACAGAACAAGTAATCATCAAGTGATCCATCCTGTTACTCATTCCCAGGTTCTGACAAACAGAAGCTAGGGACACCGTTCCTGTCCATTGTGGCTAATAGCCATTGATGGACCTATCCTCCATTAATTTATCTATTTCTTTTTTGAATCATGTAATAGTCTTGGACTTCAAAGCATCCTCTTTTAAGGAGCTCCACAGGTTGACCATGCATTGCGTGAAGAAGTATTTCATTTTGTTTGTTTTAAATCTGCTACCTACTAATTTCATTTGGTGACCCCTAGTTCTGTTCTTGTGGTATCGGAAGGAGTAAATAACTCTTCTTTATTCACTTCTTTCACCCTATCATGATTTATAGATCTCTATCATATCCCCTTCCCCTTAGTCATCTCTTTTCCAAGCTGAAATGTGCCAGTCTTATTAATCTCTCCTTGTATGGCAGCTGTTTCATACCCCTAATCATTTTGTTGCTCCTTTCTGAACTTTTTCCAATGCCAAGATATCTTGTTTGAGATGAGGCGATGACATCTGTATGCAGTATTCAAGATATGGGCATACCATGGATTTATGTAGAGGCAATAAGATAGTCTCTGTCTTATTCTCTATCCCTTTTTAAATGATTCCTAACATTCTATTTGCTTTTTGGACTGCCACTGCAGTTCCACGAGGAGTAACAGTAGTTCGGAATAGGAAGCCTAATCCGAACTACCTAGTTCGTGCTGCGTGTAGCCGCGGGCACGGAGTCCGAACTAGCGGACATTTAAAAATGGAGGCCCCCGGCAATATGCAAATGAAGCCTGGGAAATTCAAATCCCGGGCTTCGTTTGCAACTCCGGTTGCCTACATTAACTACCCTAGTTCGAACTAGGGTGGTAGTGTAGACATACCCTGTCTTAGTCTATGTATGGTTAGGATTATGTTTTCCAATATGCATTAGTTTGCATTTATCAGCATTAAAATTCATCTGCCATTTTGTTGCCCAGTCATTTTGTTTTGTGAGATCCTTTTAAGCTTTTTACAGTCTGCTTTGGATTTAACTGTCTTGAGCAGTTTAGTATCATCTGCAAATTTTGCCACCTCTCTGTTTACCCCTTTCTCCAAATCAGTTATGAATATATTGAATAGGATTGGTACCAATAAGGACTCCTGGGGAATACTACCAGCAGAGCCGCCCAGAGGGGGGGGGGGGGAATTTTCCCCAGGCCCCGCAGGGGCCCCCATAAGAATGTCTGAAGTCTGAGACAGGGAGTGCCAGAGTAAAGCCCACCAGGGGCCCCTGAAATTGCTTTGCCCCAGGCCCCCTGAATCCTCTGGGTGGCACTGATCACCAGTGACCTCTTTCCATTCTGAAAACTGCCCATTTGCTCCTACCCTTTGTTTCCTATCTTTTAACCAGTTATCAGTCCATCAGATGTCATTCCCTCTTATCCCATGGCAGCTTAGAAATCGTAGAAAGTATTACACAGAGGCTGCATCTAGACTGTCATGATTTTGCGGAAATGCTTTTAATGGAAAAGTTTTTCCATTAAAAGTATTTCCGGAAAAGAGCATCTAGATTGGCATGGGTGCCTTTGCACAAAAAGTGCTTTTGCGCAAAAGCATCCATGGCCAGTATAGATGCAATTTTGTGCAAGAAAGCCCCGATCGCCATTTTTGCCATTGGGGCTTTCTTGTGCAAAAAATTCCCTCCCTGTTTACACTGGCCCTCTTGCGCAAAAACATTTGCTCAAGAGGGCTTATCCCTGAGTGGGAGCGTCAAAATATTTGTGCAAGAACACTGACAATCTTACATTAGATCGTCAGTGCTCTTGCGCAAATTCAAGTGGCCAGTTTAGATAGCTGGCAAGTTTTTGCGCAAAAGCGTCCTCTTTTGCGCAAAATCTTGCCAGTCTAGATGCACCCAGACAGTAAGATTTGGGCTAAGGAACACAGGAATTACATCATGACTCAGTTTGTATAATCTCTTTTCCTCCCACATTCATTTCTTCTATTAAAGAGACACCATTAACTTTTTAGTAAATAATTTAAAAATGTCTAGTTTCTGAGATAGATCATCTTTAAACAGAATGTCCTTGAGTTTTTTAATCCTTTTAAAATAATTTATAAGGATTTTTTTCTGTTGTGCTGGTCTTGTTCATAATGGTCTCTTCATGACTTCAGCAATGGAGAAATGAACTATAACCATGGTCATGTAAAGATGTATTGACATATGTAAGCAATCCTGTTGACTTCACTGGGATTCTTTATGTGAATAGGTAGGTATATGAAGGGCTGGGGCCTTAGAGCTTGTCTTTATGAGGAAATTAATCCAAATAGCTATTATGGGATAAATTATTTTGCAGTAGTTATTCCTCCCAATGTGAACACCATTCCAGAATGGATAATTCATTGGGGAGTTATTTTGGAGTGGTTATTCTGATAAATTTCCCCATGCAGACAACCCCTGATAGATTGAAGAACACAGTCTTTAGACAGAGTGTTGTCAAATGCAAGAAGGAAACAAACTGGAAAAAAACCAGATTTTTTTCTTTATTTGCTAACTTCTTTGAATCATCAGAATCCTAAGAGTTAAATATAACTACTGTAACTACCAAAGCATAAGAAAAATGTGATATTTGAAGATTAAGTACCTATCACCATGGCAGCTCAGTGACCTTCAAAAATATCACTATTCATGCTACTAGACATAAAGATAAACACGATAAAAAAATCCATTAGATGGAACTGTATTGACCCCATTATGTGCTATCAGCAAGACTGGAATGCATAGCCTTTACATCCACAGCATAGGCCTCTTCACTCCTCCTTACTTGAAATAAAGGATAGCAGTAGCTTCTCATCTCTGTGGGCCAGCCACTAGAGGGAGACACAATACATATTTTATCAGTGACTTACATGCTATTTTCTAGGCTCCAGAGGAATGTTGGGAACTGGGAATCAATATTTCTGTTCCTGTCTTTGGAAAGGAAAGTGTTCTAATGTTTATAGGTAGCCAAAATGAGCATAGAAAATTGAGACATTGTTTTTGAATGTCAGTGTTGTCACCTTGGAAAAATGAGTTTTTTTTCTCAGCTTTGCTAGAGGTAACTTGCACAACCTCTCAATTATCCCATCTGTAAAATGGGAGGAAGTCTACTTTTCTACCTGTTACCCTAATTATATATGTTTTCAGTAATACAGGCTATGACATGAACAGAATTATTAACTCAAGTCATTGGAAAAACAGACTCCTGGCTCTCAACACTCCTTTTCATAGTCTAGTTGGCTCCTGCACTTGGAAGGAATGTCCCCACTATCCAAAATTGTAGCTTGTGTTTATTGTGTAGGTGGATTGGTGTAGTTGATATCTAATGTTCATTGCAGATAGAAGGACTGGAAATTTCAAAAACAGTTCTCTAAGAAGATCTACAAGGCATGTGAAAATTATACTTTTCAGAGAAATTAGCCAAATTTAGGCAGATTTTTATGGTGACAGCAAAAGGCACCTCCTGCTCAATGACTTTTACCCTGCCAAACTTCAACTTCCTGCTCCAAAGCATTGTAGCATGGACATTTATTAAAAATTGATTGATCACCCACCTCCTATCTTGTTCTCAGAAATACTGAAACCTACTCCCCTTTTTTGGCTGAAATTTTAAAAATAAAATTCTGCCTGGGGCAGAAAACAAATATGGACATTTTAGTGTGAGTAGATGAAGTTTAGCAAAGCTAAAAGCAACTGAAAACAGGAACTTAATGATAGAAAGTACCAGACAAGCTTAACTTAAATATTGGTATAAGTTCTACCTATAGTTGACCTATAATACAACTTTGTGTGTGGATACACGCCAATTAGGTTTTTTAAATGGCTATATTAGCAAATGAACAGGGGCAAACTAAACTGATATAAGCTACATTTAAAATGTTATGAAAATCCACACAGAAAATTGTGCTGGTTTAACTAATAAATAGGTTTAACTTCATACCTTTAGTTAATTTAAACCAGTGGAACTTTATGAATAGACCAGGGTTTGAGAGGCTGATATCAGGTAGGTAGCAAATTTAAAACCATGACAAAACCCCACATTCCTTGTCTGGCCATCTGCTGACATGTCCTGGTGAGATAGATGTGTACCTTTCCATCTCCCCTTCCTATGGTGTAACACCTATTCTTTTGTTTTTAATGGAATGCTGTCTGGCACATTGGTGATGGAAATTACAAGCTGATAGTCTCTGTGTAACATGGAACAGGTTTGCATGGACACTGAGTGTGAAAGGCACTTGGGGATAGACAGGTGATGTGGAAAAGAGAAGTGGGAAAGCTGCTGAGAAGATTATCATCTGTAAATTGTGGCCTGTCAACAACCAGCCAGTACTTGTCAGGTGTGAGGAAGGGTCATTTCAGAGGTTAATGCTTAAATACTGTATTAATGCAGACTTTGTGGAACAGGACAGTGAATGGAAGTGAGTGCTTTTTCAGAAAGAGTTTTCCTCTGCAGATGTATTCAACATTTGCCTTGTGTGTATTTTCACATACAGACAGCTGAGATCGTTTCAGATTTCCCCAGTTACTGTAGAAGGACCAGCAACTCAAACATTACAGGATTCTTGTGAAGTGCTGTTGCTGTATAGACAAGGGAATGAATAGCAAGGACTGGGGACACCAAACCTATTATCCAAAGTTGCTCAGTTTACATGTGCCTTGCAGAGTCAAATGCAGCTGACTTCAATAGACAGAGCTGCACTGGTGTGAGAATGTAACTTTTCCTTTACTGCATCATGTCAAACCCGTTTTGTTAATTCCCAAAGGGCATGTCTGCTATTTAAAACTATAAGTAACAGTAATTGAAACTGGACGGAAGCAGCCAACCTTGACTGCCCACAAGCATTGCTACTATAGAATGTTCTAAGAGGTAACCTTGAACTCTGAGAACTTATACAAAAAAGGTGTTATTTGGTAGCAGATTAATTCATTTTTAATGCTGTCATCAGCTTTTTACGTCTATAAATAGCTAAGCCAGAAAGAAGATTCTGAAGATTCTCACCCATATTTAGAATTGCCCCTGGAAGTAGACTATTACCCTCCAAAAAGCTTCCCTTGGAGAAGTCCTGTGGCACCTTAGAGACTAACAAAAATATATAGGATGATGAACTTTTGTGGTAAGACCCACTTCATCAAATATGTGTATATAGTAGTATAGATGTGCTTGGCATTATGAAATTAGTTTGGGTCTGATCTTACTGGGACACCAATTTATCTTCATGGAGTTCATTGTGATTACTCCTGTTGTGCACTAGCCAGGGTTCAATGCTGCAGTGATTGATCCACCAGCCATCGATTTATTGCATCTGCTTAGATACGATAGAGCAATATTTAAGTATTCTCCCATCAACGCCAGCACTCCACCAGGGTGAGAAGAGCAGCCAGTGTTGAGAGGAGAACAACCTTCCCCCGACCTTACTACACACAAGTCGTACATAAACTTCAGCTACGCTGTGTTTTTCTTCCCTTTCACGTGTTGTCATAATCTTAGTCACAAAGCGAGAGTTCTTCTTTCCCCTGTGTCTACAGGACACAGGTATGGTCTTGCCCTATATTACCAGTACGTATTGTTCCCATGAATGTTGATAGAGAATTGTCCAAGTGCTCCACTCCAGAAAATGGATGCCAATCAATTTTTGGCTTCTGATCTTTTCCCTGGAAGACATCCGCTCCCTACCTTTGGAGTCTTGCATGTATATAACTGTAGCTCTCAGTGGACCATATAAGGATACATTCTGGTTCCTACTGAAAATGGTAAAGACTATAACTTGTTTCTTTCTGTATGCTTTTCTCTGCTGCATTGCACCTTGTCAATAAAAGTTGACTCATATACAGTATTATTCAGAATATAACTAATAGATTAAGCCATTCATTCCAGCTGACTGACAGCATAGCTATAGGTATAATTCTGCTTCTGATCCCAGTTTGTTGTTATCTGGGGGGGAAGGGGGGACGGGGGATGGATTTCTTCAGGATATCTAGTATATCTCATAGTCTGGGTTGTTACAGGCTGCTCTTTCCCTACTACATCACAACATTTAGCAATTTATATGTAAGCTGATTTCTCCTTCTCATAGTTGTACAATTTAATGTACTGTGTGTTAACTTCTTCTACTGCTTCCTGCAATTTCAATGCCTATATAGCATGTCCAATCAGATACTGTATCATCAGATATGTAACACTGCATGGAAACAGTTAATGTGCCATGTTTACTCCCTTTACACTTCCATTACAACTCCCAGGACTGGAATGTTTGGAATACCTATTTACTTTGTTTTACATAACTGTGAATATTTACCAGATAAGCTTCTAACCTCCTCTTACTCTGTTTTTCTGAATTCAGTGAGTCATTTTTACTCTTTTATTCTCATTATCTGGAAATAATCAAAGGGAAACTGTATCCTGAATCAAGTGCCAGTATCTGAATTCAGCAGCTCTTCTTCCTACATTAACAAGGAAACAGAAAAGAAATAAAAGGAAATCTGATTTTCTGGATCTTTTTTATTTTTTTCCCTGGTATTTTTAAATACATTCTCTGCCACTTTATTTTTCTTCTTTATTAAAATCCCAAGAGAAAGTAGAGCCTATGCAATTTTTTCAGTATCTTCATTTATTTATTTGACCTGGAGCTAATCTTGAATAACAACAGACAGGCTCTTAAAACATATTTCGTTATCTGAGAAAGTAGATTCCTGTAGGTTCTAAATCCATCCCAGACACCATTTGGGCAGAGTGAGTGGCGAGAATTATCCTCCCCCCCCCCTTCCCCACCTCCCCAAGTACTATTATGAGTTATCCGGCACATAATGTTAGGTGCCACATTGCTGATGCTTTCATTAGAAAACAAAAATCTTGAAATGTTGGAGGTAGGTTCAGCTATTGCCAAGCAAATTCTTCTGGTTCTTTTAACGTACCAGAGCAGTAGAGATACAGATTTTTCCTCTTACCAGTTTGCAAAGCAGCATTGGCTGAAATTTTGGTTTCAGCCCCCTTCTCTTGTCCATCATTTTCTTTTTAATCAAGGAGAACTTGTTCTATGCTGGAGATGAAAATAAAGCTCAATATTTGTTAGAAATCTGAAATAACCTACCAAAATAATTGAGACTATTAAGATCAAATGGAAGAACGCTGATTGCTAAATAAGGCTGAAAAATTAGAGTCCAGTTGTGTCTGAAGCAGAGTTTATGAAATGACTGCCTCACTGCAGACACAGAGAATCTTGACAGGAAACATGGTGAGATTGTCTTTGCTGGCTAGTTGGACGTGACTGCCAGCACGGGTAGTGCTCTATCTAATTCCATCCATTGAGGTACTTCTCTGGAATGCACCATCTCAATATCTGAGCACCACACAGTCATTAATACATTTACTTTCACAGCACCCCCAGAAGAAAGGTAATTATTACTACCAGGGCCATCCTTACCCGTATGCAGAATATGCAGCTGCATAGCACACCTGAAAATTTGGGGCAGGACTGGGTCTTAATGTCCACCCAGCTGCCTCTTCTTATCCCAGTAATGCATAGGGCCCCATAAATCCTAAGGATAGACTGATTGCTACTCTAGTTTTATAGATGGAAAACTGAAATACAGAGAGACTTACCTAAGATCACACACTTTGGCAGAGAGAGAACTGAATCCAAGTTAACCAAGTTCCAGTTTAATACTCTTGTTACAGGACTACCGTTGTGTATGGAAAACTTCTTGTGAACTTCTTGGCAGAAGAGGTGTGCTAAGCTGGCTTTGCTCAGTCTCTGTCTTCTCTTACTTTGAGAGCTTTTCTGCTCCTTTAACTTGCATTTGTGCTCCATCCTACAGTGAATGAGAGCACAGGGGAGTAGGACAGTCAAATGTAAATAGTTGAGAAGAATTAAATACAAAAACTCAAGAACCTTTGAGATATTTGCACTGGATTATACTTTGATCACCACTAGAATAAGGTAAACTCTTCATAGCAAACTGGGTAGTCTGACAAACTTAGTTACTGTCTCTTATTTCTAAATATTCATTAATAGGCTTTCATTTTGAAATATTTATTTGTTGGATTTATTAGACAAATGATTTATGTAACCATATTTCAGCCTACAGTATCAATTGTTCCCAAATTTTTCATTACACCTAATACTTTGAATGTTCACTGTTTGCACTGGTGATCGGTTACTGTTGGTTCTTGTTCTGTTTTGTTTTTTTATTGGAACAAAATGGTTAGGAATATCTTTTTACAGTACTCACCTAACTGAATTCTGAACTGTGAGATTGCTGAATAAATTCACTATAGATTTGTTAATTACCATTCTAAACAACTGATACAACTTTAATGTAAATCTTGAGGGCATGACAAATTCTCTGATTCAGGGATGTGCAATTTTCTACACAATTTTATTCCAATCAGTTGTATTAGGCATCTGACTGCATACTGGCGAAGTAACTCAGGGTATGTCTACACTACCACCCTAGTTCGAACTAGGGTGGTAATGTAGGCAACTGGAGTTGCAAATGAAGCCCAGGATTTGAATTTCCTGGGCTTCATTTGCATAAAGCTGGGCGCCGCCATTTTTAAATGTCCGCTAGTGCGGACTCCGTGCCGCGCAGCTATACTACCTAGCGGCACGGAGTCCGCACTAGCGGACATTTAAAAATGGCGGCACGCGGCTTTATGCAAATGAAGCCCGGGAAATTCAAATCCCGGGCTTCATTTGCAACTCCGGTTGCCTACATTACCACCCTAGTTCGAACTAGGGTGGTAGTGTAGACATACCCTCAATGATCAAAGATGGTCTCTTTAGAATACACCTCTACACAGTGGTCAGTTCTGTGAATTGTTAGCAATAGTCAGGATACCTTTCAGCATTTAACATGCTTCTGCTATGAAGCTTCTGGGATATCACCTTTATAAAGCAAGCAGAAGTGAAATATGACTGTAGGCAACAAAAAGAAAAGATATTCAGGTCAAGCAGGACTGTTGAAAGTCTGAAAACAATACATATGCTTGTATATTATTCAGCGGGACTTCATTGTCCTGGTGTCTCTTGGCTTCATAGAATGCATCTTCATTTTAATCTTGGTTACCTCTCACAATCAAAAATGCTATTGGCATAGGAGGGAAAAGGGGAGGAGGAAAGGGGATCTAAATGGTGAAAAAATCATGTATTGTCCTGGCAGCCAGGGGAAGAGAACTAGGACAGGACAGAGCTGTCACACCACAGCCTGGCCCTCCCTCATGGCCAGAGAGAGAGCCGGGGCTGCTCATCCCCAAAGAGGGAGGTTCGTGAGTGTAGTGAGAAGGGAGTGCTGCCTCCTAGGATAAGTATATATGTGCACGCGCGCACGCACACACACACACACACACACACACACACAGAGTAAATGGAAAATAATGGTGCTCTGTGATAACTTGGGTGGTTAACCATAGATTCCAATAGGATGGCTACTTTTTACTTTTGGACACTTGAGTACAATTCAGATGAGATACTTTTGTACTTTTACTCATGTAGTTTTCCAGAATAATACTTTGACTTTTACTTAATTCATTTTTTTCAAAGTAACAGTACTTTTACTCAAGTAACTTTTTTGGGGTACTTTTTCCACCACTGACCAATACAGATACATGCTAAGAAAAGCTTTTAGGAGTGTGCTACTTCTAGACAAGAGAGGGCTTTGTTGCCTAGTAAATAGAAAGACTTCTGCAAGACCTTTGAAAGTGCTGCTTCTGGCCTACCTTCTTCACTTTAGACTTGTAATTTGGGCTTGTTACATATATGATTATCAAATCTGGATGATTACTATATCATCATAATAACAAATGCACACTAGTCTCACTACTATTGAAGTCAATGGACATTTTGACACTGACTTCAATGACAGAAAGATCAAACTCTATAAATTGAGTAATGGTGTGTGTGAGTAAGAGAAGGACGGCAAAGGAAAGTGCATGGTTATTTGATATGAACTGAGCTCAGGATACAGAGCTGTCCCTCATGGCACAGCCAGGCTTTCTGATCCTGTGATGCCTCCAATTCAGTATATACCTGGAGCATCCTACTACCCAATTCCTGTTCACATTGAGAAATGTAGCATGTGTAGGAGTTATGAATGTTCCATCCCTTTTCTTATAAAAAAGATATTTTTGCAAGTTCTCCCTACTAGTTGAAAAGACTGCAGAAAGTAATAAGTCCAGCTTTAATTAAGGTCTTCCCAAGTAAATTTTGACATGTTTCTGGCTCATCATTAATGACAAACAAACAAGCAAACTTTCTTCATATAGAAACGCAACAGAAAGGAGGAGGAAAGGAGCAAACTGATTATTGCTGGTAGGTTTTCTTTGGCAATCTGGGTTCTAGCTATCTCAGACAAAATATATAGTGATAAAAGAACTCAGCCAGCTGCACGTACAGATCCATGGAAAAAATTCAACGCAAACACATAACATTTAGCAAAGCCTAAGCAATTGAAAAGTGGATCTTTTAATGGACATTGTAAAATGTCGATGCCAGCTCTGCCTATAATAAACTGGGAGGAGGTTGGTTTGAAATTTGATAGCTTCCTCTCTTTGTTTGAATGCTGCTGAACTTATACCATTTTGACTGGGTTTTTCCTCACTCTTATTTATAAATTAACAACAGATAAAGCTTATTTTCTTATTTCTAGGTACCATACCTGTTTGTAGATTGGCAAAATATATCATAACCAAGATTTCCTTCATTCTTTCATTCTGCAGCACTACATCATCTTGACATTAACACAAAGGACAAGTGCAAAACCTTTTTAGCCAAGCATCTCTGTAAAGTGCCATTTAAAAGCCTGGGAACTTGTTTCTCTCCATTATAAACTATAAAAGGAGCCAAGAAAATGAAGTGCAGACCCTTGAAAGTTTCTCAAGGCATGTCTCTGTAGGATGTCAGACATATGTTTTTCTGGGACTGCACCAACATCCTAGTGGGATGGTGGGTAAATGTTTTGTATAATGCAAACGTTCAATAAAGGAATCCTTTGTTGTCATTTGCAGAATATGCATTAATGTAGGCCTGAACCTAGGTGTCTTCCTAACTGGTGCACCTAGTGTATTGTCTTCATTCAGTATGTGTGTGGTTTGAAATTTTTCTGAGTGCACGCACAGTAGAAATGTATGTAAAGTTTCAAAACAATCTTAATCAAATTTCAGATATCTGTTTCACTATTTTAAGTCTGTGGAAATAGTACAGGAATTTGTGCACTGTTGAGGCACAAATTGTTTCAGAGATAAGACGAGTCAAAATACTGCTGGGGAAATCTGAAAATGAAAAACAGAACTTTTAAAAATGCATATAATTGCAAATCCCTATGTGATTTACTCCAGGCTTGGGGGTGGAAATATCTTAGGATGAAATGTGATGTCAAATTTGGCTATGTCTAGAGTGCAGAATTTTTCCGGGATACCGGAAAGATTTCTGAAAAAACAGGCACGTTCTTTTGGCATCCCTGTATTCCTCGTTTTATGAGGAATAAGGGATCTTCCAAAAGAGGAGGTTTTGCGAACATTTGGCCCTGTATTGATGGGCCAAATGTTGGAAAAGCCTCTTCCAAAAATCCAAGCAGAAAAAGGTATGCAAATTGCTGTCACAATTTGCGTATCTTTTTCCAGGAAAAAAAAACCTCACAGTGTAGACATAGCCTCTGAGGTAGTTTGGTTTTAATGACGTTGAAAATCAGAGTTCTAAAGAAAAAAAAAACATTAAGTTTGGGGGGATGTTATGATCTAATTTGGTGAGTTATAAATAAGCTAATAAATGACTTGGTGAGAGGATTCTAATTCTGATATCTTGATCCACCATTAAGGTTAATCAGCATTTACCTTATTACTATGGTCTCCTGAGTAAAGTTGATACTCATCTCATACAAATATAGTTTATCAGTTGCATGAGAAATTAATGACACCCTTTGACATTTCTTAGAGGTTATTATTGTAATTTTATGCATATTTTTTCTTTGTTCACCACTGTCTTTGTTTCCTAGTTTCATCTCTTTATTCATCTTTTTTAAATTTATGAAACATAATTGTACCCCAGTATTCAGTATTTTAAATAATTTTTATGTTATTAGGCTCTCAAAGTTCTAGGCAAAATTTCACTTTATTACAATATATAGTTTATAAGACCTTCTGATGATTGTATACATTCAAACGATCTATTACAAAGCATTTCTGTGTGTATTTTCTGATTTTTACATGATCTATGGGGGAAGCATATTAAGGAATTAACTCTAAAATATGAAGACAAGAATAATCAAATACATTTATTTTAAAGTAGCAGCTCTTGAAAATATTACTTGCAATGTTTTCAGATTTTCAGAATGTATATAATCTCAGTAACTGAAGGTTTATCAATAATCATTTATCATGGTAGACTATGGGAATGATCTGTATGTATTTTTGACATCTTTACTACTCTATTTATTCCACCTTTCTTGACCAAATAAACTGGTTGCTTTGTCTCAGTTTTCCCAGCTAAATGTCTCAAAAGGCAGGAAGTATGTATCTAGGACACAAAAAATCCCCTCCTTTAGCAGTGTAAATCAGGAACAACGTCACTGAAATCACTGGTCTAATACCAATGTTAAAAAAAAGATTTTTGCTCAATGCCTATAGCATAGTCACCAGTATTGCTTGAAATTTATCCTTCATCTTCCAAATCTCCTATGTGTACAGGTCTGTCTACCACAAGCTTTGCAACATTGACTCAGCTCCACCTTTTCTGAAATCCTCACAGAGGCCCTCATCTATTTTTTATTTGATTTTTAGAACTTCCTTCTCTGTGGCCTTCTCAAGCCCCCTAACTTTCCCATATAGCTCCACATTATCAACATTCTCTTTCCTACTCTCTATTTTCTAATACTTCTTCATTTCTTTCTTCATCTGCTCCATTTTATTTTTCATTTAAGCTCTGTGACTGTATTACTTAATGTTGCAAAGCATTAGGATAAGATTCACCTATGGAATATACTCTGAGAAACAAAGTTGTGTTACAGTATATTGTATTGTAACAGTCACAAGATTTGAGCATGGCAGGCACTGTGAGTTGAACAAAGCCATCCTGACTGGCTGCCTGCTGAGAATGCATCATGTAAGTAGTGTGGAAAAGAAAATGCCCATAGCACTGTTTGCATGCCACCTATCTGCCGACAAATGCAATACAGAACTCTGTTCTTAGTTGGGTCTGCACCAAGTTGCAAAATTTGTTCCAATCAGATTTGTCCAAATGCTTTTTAAAGATAATACAGCTTCCTCTTTGACATGTATAAGGCCCTCACTAAATTACCAACATAATGCCTGACATCATAGGTTATTCATCAATTAAATGTGTGTGTGAGAGAGAGAGAGACACACTTGTGGCTAAAGAATCTGCATTGAAGAATTTAAAGACAATCATAACGGTGATAAAATAGTGTTTTAGTGGGAGAGATGGGATTTATGCAATAACTGTTGTAACAGACCAAAGAGCCTTAAGAAATTATCAAACACAAATATGATCATTTTACATCTCACATATGCCCTAGAGGCTGGGCTCATATAGTAACATCTCACACAATCACCAAGATACATTTTTTTTATCTGACAATGAGCAAGATCAAAATCTTTAAACACTGACAATCTGCATTTTAGTGGGCAAATGTTATGTGCTTCAAAAAAATGTCTGTTCTGCCTGCAGGCATGGAACTCGTTGCGCTGGAGAAGTGGCAGCCATTGCAAACAACTCACACTGCACAGTAGGAATTGCCTTTAATGCCAAGATCGGAGGTACGTGAAACATTATTATCCCAAGTACAGTTTCTACATGGTGACACGTGGGAACCTTTTTCAACATGAAGTAGAAATGTGTTTGCCTAACAATGTTAGCTGTGTTGATAGGTAAATGCTTCTGAAATGGATATAGTTAAATACAGTTACTGGAAAGCCTTTTGTATGGTACTTCAGAACTGCTCTCCATAGCTCTTTAAATATGCATAGAAAATTAAGAAGCAAGAATTCTGATTAAAATATTGAACAACCCAGAGTTCTCACAAACTTACTATGTGTTTTTGGGCAAGTCACTTACTCTCTGTCTGTCTGTGTTATTGGGACTTTTCACAACGTCTGTTATTAGGATCATAATTACCCACCTCAGAGACCTGTTATGAAGATCTTTTTTATAGTGTTTGTAAAGCACTTTGAGATCCTCTGATAAAAGTACTAAATGACAATGTTTAAATCCTCCATTCAGGGGCAGATGACGGTTTTGGGGTGCCCTGGGCAACATTGTTTTGCGGGGCCCCGGGCAACATACTTCCGCGGGGCTCCCCCTTTGCCATGGTGCATGCGCAGTGACGCCATGCGCATGCGCGGGGCTTTCTGAAGCACGGGGCCCTGCCCTATATCCGCCCCTGCCTCCATTAATAAGTCAGGTTTGACTGCATATAAAGACTTACGTTTGTGATTTTGGTGTACCATATTAGTTATATTCAAAAAGAGGCAGTGTTCTCTAGTGACTAAAGCACTGGGCAAGGACTGTGTAAATTTGGCATCTATTCTCAGCTCTGCCATTGGCCATGTGGGACAGATCATTTCACCTCCCCAAGCCTAAGTTTCTCTTGCTCTAAAATGGAGCTAATATTGATTTCCTTTTTAAGGCACTATGAGACCTAATGTTATATGAGAGATGGGTATTATGACTATTACATCTTAAAAATACATGAATCTATCTATAAAGAAATAATTTGCCACTCTGATGTGTGGTACCATCACCTTCTCTTCTGTCTGTTCTTCAAAGAGGTACATTATTAATAATTATTCATATTTTAACCACTGAGGTTCAAAGTACAATAAAGTAAAGTAAAAATATTCACCGGTGTTACTAAAATGGATGCATAACAACATTTTTTAAAGTATTAAGGAGGGGCAAGAACAACATTGGCATCTAATGTGACCCAAGAAATACATCCCTGCATGTATAGCAGGAAAATGAAAGTCCCCCGTGTTCTTGGTAAAAGATGTGGAGTGTTTTCCCATCCAACTCATCAAGACACTCTCCCAAGAAAAAAAAAAGAGTTTGTCAGGCCACATCTCCCTAATGACTTTTTTGAATGAGCTAGAACATGATTATCCCCCACTGCCCAGCTTTTGTTCCATTATAGGGAAGGTACAGAGCAGACTGCTGCTAACTCTTAGTTCCTCACTGATCAGGAGGGGATTGTTCTTCCATTGTCAGGAATATTTCTCTTATTACTATAGCTTAGAGGCAGGGAAGGTCTTGGAAGTCTCCCCCCTCCTCAAAAGAAGAATCATGAAGCCTCCATCCAGCAAGAGAAAGACATGAATTTGTTTGGGTCTGCCTGGTTTGATTGATGAAATATGAGAAATGGGTAAGCGCAAGGGAAAAAAGAAACTTGTCCCAAGGCTATATTGGAGTTATGGTGAGTGGAGTGTGGGAAAAAATTGTATACAGGACACATGGGATTAACTATGTGTGAGGGAGAAGGGACAAACATACTGAAAGTTAATGGTAGAGGTTGCACCAGAATAATGTGATTATTTCTTAAAAAGTATTACTATGGTGGATGAATGAGGTTTGAACCAGTTTGTTTGTGTGGTTGATTGGTTGGTTTGGGAGATGGCCATTTTTGAGGTTGACCCAGGGGTGGGTGGGTAGATGGAATTTAGTATATGTAAATAAACTGTACAAAGAATAACAAAATTAGGCAACCTTTGGACTTCTAAAATGTTCACTAGTAATCAACCTTAAACAATGATACAGACATTTTGTGAAGACATAACAGAAATGAGTTGTATCAAATACTATTTCTTGAGTAAAGGGGGAGAAATGCTGAATGTGTCCCCCATCCCATGTAACCATTAACATTCTCACCCTGATTAGAAGAAAGACCACAGCTGTACAAAGTGCGCAAAATGTCAGGGAAACTGGGATTAACCAGCTGTGGTGAATGAAGTAACTCCTCAGCATATTGGTACAAATTTAAACATGTGCACAATGCTGTACTTTTCTGACATAGGTGCACAAATCAAGAATGTGCATATGCATATGGACTTCAGTCCAACAAAACACTTGGTATTTGCCTAACTTTAAACATGTGTATTAGCGCTTTGTTTGATTGTGGTGCTAGTTACTGAGAAAACATTTCTTGCTTCCTAACCATGGCATGTGATCAGAGTATGCCCTAAAGAATAAGACTGCATTATAGTCATTTATTCCATTCACTTGTTCACAGTCTAAGCCATTTCAATAGATTTTTTTAAACCGTGGCTGCTTAATTAAGACATGTTTCAGTTCTTGTAATATAGTGCGAAGATACTATCTATGTTTCTGTTGGTGAACAGACCTGTGCATTGGAATACTGTTCAAAAACTATTCAGCACTTTGCATTTGATGAAACCATAGGGACATTGAAAGAAAGGAGATGCTTTGTCCCTTCTTTCTTCAGAAAACAACAGTGTTTTCAGATTCATTAACTGGTGATTCTCTGTCCTACAATAGAGGCCATCTGGGAATGCAGAAGTGTAAAATGGTGATATTTAACCCACCGTGGAGATGTGCTCTGTTCTTGGGAATACTAGAGGGAGAGCTGAGAAAAGTTATTGCACCAAAGAAAATAAAAGCTTTCATCTGAATAGCTGTGGAGAAGGAAGAAAAATATATTACTCAATCAAGAGACCAGGAAAGGCTGGCCACCTCCTTCCTGTAGATACTGTGAGACTTTCTTCGGCATGGCAATGCTGGATATTAAAGGCATTCTTAAGCATCATGAATGTGTTTAGTGCTGCAGGGCAGCCCCAATGAATTCAGCCATGTTAGCAGAACTATAACTCGTTTCAAACATTGTTTAAAACTAATTCAGGCTACTGTGATTTAAACAGGTGTTAGCTGGCCAGAGAGTGAGAGTGGGGAGACAGCCACATCAAAACGAATTTTAATAATTTCGCTCTGGACTAGAAACCAAACTCATCCTTTGTTGTGCAAGTCCACTGACAAGTGAAGGCAGAGCCACATCCAAAATGTTTAGAATGTGATAGGGGCTGCCATGAGTATGTTTCTTAAACACTGTTTGAAAAATGGTTATCTGCCCTAGCCAGGCAAACCATGTTACATTTGAAACCATATTAAACCAAACCAGTGTTCAGGTAACCGCTTCATTTCCTGTGTAGATGAGGATTTAAAGAGCCTCTTTTGGTCTCTTATACCCTCCTTAGAGACACACCTGTTGTCTTGGTATGAATTTGGCTAGAGGGCAATATTCCCGACCTCAGCCAGAACATGATCCCTGGGCCCAAGAGAGGTAGAGAGGAAAGAAAGGCAACTGGAAAAAAAATCCTTTTCATGAGATTCTATCAGCAGAAGAGCCACTATTAATGATGTTTGTGATGGAAAGTCATTTACAATATATCCACAGGTAATGCTCACCTGTTTTCCAAGTGCTTTGACCTCTTCCTCTCTTTTATCCATTCACACCAGAAACGGTGACCATAAAACAGATCAGGGAACAATTTCCTAGGAAACCTCATTCTCCTCTCTCAACAGTTCAAATAAGGAGTAAATCTGCTGACATCATTGAACCTGTGCTGACAGGAGACCATGAGAGTGAGATCAGAATCTGGATCAGTTCTTTTGCTGGTTGGAAGATAATTCTTGTGTAGAACTCATACATTGTGCCCATAGTTCTTACTCCTGTTAGCTATCGCTGAGCCTCTCCTAGCTGAGCCAAGGAATGCGAGTATTTGAATGTTTGCCAGTGGCTTTCTACAGCACTCATATATAGCAAGTTACCACCTACAGGGTTTTGAGCTTTCTCTGTTTGCTATAAGAAGGAACGCGCTAGCTGCTTGTTGTTGTTTCTGCCTTATTGTGGCAGTTGCAGAGCATCTGTGGGGATTTGGGTGCTTAGTTATTTGGCTGGGCTTGAGTCCTGATGGGAAAGCAGTTATACTAAATTATGGCAGAACAGATGTAGATTGTCTTCAACTGACAAGGAATTTATTCAGCTGTTCCTTTAAGCTTAAGTGAGGCACTGATTAAAAACAAATATCGGAAAGGAAAACTTGCTTTCACTTAATTTTCACATGCTTGTTAGAAGTTTGTGCTGATTAAAATTCCACTGATATTTTGACATTTATCACAAATATTTGGAAAAGTTTAAAGAATTCTGAATTGTTTAGTGGACAGTCTGGAAATTAAGTCGGCTAATTGCCTTTGGGGTAGTTATAATGCTATCATCACAAGCAAAAACCATTCTGTGATGGGGCAAAAAATTAACAACTAATGCACTAGTTTAAAAATGAAGTAACAATTTAAAATAGCTAATGGCGGGTTCATTGATAAAAGTGATATTTTATCTCTAAATATGGGGAAAAAGAGACTAGTGCACATTCCATGACCCTTGGCAATCTGTTTTTGTATTTTGCCATTGTAATATTAACATTACAAATGTAGTCAGTTCTTTCAGATACTAAGGATAGATCTGGGTTTTATAATTCACTGTCATTAGTAAAGCATGTTGCATTGTTTTAGTAACAAGTGAAATTCTCTTCTGTTTCTTTTATGTTCTGTTTAAATATAGTACACCTTTTGTTGTTTTAGTCTGGAGCCAAATATATTGATATGCCTGAAAGAATGAGAACACACCTTCTACCCCTCATTAACTTTTTAAGATTGCTTGGGAGGAAAAATAAAACCTGAGATTAACAATGTTGTTTAAACAGCTTTTTTATGAAGATCTTTATGAGATCACTGTTTGGACAAGTTCTTTATCGTACAGATTCTGAGGCGTTTTTGTGTGAATTTAGAAATATGATCACTTCTCAGATTCAGATAAATTAGAATGCAAAAAAATAGATGCTCTATCGGCAAACCAATCTATATACTTTGGAAACTAAGGCCTTGGAATTTAATTCAGTGCAAATTCATGAACAGAGCTTTGTGTTCTTATAATTAAAATATTTAAATTTGATTAATAATAATGTTCCTTTTAAGTGGGAAAAGACTTCAGATATGCTAATTGTGGACATTAACATAAACATATTCGATCTAATAAAGTTACATACTAAGTCTTATTTAAAAATGAAAATCTTTAATCAGATGTCACATTGACTTGAAGGTTATCCTCTCATTGCTTCTACTTACTAAGGCATGTGAAAGTTTTGAACTAGCATCAAGTGGTTGCTCCCTCAAGATTAAATTATATTGTGATCTTTGGATTTCAGCAAGAATATTTATTTAAAATCCCCAAATATTCTCAGTTTACAGCCTTCAGCCGATTTTATCACGTTTTCACAAAACACCGGGCTGTCAAATGAATATCCACATTACAAACAAGGGTCCTTAAGTTTGTGAAATACTACTGTTTACTGAGGATTGGATCTTGTGACCCCTTATTTATGCATAACTGCCATTGGCATACAACTGTTAATAAAACTGCATTTCAGAATTAAGTTTTATGTACTTTCTTTTATTTTTAAATGAAAAATATAAATGTTCTCAAGTTGAAATAATATTTTTAATGTTTTCCCCAGAATTTAAGTTTTTGAGCACAGATGTTTCCTAACGCTCAAGAGAAACAGACTTTACAATTCTTACAATCAATAAGAACATAAGGACTGTAATCCACAAAGACTAGCTTTTCACATAGCAGTTTTTCAACTGTGCTTCATTAGTCTTAATTCTCACATTCACTACCTCTCTTGTTTTGAAGGAGTGAGGATGCTGGATGGTGATGTTACAGACATGGTGGAAGCAAAGTCTCTCAGCCTGAATCCACAACATATACACATCTACAGTGCCAGCTGGGGTCCTGATGATGATGGCAAGACTGTGGATGGACCTGCTTCTCTAGCACGTCAGGCCTTTGAGAATGGCATCAGAACGGTGGGTTTAAAAAACACTATGTCATGGAATCATTCTGCGTGGATGCATGTGTACAAGCTAGGGAAAAGTAAGGCTCTCAAGATACACTGCTGATAAGAAGCATAGCTTTGTTTAAAGAGAAAATAGCACTCAAACCTCTATCCCCTCCTGAGAATTAGATCAATGGCTCTTAACTTTTCCAGATGACTGTACCCTTTCGGGCATCTGATTTATCTTGCATTTCCCCAAGTTTCACCGCACTTAAAAACTACTTGCTTATAAAATCAAACATAAAATACATAAAATACGTCTATACTGCGGAGCTATTTCAGGATACCAGAAATATCCCGAAATAGCTATTCCGCGTCTTTTGTGCAAGCCCATTATATTGAAATAAAACAGGCTTCCTATTCCAGCATCCCTGTAAACCTCATTCCATGAGGAGTAAGGGATGTTTCAGAATAGCACTCTACTTTCAAAATAAGCTATTTTGAAATTAACACAAAATAAGCAACGCAGTCTGCATAGCTTAAATTACGTGGCTTATTTCAAGCTACGGGTGCAGTGTAGATGCACCCCTACTGAAAAATTGCTTACTTTCTTATTTGTACCATATAATTATAAAATAAAAATATTGTATTTACATTTCAGTAAATAGAGAAGTATAAATAGGTAATTTCTGTATGAAATTTCAGTTATAACTTCTTTGCTAGTGCTTTTTAAGTAGCCGGTTGGAACCTAGGCAAATATCTAGATGAGCTGATGTCCCTTGGAAGCAGAGATGTCCCTAGGAGGATGTGGGGCTTGGAAAAATCCTCCCCACCTACGCTCCACCCCACCTTTTCTTGCCCCTACCCACCGTCAACCCTTCTTCCACAACTGCTCCATCCCCTCCCCAACCTTCTTTCCACCCCTTCCCACAAACCCCCTCCCCCGAGTGATGCCGGGACTGTGTCATTTGGCTTTCTGTCATCATCAGTGAGTGAGATGGTGGGCCCAACTTCTGCTTCTGGAGCAGTCTCCCCACTAATCTCCCATGCCACCCTGGGCCCCATGTTTCCACATCCCCTGGAAGTGCAGTGCCCCTCAAAGCACGGGCCCTGAGGCAGTTGCCTTGAACCATCCAATAGATGGGATGGCTCTGCCTGGAAGACCTCTTCATACTCCCAGGCAGTTTTGTATTCCCGGTTGAGAACCACTATATGAAAACCATATTAAAATTGTAAACTTGAAGGTCTGACCACTTCGTGGATGTAGTGAGGGACTTTCTAGCAAAAATGACAACTGGCTCTAGATCAGCACAAAATATTTCTTTAAAATGATCGTCAGACCATTTGATTGTTCATTCCATTGTTGAAATACACAATACTGGGGACCAAATTCAGAAAGTGCAACTAATATTTAAGTCAATGAAGGTTGTAACCACTTTCACTAGGACTGAATTTAGCAAAATATAATTAGTAATCACTGTGGAGCATTTGTGCTCATGCAACAATAAAAGACTGTCTTTGCCTTGAACAGCTCGCATTAATTTAATATGCAACAGCAGTTGGTCATAGCGAAAACAAGTGGGAGTGTGTGAGGGAGTCTGATAGTAACAATTATAAGAACATGTAGATGCCTAGAATATCTGTATGCACTACTAGAGGATTTCAAGTCATAAGATGTAAAACACAACATAAAATTGGTATTAGTAATCCCTCCTGGGTACTTGCCTAATATTGAGCACAAGATGGGAGCCAGGAATTCTCCAGTTCTAATCCTAGCTGTGCCTTGGGCAAGTCACTGAAATCGTCTGTTTCAGTTTACCTTTCTGTAAAATGGGGATTCTGCTGGCTTACCTGTCAGACAGGAATGTTGTAATGAAATATTAGTTAGTACCTATTAAGCTCTTCACTGATGGAAAGCCCTATATGCATACTGAATATTATGATTATTTAATATAAAGGAAATGCCACTGACAAAACTAGTTTTAATTAACCCTAAGACCTGCTGAAATGTAACATGATTGATTTTTTTCAGCAACTGATAGTTCCATTCCATTCAGTTCTGATAGGCACGTGTGCAGCGTATCATGCTTTTACTTAAAGCAGTATATGCAATATAAGGGCCCCCTCAGACAAAGTTCTTATCTGCATACTTAGCTTTAAGCAGGCGAGTAGTTCCAGTGACATTAGTGGCTTAATGTTAAGCACATGATTACATTTTTGCTGGGCCGGGGCCTAAAACAGCTGTGATCTGGATAATCATAATCCTTAAAACTATGGCAACTGTTACAGCACCACCTAATGTATCAAAACACACCTCCACTGCTGCTCCCCATGCACCATCACTTCTCCATTCAAGTGAAATGTCAGCACTTTATCAAAGTTCCATCACATTCTTCTACTATTTGACAATGATGGCAGTAGACAACAGCAACAAAGCCTCTGAGGGAAGCCAGTGGAACTGCAGGAAGGGGAAGAAATATCTGAATGAAATAAGAAATTGTGTGTGCATAAGAGCAGCATTTCACTGAGGTAATACAATCACAAAAAGTTTATTTCCACTCGTATATTAGAACAACACAGATATTCATTTGCTCTTCATGAGTCTGATCTTCATCTGGCATAAATCTTCAGTGAAGTTAACATGCTATTGACTATTTCCATTATAGTACAACATCATTTGACTTGTTTCACATAGGTAGCAGCACAAAAGAGAATTTAAATTCACTGTACAGTTATAAATGGATCAATTTATAGGAAGAGTGTGTGTATTTATGCTGAAGATATTTTTTAAATTTTAGAATTAAGAATTTGAAAGTATCTTATCACCAGATCCCTGCACTGACAGCAGCATATGGACACTGTACAGCCAGCCAGCGCAAGCATGCATAGCAGTGTAGACAGTGAAACACAGCTTAGATGAGTAGCGTGCCCTACATGTCTATACCTAGAGTACATACTTTACACAGTTCTCTACATGGCTAGGCAGTGCCTTCAACAATGATAGTGCTATTTCTAGCCATATGGTGTTCCGCTGCTTCCTTGCTACCAGAGCTTTCCCCTCTGCAGTGAAAAGTTCTGTCAATGGGAAAAGCTTCAGCAGTGAGAAAAGGCTCTGGTAGGGGGGAAGGTGGAAAGGCTTCAGCAGCAGGAAGGCAGTGTGGAAAGGCTAGAGTCTTTCACTGCTCCATACTGCTGTGACGTGTGGCTAGCTGTGGTGTGTAGTTACACGTACGCTACACGTCACCATACGTGTAGCCAAAGCTCAAAGTGGCTCAAAGTGACACATATGGTTCTGTTTCTGTGTCTTGTTGCTTTCCATATCAGATGCATTTACTTTAGAAACATAAAGATATTATTGCTAATGGCCAGCCCTGCACACACAGTCTGGCCTCTGAAATTGAAATGAGCTTTTCCCATCTTCCACATCCTCACTAGTAAATAATGACTCTGCAAAAGGTCCGAAAAAGTTCCCTGCTAACATGAACAAAAGTCTAGTGTCTTCCAGTTGTGCCCCGAAAGACAACTCTGAGCCTTCAATAGGTCTTCAAAAGTATGGGTCAGTCAAAACCAATTTTGTTCATGTTTCACTGTAAGAAATAAATTCCAGTTAAACCTATTGTTGTCTCTATGGATGTATCTAGACTACGCTAAACTTTCAAAAAAGCCATGTTTTTCAAAGGAAAAGCAGCTTGTCAACAAACGGGAGGGTTCACTGACAAAACCGTCTCAATTACTTTCACTTCAGAAAGTGCTGCTTTCGAAAGTGAGCTCGAAAGGAGATTAGCAAATTCCTACAGAATTTTCATATCCTCTTTCGAAAGTCTAGTGTAGTCTAGATATGCCCTATAGGTCTAATAGGAAGAAGGGGCAGTACATATCTACTTTTGTCACTAAAATCCGCAGATATGTCTGAATGAATGAAACAGATCTGTTGAGTTAAAAGTGGTTGAAAGAGTGTGTGTACTGTCTCTTTAAAATTAGCAGAGGCTAGTCAGGATAGCTTTATAGAATGCCCTCAGGCAGAAGCTCTATAGTGAGTCAGAGATGCTGTTTTCCTTATTCTGTTTAATATCCTTACATCTTTGGTGTTTGAAATTGCTTTGTACATTGAAATATGACAATCTTGATTTTATAAGGTGATTTTTTAGATCACAAGGTTTGAACAAATTACTAGTTAGGAACAATGCCAAATCCTCTGATTTACAAAAGCACTCATAATAATTGTGCAAGCAAAGGTAGGCTGGCAACTACACACACAATTTTGCACACAGATCATGGCCTTTATTGTTAAAAATACTGGTCCTAGACAAAAATAACAAATGGTCCGGTAGCACTTTATAAACGAACAAAACAAAGTTCTACCAGACCATTTGTGGGTTTTTTTCTGTACAGGCTAACTCAGCTACCCCCTGAAGCTTCTGATCCTAGACAGTCACTACAGCAATGAATCGCTGATACAGGAATATGGTGGCACTGGGAAAGATGGCAGATTTGTTTTTCAGATGCATGTAGCAGATCTGGACATGAATTCTGTGTTAGTCCTCTCTCCCCATGCTTGCATTAACATCAATGGAAGATGTGCCTGGGAGGGCTATTGAGGCAAGATCCTTTAACTGAGTCTGAGAGGAAACAGTGCACAATATGTTTATTTAAGAAAATTACAGGTGCTGCTGAATAATGATTTTGATTAAAATGTAATTAAACTGAATGATCCTTCTTTGTTGAACTTACAAAACAAAAGGGAAATGGGAATGTCTTTTCAAGAATCACCACCTCTTATTCCGGCCACGTAGATGATGATTTTTGAAAACATATCCAAATTTTCTTTAGTTTGTATTATTCCAATTAAAAAAAACTCACATGGGGTGTTTCAGAATTTTTTTAAAAATCTACTCGGCTAATTTGCTTACCCATTCTAAATCCTATAGAAAGTAGCAAAGATAAATAAGTGTATATTTTTCAGAGTTCCCATAGGGACAGAACAACATTTGAGAAATTGAAAGAAGACAAATGTGGTTTTTTTTAAATGACATGAAGTAATAACAAATGTTTAAAAAAATGAAAATCTCAGAAAGAAATTAAATGTGTTGTACAGCTGCTGTGCAAGATCAGGATAAAGAATGGAGAAGGGGAAAAATTGAAAACTAGTCTCAAGCACTATGATTTTATGCCATCTCTATGTTTGTTTGTGTAATTCTATTATCCTTAATTAAGTTCTTGAATCTAATGAGTATTATCGCCCTTGGAGAGTTTGCTTTCAAATTGTATTAATTTCAAATGGCAAAGTTATCTTGGCATCATACTTTAAAATAGCAAGGGATTCTTTTCTTGGAAATGTTATACGCACAAGTATTGTAGTAGCTAATGTGGAAAACTGCATCCATTCAAAAGGTCTGTGTTTTAAATGCCAGTGTCTAACAAATAATAGATTTAATAACCTGAAAAAGCTATTCTAGTACAATTGCACAATTCAGTTTTAGATGCAATATAAAGTTTAGATCGATATGTTTAAGAGTAATTTTTTTGAAGAAAAGACTATACGAGAGTATATGACATGTCAACACTATACAAATATACAGGCTTATTTATTATAGTAAAATGCGAGTTCTGGACAAACCATGAAATAAGCTTTTCCTCTTTCTTGTATGGGGGAGGGGACTCCAAATGTGTAAAAGATTAATAGATTTTAGGGACAAAAGGATCCATTAGATCAGGAGTGGGGAACGTAAGTCCCAGGGGCCGGATGCGGCCCCAGGTTTGCCTGATTTTGGCTCCTGAGGCTCAGGGTCCTCCCTTCAGCATCGGGGAGCCTGTACTGGTGCTCCAGTCCCCCTACTTCTCACTTGTGTGTGGCCCCTGACTGATTTTTCTGCGGGTCAGTGGCCCCTGACCCCAAAAAGGTCCCCCACCCCTGCCTTAGATCATTTAGACTGACTTCGCCATATACCACAGACCTTTTGTTAAATCATGTTAAGAGATAGTTCTCTGATATAGATTTTTCCACACAAGCATGTTTGTAATAATGTAGATATAAGAAAGCATAAAGCCGTTGATACAACAAGTAATCATGACTTTAAATTATTCTGCTTGTTCCTGGGCAGACACCATAGCTATATTTCTGGAGAATGGTGGCTGTGCTTGGCATTCAAAGAGCCAGTGTTCTAGGCTGTGAAAATGAGCAGCCAGCTTCACTTGTTGTCCGTTATTTGTTTTGCATCACCTGTTCTGTATACACATGAGCTGTGCTACAGCTGTGGCAGATCAGGTCATCCTTACAGTAATATAATAGAGGAGGAGGACACAGCGAAATCTAAATCAGCATCTTTGGGTTTTTGCCTGCATGTCAGAACAGTGGCCTTCATTTTGTTCCCGCTACACTATGTTGTTAGTGTTTGGACAGAAGCCAAAATGTGTGATGGACGTTAATGATCTGATGTTGTGCTGCTGCACTTCTTGTGAGAACTCGGCTTGGTGCCTCCCCTTCCATCATCACTGCCCCTTTTCATCTCTCTCGCTTCACCAACTTTGGCTACAGAGCATGGCACTCATATAAGGCTCTCATACAGCCACTGAACAGCCCTCAAACTCAAGTGCAAGCATTTGGAAGAGGGAATTACATATGAATTTGTTTCTATTAAAAATGATGCCAGGAAATCCAAATTGTTGGACTTTTTCATTTTAACTTTATTGGCATCTTTTTCATCAGAGTGTATAATGCTATTATTCCATCCATCCTACTATATGGAGCAGAGACTCGGATGGCCACAAGAAGAGAAACTAGTTGGTCTCCACCCCTGAAATGAAGATGCGGAGATGGTAAAGTGATTGGACAGTCCATGATAAAAAACAAAAGGAGGTTGTAAGGCGCCTAATGCAGGTTGTCCTAATTGAAAATAAGTTCAGGGAGGCTAGGCTATAATGGTATGGACATGACCAGTGGAGCCCTCAGAGTTCTATTGGTAGGAAGATCCTTGCAGTGATTGTGGAACGAGGCCAAAGAAGACTATATATCAGTGTATTTAAGGGTACGTCTAGACTACAGGGTTTTGTCGACAGAATTTTTGTCGATAGATACTGTCAACAAAGCTTCTGTCGACAAAGAGCGTCTAGACTACATTCAGTTCTGTCGACAAAGCAAACTGCTTTGTCGACAAAACCCTGTAGTCTAGACACAACCCTACATGCAATAACACCTTCTGTCGACAGAACTCTGTCGACAGAAGGCGTTATGCCTCGTAAAATGAGGTTTACCAGCATCTACAAAACTGCTGAGTTCTGTCGACGTTATGTCGACAGAACTCAGCGGTAGTATAGACACAGGTATAGTTTTGTCGACAAAAGTCCACTTTTGTCGACAAAACTCTGTAGTCTAGACACACCCGTAGAGAGACCAATTGGTCTAACAACCAGGCATACAATCGTGAATTTTGGGAAAAGGCAATAAAAGTTGCCAAACCTGAATAGGGAAGTGGTAAGGAAAAAAAAAAGATGATTTCACTGTTGGAATGCAATGTAGATAGTGCATAAGTGTTTAAGCAGAGGGGTTGATGCAAGTGTTAAAGAGAATAACAGACTGTTCTTAAATATATTTTAAAATATTAGCGTCTTCTGTCATCATAATTCTCATGGTTTAAAGAACAACACAACTGTTGTTGACAGAAAATGTTCATTCTGTTGCAAATTTGCACTGAAAATACAATATTATTCTGTTTCTATAGAATTTCAACCAAGCATCTCAAAAGCACACTACAAAAAATGACTCTTTTCCCATTGTACAGATGAAGAAATTGAGGCACAGAGAGGTTAAGGCCACATCTTTTATGTGCATACTTGCTTTATTTGTCTATAATTTGGGTTTGAGCAAGTACATACCTGTATACGTGCAAATCCCAAGTTGTACGTCTGCATAAGAGTAATATGCAGGCAAGTTGGACACGCACTAAAGTTCACACATACATGGTCAAAAATGATTTGCCCACCGTCATTCAGTCTGTTAGCCCCCCCTTCATTAGTCACTCAACTAAGCACAGAAATTTTCTGTTACAGGTTTTGTGTAGCCCCATGACTGTGGCATGTGAATAAATAACTTTTTTTTTCTTCTTCCTGATTTTGAGTGGAAAATGAAGAGCTTCTGATTTTCAATGGATTGTGTTGGTTGTTCACACAAGAGAAATGATACTTCTGGCAGTTCCTTTTGAAAGACAGGCTAACTGTGTACAGCATCGTGATGTTTGTTTTAATGTCATAACCAGGGCTTGATAAAGTATTGAATCTACTCACCCATGGCGAGTAGATTTCAGCCGGGCGTCCTGTTCATTTGCGGTGCACGCATACGCAATGCAGGTCTTGAGCATGCGCAGTGCGGGGCTGGCGAGCGGCTTTTGCCACCGTTCGTCAAGCCCTGGTCATAACGATAACTTCCTGATACCGTAAGACAATATCAATGGCCTACATCATTTGTATAGATTCATAGATTTTTAGGGCAAGACGAGATAATTGCTTAGCATATGGGTCATTAAACTGACCTCCACTGCACAGCATTACATGGACCTGGCATATATCCCCATACCACACTAGAGGTATGTCTACACTACCACCCTAGTTCGAACTAGGGTGGTAATGTAGGCAACCGGAGTTGCAAATGAAGCCCGGGATTTGAATTTCCCGGGCTTCATTTGCATCTTGCCGGGCGCCGCCATTCTTAAATGTCTGCTAATGCGGACTCCGAGCCGCACGGCTACACGCGGCACGGACTAGGTAGTTCGGACGAGGCTTCCTATTCCGAACTACCGTTTCACGAGGAGTAATGGTAGTTCGGAATAGGAAGCCTAGTCTGAACTACCTAGTCCATGCCGCGTGTAGCCGCGCGGCTCGGAGTCCGCACTAGCGGACATTTAAGAATGGTGGCGCCCAGCAAGATACAAATGAAGCCCGGGAAATTCAAATCCTGGGCTTCATTTGCAACTCCAGTTGCCTACATTACCACCCTAGTTCAAAGTAGGATGGTAGTGTAGAAATGCCCTATGTGTCTTGGATAAACAGAATGGAATGTGCTTCTTTAGCCTTTCATTCTTGGAGCTCTTTTATGAATCTTTTCCAAGTTTCTCAATATCCTTTTTTAAAGTTTGGACAATAGAATAGGACACAGTATTCAGTATTAGTGAGCCCAATTACTGAAATACTAACGTAATTCTGCTTTCCTATTCCTCCTAGAGAATCTTCAGTTTACACATCAGTTTAACATCAGGTTAGATCTCAGCTGTTGACTTGCATGGGAGATCATGTTCAATTAGTTATCCACCTGGACCCCCTCAATCCCTTTTAGTGTCACTGATTTCCAAACTGCAGTAGTCAAAACAAATCTTTGTCTCTAATGTATGTAGCTGTGTTAAAGAATGCATTCTAGGACATTTGAATGATTTTGTAAGATTATCTTGTACTAGATGTGCTCTAGTCTTTTCTAAATTAAGACTGCCCAGAAAAATGCAGATTGGGTGACAATCTCAATATGTCATAAAACTAGTAAGTCTTCAGTCTATGCTTTGCATGAAGTTTGTCACTCCTAGTGCTCTGCTCAAAACTTCTAGATTATAAGTAGCATCTTCCAATCAGTAAAGTAGCAGAGTTTATGCCCTGTGATATAAGACACTGAGGATACACTGTAGTAACTTCCATCCCTCACCCAAACCCTGCATAGCTCTTGCACAATGCCTTGTTTCTTGGTTTTTTTGTGAGGAGAGAACTTTTGAAAATAACCAGAAGATTCCTTTATAGCCATGCTATTTGTTATGTGCCGTTTTTCCACGATGATCAGTATTCAGTGCAAAGAGAAAGTTTACAAAAATTAAAATAATGTAACAAATGTTCCTACATTAGATTCAATGGCATATGCATATCCAAAAGGCATGAAAACTTGGAAGGAAAGTTACAGGAAAACATACCTCAAACCGTCCACAGTTTCCATACAATGTCACAAAGTGTATTGGAAACAGAGACTATATTAATTACCATCCCTCAAACATTTGTGGAAACTGTTCTAAGAAGCCAGTTTTTCAAAAGTGGCTTTTTTTTTTTTTTTTTTTTTTTTTTTTGGTGCCCAACTTCAGACAGGTGACATAGATTAACTTAAAATACATCAGGTTTCCGATTTAGGATAAGCCTTAAGTGGGAAAGCCAAAATTAACAGGCTACTTTGGAAAAAAAATTGGATCTTTCCATATGTTTAAAATGTACTCTTTTCAGTGAAGGTGCATTTATGCAATCAAAGACTGGTTAATTAGTAGGGGCAAGTCTGTCATCCCCTCTCTCTGCAGAACTATAGGGGCTTGGACAGAGCAGAATCTGTGAATTTCTATTGCCAGTGAAGAGAGCAGAATTTCATGATGCCAGTTCAAGGCATGCCAGTTTGTGCTCAAGAGTTTGCTGTGCTACAGGGTGAGGATTAGGGTCAGGAAGGTGAGGCCAATAGATCATGTCCTTTCTCCCCAAACACTCCTAGTAAAGACAGCCATAGAACAAGTTTCTCTGTTGATTGTCTCTGGGAAGAGGATTCTTTCCCCTATGGAAATCTCAGCATACTATTCTAGAAATGTGGGTTTATTTTTCATTCATTCATGGTACTGTCTCCACTGAACAGTGTTGCTGTAGTGTGCGTTGGCAGCTGCAGAATCTGTACCCCAATGTGTGCCATGGAGCTGATTCCACTTCTTGTGAATACCTGATAGGAATAGGAGTTTAGGTATCACCCATGCTCTATAATTATGTGGCTCTACTGGCTACAAATCCCTGCCTAAGGGGTTTCAACAGGTGACTGCACATGGACAGTAAAAGCTGACTGAATCCTTGCTGTAGGATAGAGAGGTAAATTCCATCCATCACCCAAACCTTGCATACCATGCTTTGTTACTTGGGTTTTCTGTGAGGAGGGAACTTTACTTATTATTAACCAGAGGGTCTCTCATCCTAAATCTAATCTTGGTTTAACAAATATTTTGGAAAATCTGGAATATTTTGTTTGTTTTTATTGTACACAAGGAGGTGTGCACATGCTATTTCTTCATAATAATAAAGAATAGATAGCATGAACAGATAGTTAAAATCCATGATGCATACAACGGTCCTCTAACTCTTGTTTTGTTTAGGAAAAGTAGAAATTCATTCCAGCATTCCATGGGTTCAGATTTCAGGTTTCAGCCAACACTTTTTTTTTGGTTGCACGTTAAGCACTAATTATAGCTCTGTGGGGAATAACTTGAAGCTGTTTAACCTGTTGTTCTACTAAAGAGGAAAATAAAAAAAAATCCAGATGCATACTGAAATATTCCTCATTTACTGTGTTAATGCATAATCTGTTTTAGTTATTCAATACATTCTGTATAATCTGTATGTAGAATATGTCCACTATAATTTATTAAACATGCCACTTAAGTATTAAGAAGGTGTAAATCCAATGAAAGGATGTAATATGTTTATACTTATTTCATGTTTAGATTTCCAAACTTATTTAAGATATGAAATATGGTGCAATTCAGAACAAAATTAAGGAAACAAGAGGAAAATAAACTTTGAACTCATGAGTATAGCTAGGATTCTCCTTCCTTGCTCTCCATTTTCTAATCTGAATGATTTATTTCCCCTCCCTGGTGGAAGAGTTCAAATGGATTAGGACCCAAATTTGCCTCGTGTTGCCGGTAGCTCCCATTGCTCTAATCTCTCTAGGTTACTGATTCTTCCTGCGCGATTCCTATTCCTTTATATTGAATTTCCTCTCCCTCAGCAAATTTGATCCTCGTGGAAATGACACAAAAGAAAAAAAAAACAGTAAAGAAAGAGAATCAGTAACAGACTTCAGTTCCTGTTCCTCTCTCAGGCAGAAGGACACAAGGATACACAAGCAAAAGTAAAGTAGCCTTGTTTGTAGAATAGTGAATAGGTTCACAATTTTAACTTTCTAGAATGGTGGGACTACCTCATGTCTCTCCTGTTTATGCTTCACATGTCTAATGAAAGTTGCTTCAGAGGCTATTTGGAAATGCCCTGTGGACCTCTAGTGGTCTGTGGACCACAGTGTATAGATCATCACTTTACAGTAATATTTACCACTGTCAGTAAGGTATCAACTAATAAAGCTGTAGCAATGTATAAACATGGAACAACGGAAACACCTTTATTATTGTTGGAGTAATTTTCCATATGTCTTTACAAGAATATTCATAAAAGCTGGCTCTAAAAATGGATTAAGTGGTGTAGAAAGGATCACACCATTGTAAGAGTGAACCTCCTGTGGTGCAGAAAAGCCTTTTACACCACTTACCCTTTTGCTGCAAGCAAAACAAGGAAATGGGGGAATGGCCAGTAGAAAGCAGGCATGCTGTGAGTTCCTGTGCCACCACTATTTTTCAGGCCTCTTGAGGCCTTCTGCAGCTTGTCTCAGTTAGAGCAGCTTTCATGTGGAGTCTATGCACACTGGCGATACCCAGAAAGCATCTTAGCACAATTCACGTGCCTCGACTGATGCTACACTGAATGTCAGTGAAGCACTTTTTTCTTGTGAGGCTGAGGGGTTTGGGTTTTGTTTTGTTTTGTTTTAAATATGCAGACACTTTATGAAAGCTAGTGACAAAGATAAAAATAGTAGGAGAACATCTCAGAAGGCACACTGACAACCTGTGGAATGCTGTACAATGTTTGGAAAAGAGTCAGTAAAACTGTTGCAAAGGCAAGACATGAGAAGACATAGCACTGTACCCAGAGGGGATGATTAAAGCATTTTTATCTGACATCACTGGCATGCGCGCTCCAAATATTCTGCAGCACTCACATTCTAGCCCATGCCATTCCTCTACTATAATTCACATCACTGACTAATGTTTTGCTTCTGTCTAAAAACATGTCTATATGGTCTGTAAATACAACTTTAACCTCTTGGCAGTCTCAGAATAGACTTTTTCTCCTGACACCATTGGGCATCTGGAACATGACAGATGGTAGATTTAGCCAAAATGTAAAAGTTACAATATTACACGTGTGTTTATCTTAACGTTGTAGTACAGTCCAAATGTCTGTTATTTAACTTCATTTTTGAAGAGAGACCATTGTAAACTGGGTTCAAACACAGCAGGACAAGTAATGCTGTTGCTTTAGATAGGTTGTTTGGTATATAGAGTTTCTAGCAAGTTTGTAATTTCCTGAGCATGAGTGGGTCCAATGAACTGAAGTGGGGTGTGAGGGCAGAAGCAATAGGAGACAACCAAATAGTAACCAAATAGGCAGTAAATGAAAACCAGAGCATACTTACTTGACATGTTATTCTGGGCAGGTTGGATTTTGGTTTGGGGTTTGTTTTTGTTTTGTTTTTTCAAGACTATCATTTGCTTTGCCAAAAAGCTTTTAGGAACAAGATCTTAGCATATTGTCTAGACTGAAGGTTAAATTCCATTGTTTTCTGTGAAATGCTGAGTTGTTAAATGTACCATATTGCAGAATGTTAGAAGAACTGTAGTTCTTTGCTTCATGTGGATTTGAGACAGTTTTTCCCCCATTAATCAATGCACCTGGTATTTATATTTTTTATGAAAACAACATTAATTGTGAATCTTTTATTTTTTAAAGGTGACACTAATTTTGAAGAAGTGTAATAAGTGCTTATAAAAAAATGTCACAATATAAATGACAACTGGGATGTAAATAGTTACTAATTCCATTCTTAAAAATGTTATTTCTGCCTACAAAAATTGCATTTCACATTTTTTATTTTATTACAGCTGTATCAATGCACTACTGCTTAGCAGAAATCAGACACTTTTCCCTGAACAGAGGAATTAATAATCTGAGGCCTCACAAGAGCAATCTTTGGTCTGCTGAAAAATCCCACAGCAGTAATTGTAGTAACAGGGTGAATCACATACATATGGGTTATGGGATCAGTGCCCAAATTAGCCAATTGCAGCCAATGAAGACAAAAGACAGATGGGAGAGGGACAAGAGTTACAACTTGAGATGGCCAAAAAAAAAATATTTTTTCCTGTGGATAATTTCTACTAACATGAGAACACATTCATGTTTGACCTCTTTGCGAAAACCTAAAAATGGAAATAGGTTCCAAAATGCCTGATGCAAGTTGTAGTTTGGGCGTTTTACATTCACATTCTCCCTGTAGCCTGGGTTCCCTTATTGGACTATATCCCTTAAGACAGACCCTGGCCTCACCTCTTGTTGAGCAGAGGTGGTATATCATGCTAGTCTCTCTGATGCTACATGGGAGATGAAGTCAAGCTGGGGAGTGTGACCTGGAAGGGAGAATGGGGATGTGAGGCGGTTGAACTATAACTCTCATGAGTAGAAATAAAATACAGGACTATGTAGCACTTTAAAGACTAACAAGATGGTTTATTAGATGATGAGCTTTCGTGGGCCAGACCCACTTCCTCAGATCAAGTAGTGGAAGAAAATAGTCACAACCATATATACCAAAGGATACAATTTAAAAAAATGAACACATATGAAAAGGACAAATCAAATTTCAGAACAGAAGGGAGATGGGGGGGGGGTGAATGTCTATGGGCTAATGATATTAGAGGTGATAATTGGGGAAGCTATCTTTGTAATGGGTAAGATAACTAGATCCTTTGTTTAAATTCAGATGTAGAGTGTCGAATTTAAGCATGAATGACAGTTCAGAGGATTCCCTTTCAAGTGCAGATTTGAAAGGTCTTTGTAGTAGGATGCAGGTAGTTAAGTCATTGAGACAGTGTCCTTTCTGGTTGAAATGGCAAGAAACTGTTTTTTCTTTGTGATCCTGTCTGATATCTGTTTTGTGGGCAGAAGTTTTCCTGTTTTCCTTTGGCGAAGTGTCTGAGACGTTTGTCCAATGTACATAGCAGACAGACACTTTCGGCACATGATAGCATAAATTATATTTCTGGATGCGCAGGAATAGGTGTTCTTGATCTTATAACTCACTTGATTAGGTCCAATAATGGTATCAGCAGAGTGAATATGTGGACAAAGTTGGCAACAGGGTTTGTTGCAAGGGAAGGTACCAGGGTTGGTATTAGTGTGGTATGTCCTGTGGTTGTTGGTAAGAATCATCTTGAGGTTAGGTGGTTGTCTATAGGGGTATGTCTACACTACCCCACTAGTTCGAACTCGCGGGGGTAAAGTAGTCATCCACAGTTGCAAATGAAGCCCGGGATTTGAATTTCCCGGGCTTAATTTGCATGAAGCCAGCCGGCGCCATTTTTAATTGCCGGCTAGTTCGAACCCCGTGCTGCGCGGCTACACGCGGCATGGAGTAGCTAGTTCGGATTAGGCTTCCTAATCTGAACTAGCTGTACTCCTCCTTCCTAATCCGAACTAGCTACTCCGTGCCGCGTGTAGCCGTGCGGCACGGGGTTCGAACTAGCCGGCATTTAAAAATGGCGCCGGCCGGCTTCATGTAAATGAAGCCCGGGAAATTCAAATCCCGGGCTTCATTTGCAACTGCAGATGACTACATTACCGCCGCTAGTTCGAACTAGCGGGGTAGTGTAGACATACCCTAGGAGACTATGGGTCTGTCTCCCAGAGCCTCTTGGAGTTTGGTATCCTGTTCCAGTATAGGCTGTAGTTTATTGATAATGTGTTGGACAGGTTTAAGTTGGGGGTTGTAGGTGATGACAAGTGGTGTTCTATTGTTGGTTTTCTTGGGTCTGTCTTGAAGTAGATGGTTTCTAGGTATTCGTCTGGCTCTTTCAATTTGCTTTTTTATTTCTCCGGGTGGGTAGTTGAGGTTTATAAATGCTTGGTAGAGATCCTGAAGTTTCTGGTCTCTGTCAGTGGGATTAGAGCAGATGTGGTTGTATCGAAGGGCTTGGCTATAGACGATGGATTGTATGGTGTGTTCTGGATGGGAGCTGGAAGCATGTAGGTAAGTGTATGAGTCAGTGGGTTTTCTGTAGGGAGTGGTGTCTAATTTTCCATTGTTGATTTGTACTGTGGTGTCCAGGAAATGGACCTCTCGTGTAGAATGGTCCAGGCTGAGGTTGATGGTGGGGTGTAGGTTGTTGAAATCTCTGTGGAATATCTCCAGTGTTTCTTGGCCATGCTTCCAGATCATAAAGATGCCATCGATGTAGCGTAAGTAGAGAAGAGGTAAAAGGGGACGGGAGTTGAGGAAACGTTGTTCTAGGTCAGCCATAAAGATGTTAGCATACTGTGGGGCCATGCGTGTACCCATGGCTGTGCCGCTGATCTGGAGGTATAAGTTGTTCTCAAACTGGAAATAATTGTGGGTGAGAACAAAGTTACATAGGTCTGCTATCAGGTTGGCAGTGGTGTCCTCTGGGATAGTGTTTTTAATTGCTTGTAATCCGTCTTCATGTGGGATGCTGGTGTATAGAGCTTTATGGCTGACCTACAACAACGTTTCCTCAACTCCCGTCCCCTTTTAGCCCTTCTCTACTTACGCTATATTGATGACATCTTTATGATTTCTATGAGTAGAGATGTGAATGGTTAACTGGTAAGCCTCACCTATTAATGATGAAGTTTACTGGTTACGGTTAATTGGTTGGGGGTAGGAGCAGCTCCCTGCCTGCTGCAAGCAGGGGGCTGCTCTAGCCACACGATGGACCTGCTAAGGAGAAGGGTTGCACTGTTCCAATTGTGACACAGGAGGGTAGCCCTTACTTGGTTATCCAACTAAATGGGATTTTTACATCCCTACTCATGAGGCACTACAGCTGTGTATCCCAAATAATATATTTTTTCATAATGCAGAAACATTTGTTTTCAGGGTGTGAAGATTAAATGAAAAATTAAAATTTTCTGCATAAACAACTCAGGTTTTGTTGAAAACCAAATTTTGTATGGCATGCACTGCTTGTTCTGATAGTTACTGGGTGGGGTATTTTCCTTTGCTTTTTGTTTGTTTGATAAGAATATTGTGGGGCAAGAAAGGCATGTGGACACTGCTCTGGAGTGCAAATTAGCAGTGACAAACCAGTGAAGAGTGAACTTCAAGGAGGGATTTAAAGGAGGACAGTGAGGTACCTTAATATTGGAAGAAGGAGGGTTCCAGTTGCTAGAGGCTAATGTAATCAGAGGTGAACAAAACCCAGCAGAAATTAGCCAGGAATACAATAAAAAAGAAAGAAGGGCATCTCTTTGGCATAATCTTCCAATCCTCAAAGCTATGGGCATGATGGAGTGAGTTGATGGGATGTCGTCTGTGTCATCAACCTGCCTGGAGCATGCATGTATTCTACAGCATAAACTACTTTGCCTCCAGTCAATGTTTCAGGAATAGGAGCAGCAAAGGAGGAAGGAAGAAAAAGAGGGAAGTCAGTGAGTGAGGTGACCAGAGGATGGATGGACAGAATGAAGGAGATAAGCAAACGTTCATAGGCTTGACCTAAGCTCATAGATGTTAGTGGAAAGATTCCCATTGACTTCACTGGGCTTTGGATCATGCTCCAAAACAGTGAAGGGCAATAAGAAGCCCACAGGCTGGATGTGCCCATCCCATACCACTTTCCACAGCTCCCAATGGCCAGGAATGGCACCCTGCAGCCAACAGGAGCTGCGAGCGGCTATACCTGCAGGCATACCATACGTAAATGAAACATCTGGCGACCCGCCATGGGCTAACCACATACAACCTATGGGCTACTTATTGCCCTCTCATACCCTAAAAGGTAAAAGTGGGGAGGAAAGGAGGGGGGGAAGCAGAACACAAAGCAGCAAGGTGATGTTGCTCTTTCTTGGTTTCATACACTGAAGGATGAGACGTGGAAGAGATAAACAGAACCAGATGTACTGCTCTAATCCAGATGTAAAGAAGAGAGATGATGGTGCAGGGAACAGGATGAACTCAAATTTTCCTGTGTGGGAGTGGCATTGTTGTATGAGAAGTCTGCTGGGGCATGGATATACTTGAAAAGAGGAAGCATAACGTTTGCCCAGCGTGATGTTACTAGTTCTGCCGTGTGTGTGTGTGTATATGAGAGAGAGAGAGAGAGAGAGAGAGAGAGAGAGAGAGTAAATAATGTCAGAATCAGATGCTGTGGTGTTAATTGCTTGAATTGAAGCGCTGCAAAAAGTCCAGTATTGAGTCAGACTTTTATGCAAATATCTTGTACATTTTTATCACTGGAGCAGCTAAGAGCAGCCAGAGAAAGAAAAAGAAAGTGAAATAGTTACATTTCCTGAACTGGTATTGTCAGAAGCATGTGGATTTCATAGTATATTTAACTTAGCACTCTGGGATATTTTTTCCTCTCTTTGAAATGTTTTTTAAAGAAAAATTGCATTTTAAAAGCATAGGTAAACACTAGCAAAGAGAGTTTGATATTAAGTTATTGGGCTGAGGAGAAGAATCTCTACGGGTACTGAAGTTTTATTAAACTCATAGAAATAAAATTCATCAATGTTTTTGAATCAGGCAATATATCTGCCAGAATCATGAACTGTGGAGGGTTTTTTTTCTTGCACTGATTTAGGTTCTATTACACTCCGCATAAACTGCACTAATGAAAACCCCCTGTGCATCTGGATTAGATGAATCTTTGAATTGCTAATTGTTTAAGATTGTCCTGGTAGATATCCAACAGCTGTCTTTATGTCATTTGCAGCACACAAATCCACTCTGTTTATAACAAAACAAAACGTGTACTAATAATTAATTCATGATCACAGAAAGCAAAGTAGTATGTGGGATAACTTTGGTTCATCATACAGAGGAATGAATTCACCACGTATATAAACCATGTATTGCATGATGGTCTGCATACAAATAAGACATAAATTACACTTAATTGTAACCCACAGGCTTTTTTCCTTTGTGCTCCAAGAATTAATAAATAGTAAAATGTCCTTTTTCAGAACTAGAATTAAAAACGTTTATTCATGTGATTAAAATCTCTACCCTAATTATCATAGTGTTTGAAAATAGTGAATGGATGTGGACTATATAATTATGTGAACTGCATATGTTACTCTGTTTATCTATATGCATGAAGTGCCTGAAATATGGAAAACCACAGTTTCCCTTTGAGACAGTAGGCATTCAGCATGCTGATCATCTTCACTCTTTACATCAACACCGAATTAACAAAATAAATATGGATTCTTTTTCACTCCCTCTATACTATTTAAACTCAGCTGTTACATATTCTTAACATTTATATCTGTTTTAGGTCCTCATTCAGCAATTTACTTAAGATGTGCCTAACTTCAATTAGACTATTGAATTGTGGCCATAGTGCTTAATGCTAATATATTTACAAAAAAAACAATCCTTCTCTGTCCATTTTTGTTTCAATAAAGTGTTTTACATTTTCCTGAGATAATACTTGTGCAACTCCTCTAGTGTGATTCATGGTACCCGATATTACCCAAACAGTCCATGTGTCAGAATGAAACATTGAGAAGAATCTTCATACACAGCTGGTTCTGTCTATTACAAGTGTTTGGTTTTTTGATTATTTCCTGTTTAAAATCAGTATGATACATTTAATGCATACTGCGTGTTCTTTGCGTCTCTCTTTGTAAGGCTGGATAGAATGGACCCACACCTACAAATTGCATACAAATTTAAATTTTGTTTTAAAAATCATGCTTATTCATTTCATTCGTGTTTTAAATTTGTGAGATTTAATTCTTAGACTAGCGAAGCTCTCCACACTCTTCCACAATGGGCTTTTTTAACAGGGGCAAGGTTTGGGGTAAGGGACCATATGCTTACCAAGAAAAAAAATTAACAAATCTTTCCTCTTGTTTGTAAACAGGGACGAAATAAATTAGGCTCCATTTTTGTTTGGGCATCTGGAAATGGCGGAAGGAGTAAAGACCATTGCTCCTGCGATGGCTACACGAATAGCATCTACACTATTTCCATAAGCAGCACAGCAGAAAGTGGAAAAAAACCTTGGTATCTGGAAGAATGTGCATCTACGCTAGCTACAACCTACAGCAGTGGGGAATCCTACGACAAGAAAATAGTATGTGTTTGGTGGTTTTTTTATTTGATATTTTACTTTTATGTTGTTTTGTATTTTCTATAATGATTTTTAGGGCAGGGAAAAATGACTGCTAGGCCTTTGTATAGGCTTGTTTGAAAAATATCACTCTTAAGTCAATATTATCTATATTTGTATAGAAGTTTTGGACCATGAATTTGAATGTAAATGTCTGCTACTGTGTGTTGTTCCATCAGCCTCCGTGTATGCTTGTATAATTCTACACAATACATCAGGTATAGTCTTTCTAGCCTTTGTCACAGAGACTGATTTCTCCTCTCACTTGTACCACGTGTCCTGCATTCTTTCTGCTTTCCTAACTGCTTTCAAACTCTGAACAGAGTCTCTCTGCTGTCATCCATAAAGATTATTTTCCTGACCTGCGCTTTGTAGCATGTTATGAGACCTCAGAGCAAATCTCCTTTTGGAATTTTTTAGCCAGTCATCAATATTTCTTATTTTTAAATATTCATTATATAAACCATTTTCCAATCCACCCCCCCATTTATTTCAGATTTATTGAGATTCAATTTCCTTCATCTTTTGTATTCATTCACTCCTAGTTGTTATTCATATTGCTGCCTACTCCCGGTGACTGATACACAGTAAAATTAGGCTCAATGCTCAACCCTCATGCACTATGAACCATCCTATCTCAAAAGGTTCTAGCTGTTTTCCATTAATTTCTAACTGTGTCTGGTTTTTTTTATTTCACTTGAGAATTTCAATATGCTACCATCATTACTGGTTTTTATTTTTTAAATGGAAAGCTTTCCTGAAGTCCAGATAGTCTGCCAGTTCCTGTTTCACCATTTACCCTCCTCAAATCCTTATTGTCACTCCATCAAAGATACTAATTGATTCATAAAGCACAGCCTTCTTGTTTGTTTACTTTTGACCAGTCTATACCTGTTCACTGAGCTCTTCCTTTATAATAAGAAATCTCAAGAGGCATGTCTATACTATGTGGAAAATCGACATTCCAGAGGTCGATCTTCTGGCATTTGATTTAGCAGATCAAGTATGGACCCATACATCGAATGCAGAGGGCAGCTCTTGCCGGCATCCAGCACTCCTTCTTTTGTTTGCTCCCATTGGCTTCCCATTGTGTGGACAGCAAGGAAACACGATTTAAGATACATCGACTCCAGTTATGTAATTAACATAGCTGGAGTTGCATATCTTATTTTGACCGTCCGCTGTAGTGTAGACCAGGCCAAAGTGCTTTTCTAATACTGAATCTGACTTACATCTTGTAGAATCCTTGCTTGCTCCCTCTAGAAGCATGGGTTTCATGACATCTTATTTCCAGTTCCTGTTGCTAATGAGGAGTTAAAAAATTGCTGCTCTGGGTTTTTTGTTCTATTTTGTAAATATGGTCTGCTGTATCTTTCAAGATTCTGGGATGCTGGCCATCCCTTCCTGGAATCTTCCCTATTTTCAGATGATCTAATTTTTTTAAAAAAACCAACTAAACAAAATAAAAGCCTTGTTCTGAGGTAACTCCGTCCCAGTAATTTTTCTATTCTTTCTCTGCCTCTCTACACAAAGCTTTATCTGTTTCTGGCATATCCCCTTGTTTTCCCTGATAAATGATAAGGCAAAGAAGTCCTTCCTTTTACTAGTAATACTTATTCCTATGATCAAATTTCCTATCCAGCCCTTAACAAAGACCTTTGTTAAACTTTTTTTTTTCAAGGTTGAATAAAATTAATCGATTCAGGTATTTTAAGACCAGGAGGAACCACTGTTATGATCTAGTCAATGCTCCTGTGTGACTCATATCACAGGACTTCCCTGAATTAATTCCTGCTTCAAGTCCAAGTTGCTAATAGTTAATTACCCTCACTATTAAAAATTGGTGTCCTATTTCTAGTCTGCATTTGGCTAGCTTTAACTTTTAGCCATTGGATCTTAATTATAGCTTTGTCTGACAATTGAAACATTATCTATTATCAAATTTCTGTTCTCTGTGTAGGTACTTAGGAACTCTGATCAAGTCAAGCTTTAATGCTCTTTCATAAACTCAGTAGATTGAGCTTCTCTCTCATTCTCCATTTTTTTCAACAGCTTATTTGATGTGTGAGCACCAGAATTGGACACAGTATTCCAAGAGCAGTTATCATAGTACCAGATATATAGGTTAGAATAACCTTCCTGCTCCTACTTGATATTCTGCTGTTTATACTATTAGGCTTTCTGGGGTGGGTCCCAATTGTGAGCTTACCTCAGACCAGACTGCCAGAGATCAAGGCACACAACCTAAGCTGGTGGTGTTTTCTATGATAAATTGTCACTAAGACTACTAAATGTGAGTTCCTGGATCACTGAACCAGTCCTATCAGGGAGTCACAGACAGTCCCTTAGATGCTCCAGTCTGTTTACCCAGACAAACTGTAGTTAGTGATAAATGGTCACTTTCACCAAAGATCACATCACGTCCTCCATCCCAAGAAACCAGTCACGCCAGATCAATTACACCAAAGACAACACTGACAGTCAACCTTCTAATGATTTATTAGCTCAGAAAAGGAAATGAGAGTTACTGAGAGGTTAAAGGAGGTAAAATATAGATATTGGTGAGTCACGGTCTATATCTTCAAATGGTAGTAGGGATTTAGTAATCTGCCAATTTCCCAAAAGTTTCTTGCTACCCAGAACAAATCTGGAGATCTCAATCTTTTTGTTCAGTCATTCTGCCCCATTAGAATCCAAGCAGTCCTGAGATGAAGGATCTTTCATTGAATCCATTATTATGGCTTCTTCTACCCAAGTGGGCTTTTGCTTTGATGACAGAGAGTGAGGAATGCAGTTAGGGTCTTTGACCTCCAGTCATCACACACAATGAGGACTTGCCTTGAAATTAGCACTTTTCTATTAGAGTTCCTAATTTATATTCCAAAAGGCTTCTTCCTATTTGATGGGTTATTTTGTTACAGAGATATACACAATATAAATGTTTGCCACTAACATTCCATTAGTTTTCATGAAGTTTTATCACCAAGTACACTCATATAGATTTAACAATTACTTTGATCTGTACTAGTACACAAGTGCATTTGCTAAATCAGAGGCAGCAGTGTAACAGCAGCCAGCTCTCCAGGGTAACCAATAAGCATTTATTACAGTAAACTCTTGATTCTCTGTTCATCATGGCCCAGTTCAGATCCTGGCTATTCTTGTTCAAATTACCTTTTGTTAATGGCTACATTATAGGGGCCCTGATTCTCCACTGAGTTATATGAGGTATATAACTCCACTGATTTCACACAGTGGAAAATCAGGCCTTAAATATTCCATCAGAGACCCTTTCCTCTTCTTCTGTGCTGCACTGTATTAACAGTTGACTCCTGAGGTCCACAATTTCTCCTCAGGATGTTTTACTGCTGGTAGTTTGGCACCTCAAGCAAGCGTAATCCCCTGTCACTTCCAATAACAAAGCAAAACATTGTGCACTGAGTGCAGGAAATAGCCTTCTCCCTCATTATTGTATACAAACCAGTCACCTTCCTTTGGACAACATTTGTGTTAGTTCTTATATTACTCTAAGGTCAGCTCTAAAGAGAGATGAGGTGAATTTGCAGAACCAATCCTTTAACTGAAAGAATTTGAGTTACAAATACCAGCTGTAACCTATCAATCAGTGCCCTCTGAGTGCACACACAGAATGACAACTCTGCCTCCCTGCCCCCGGTCTCTCATTCACATCTGTAGTAAGCCATCAGTATAGGGTAAGGATAAGGATAATATTAATATTGCCTCTTTCTTCTCTAATTTGCTCACTATAATACACCTTTTCCAAAAGACCTATTCACCCTAATGGTCCCTGCAGAGATGTTTTGACTAAAACACAGGTGAAAATTATTACCAGAGAATGTAGCCAAACTTCTATGCAAAAGCAAAAATCATAGCACTAAGATAATGATAATTTAATTTCATTATGAAATCATAGAACTTTTTATTCATCGCATCACCCTATCCTTGGTTTTTATGTTGTCTGTGTCGATGATCAGTCCTTTGCAGCAAAGACCTCAACTTTATTCTTTTCCACAAACTGACTAGAACATTTTTGTTTGGTGCTATATAAATATAAATAGCAAACAAAATAGCAAAAATAAATATTGATATTTTTATGTAAATCAAATGTTAATCCTGTCCTGAAGATTCTACCCCCTCCCATCTCTCTCTCTCACACACACACACACACACACACAAATGAGATATAAAAGGCTTAATGGCTTTCTCATGTGGAATAGCAGTAATGGCAGCTTTCTCAAGATTAGTGACTTTCCTATAGGTCAGTCTAATTAGATGTGATAGTTCAGTTCATGTGTATGAGGTTCTTGCTTTTAAGAAAGGAGAAAATACATCCTAGCATACAATATACCATAAATATTCTAGTGCCTGATTATAAATGTGGATAACTGATTTTAAATGTGGATACTCCTCATTTATTTCATTGTAACTGAAGATAGAGTCGAGCCCCTAATATAATATGAGTTTTTACAATACAGTAATAAGCTGTTGTGACACCCAGTAAATGGCAGCTCATTGTCCTTCTATCTCATCTGTGTTATAATATCAGATTGTTCAAATTCCTGTTCCTGCTTAGTTTTGCTTTGTATTTGTACAATCTCGGTCAAATCAGCATATTGTATTAGTTTGTGCTGATTATCCAATTTACATAAGTGGCACCTTCTGAATTGGAAAAGTAAACAGTGCCTATAAGAGCAAAAATGCTAGTAGTAATGAGTGTTCTAAAAGGCACACAGTAGTATGGTGTGTGGGGAACTCGGGGTATGTAAAAGCTATTACAGATCGCTCCTGGTTTCATCTTGCACTAAGAAAATATTCTTTGTAGATATCCACACATTTTTTCCCTTTACATGTTTTTGTCGGTTCCACAAACATGCAATGTGCCGGAATTGTTCTTTTGCAATCTGGTGTCATTATAGTTGCTTTAGTAACACAGGCAAGACTAGTATAGTATTATGAAGATATCGAACTTATATTTACATGAAAGTAAGTAACACAAGAATCTGGCTTGTACAGAACTTGCCAGCAGTTCTCACACAGTCAAATTTCCTACTAACATTAATGTACTGCCTTAAGACTTCATTAATGATGCGGCCAAGACTACATGCTGGTTATCTACTATATTGTGCTGCACCTGTCAAATATGTCTTTTGCATATTCTGAACTGGATTTTCAACTTTTGACCCCTTCTGTGCATGCACAGAGTATACCTTCCTTTTTCAGATGCAAAGACCTGCACGTATTCCTTTTAAATAGTTTAGTGCTAGAATGGTTATCAGATGTTTGCTGGAACAGCTGCAAAGTGCAGGCACAAGTATATAAAGCTACAGTTTGGGACACACATAAGCAGAAGCCAAGTACAGGCCTGTTGAAAAATGCACTCCTTTAAAACAATTATCGTTTGAAACACATGCTGACTGTGAGGCTCTAAAGATCTCAGTAGAAGTGACAAGAAGAATGCCTAAGACACTCAACTGTAGCAAATTCCTTCTCCTTACTGGAGAGTGCCCTACCCCTTGTGCCTACTACCTTGTGCCCTACCCCTACCTCTAAGGTGGAACTATTTCTACATACTGCCCCTAGAGCCGAGCGTCTTTGGACCACCTCTTGGAATAGGCTGTCTTTAAGGGCACAATCTAGCTGTATGTGTCTTTATGGCCTTTAGCTTAGCAAATAAATAACAGCAGTACTATCACTGTACTATAGATTTACTCAGATATTTTCTGTTAGCAATACTGGTGAATTAGGCATGAAAATCCCTCGCTCAATGAAATTTACAATCTATGGTGTACGTTTGCTCCTCTTTAAAAATTAATTCGCTACTCATCTTTTTTTTAAAAAATATTTCTGTGCCTCAGAGTCTCGTAGTGGTGTCATGTATGTTATTCACTAGTTGTTCTTTTAGAGTTAAGTTTGACCTCTTTCCCTATTTTTTTATAATACAACCTGGCACTAATAAAAGTTATTGGCAATAACATCTCCTCTCAATTATTTTAAAAAACACCTCATGTTCAACTACCTTTGTGGAGCAGTTATAATACAATATTGCACCTTCAACAGAAGATGGCCTGGGATCACATAGTGCTGGGATTAGGGATGTTAGATAGCGTGTAATTGAATAGTCATGTAACCGTATCAAATTTTAGCAGTTACTTGACTATTTGATCGTCCCTGGAGCAGGGCTGGCCACCAGAGCACTCCCAGCCCCACACCCCGGCTGCTCCCTGCATCCCGTGCTGCTGTCTCTCTATCAGAAACGAGGGGCAGCGCGGGGTGGCAGGCAGGAACTGGTCCATAGAGGGGCCAGTTTAAAAAAACCAGCTCCCTGCACAGACTGACTCCTGCCTGCCACCCCATGCTGCTGTCTGATACAGAGGTAGCAGCACCTGTTCACAGGGGATCCAAGCTCTCCTGTCCCGAGCTCTGTGGGAGACAGCGGGGGGGGGGGGGGGCAGAGGGGAATCCACAGAGCTGGCACGTGTGGAGAGCTGACTCGAAAGCCAGCTCCTCACACATATCAGTTCCTGCCTGCCCCCCTCAGAGTCAGCAGCGTGGGGGTAGAGGTGGCAAGTTGATCCAGTGCTTGTGGGGAGCTGACTTAAAAGTCAGCTCCCCACAGGCACTAGTTCCTGCCTCCCCTCCCTTGCTGCCTCTGATGCAGAGATGGGGGGGAGGGGACGGGGACTAGATGCATGTAGTTGACAGGATTAACTAATAAACCTACGCTTATCGGTTAATCGTGTAGTTGTCTGCATGTAGACATCCCTAGCCGGGGTAGGGAGAAAATTGGCAACTAGAGATTTTTGTTAAATACTTCTCATAGTAGAACATAAGTTGGTTCAAGCTGACATGCCCATAGGAATGACATCAACAGGTAAAAATGCTTCAACCACAGCTAACAGCTCAGACATGAATTATGAAATGTTGGAAATAAGAGGCTCAGGATGGAAGAACTGATAATATTATCTGAAAAGGAAAATCCTATTTTTACCTGAATAACTAACTTTCCCTACAGCAGTATCTAAGGGAAGATTGATAACACCACCTGAATAGTAACTGTACAGAAATGACACTTCTTTAAATCTTCAGAGTAAGTCACATGTACCAAACTGCTACCGTAGGTATCTGAGTCTTTCTTTTCTAAAACTGCACTTAGTCTGTAAACCAGTTGACTCTTACATATGGTAAAAGAGCAAATATACTGTGGTGATAATGATATCTTTAAATTGATCTTTGTCCAAGTGTTCTAAGTTGTTAATTTCATATTGATTAAGTGATATCTTTACCCACCAGTATGTAATTATTTTCAGTCAAATCCAGTTGTTTTCTTCTGTTATTGGAGGAAAGGTCGGATGATTGTAACCAACATTACATTGCCTGAATTTAGGCATATCGCTTTTTTCTTAGATCAGCAATTGTTACAATGATATCTAAAACCTGTGTATTGTACTTTAGGTAAAAAAATCCAAAACTGGTGCCCAACTCCACTTCTGCTACTTAATAGAATGACAGCTTTCATACACTAATGTCAACTCTGTGTCCCTGGCAGGCCTCATCTCCTTGTATTAAGATTAATGATGTTGCCCTTGTGTGGTCCTGGAATCTCGAACATCAATTTTTCTTTGCCTAGCTTGCCTGCCTGCCTGTTGGTGGTCCTGTCTCTTTGTTTGTAAAGATAGACACAAGGCTTCTCTGACAGTCCATCCTGAATGGTGAAAAGATCTCTCCACTGATCGACATTTAAACATCTTAACTGCTATCAATAACTTCCCTTTAAAATGGCTCAGATAGGGTTTGCACTTAGGGACAGGATGACCAGATGTCCCAACTTTATAGGGACTGTCCTACCCCCCCTCCATTCTCATTTTTCACATTTGCTGTCTGGTCACCCTACTAGGGGAGCTTTCTTTCATCTTTTCCTGCTGCAGTATTTGCAAGAGAGATAAGAGACTGTACAGTGCCTGCTAGGACATGGTGCAAACAATGCAGTATACGAGTGTAATGGCTTCATTGTATTTGCTATTCATAGGTACTGCACGAATAAAACTAAGGCTATATTGATAGTATGAGATTCCCAGCTCACACCAATGTACAGTTCACATGCTAGTTTACAGCTGAGCTGACACACTAAAAATATTATTACTATAATAGTCACTGCTAACGTGAGTAGTGACCATGGGTGGTATGTGCTCGTTGCCCCAAGTGTATACTTATAGGATTCAGGTGGGTGTGTACTCATGGTGGCTAGCATAGCACCACGGATGTCCACACTACCACAACTGCACTTCTATCTTTAGCTTGCTAGGTCAATGAGAGGTAGCAGGAGAATGTGCAAACTGGGAATCAGACCCCTAAGCTTGCAGGGCAGAGGTAGCCTCAAAAACACTCATCACTCCTCTCATAGATAAAACTGTAGATAACATGTGCTTTAAGTGTAGAAGTCTCTTTTAAGGCAAAACCATTGCAGGAGGAGATTTTTCCACTGCATGAAGGTACTATTGTGCCCCAAGGAAATCCAGTGCTTCTTGGAAAGCAGGGTGCTTTCAATGATTGCACTGCTTTTTAGCAGGGGTCACTCATTCTGCTGACCAGCATGTGAGAGAGGGTGAGCCTGTGCTATTCTTTCCACTTCATAGTTTTCCACTCTTTTGAGGCCAAATTTTCACAAAGAGGTGCCTGAAAAAGCCACAGAACTTACGTGTTAGATTTCACCTGAAAAAACTCTACGTGATTTGCATCCACACAAGTAATACAAGGTTTCTGGCTTCTCCTGCTATAAATTTGATCCTTTAAGTTTCCCTTCACCTGTCCCCTTTGGAAGGGTATAACGAAATAATCTCATTATATTAGACACGAGTTATAGTACAAAATGAATTTACACCAGGGTGTGGGAAATTACACGCTGGTTTTTTATGTGCCTTTTATAATATAAACTAGCACACACATTTAGTGCTTCACTGATAAAAAATATCCACTGGCTAAATTGATGCACAATTTAATTCACAAGTAAAGTGAGTTAAAATATGAAAATTGTATTTTAAGATTTTTTTACAGGTCATGGATAGAATGATTTATCAAGAATTCAGAAATAGACTAATATGATTATTTTGGGGCTTTTGAGCATTTTGAATCTGACACACAGATTGGCCTTTCGAAGATCAAGTAATTTAGAAACATGATTTTCCAATGCCGTAGTCTATTTTTTTCCCATCTTTCAACATTCTCTCCGAGTGAGTTCACCTGATGCCTCCACCCTGCCACCTCACTGACTCTGTGTTAACTTTGGCCCTTCTATTTGTCTTTTGAGTAGTTATGTGCAGGTTTATATAATACCAAAGCTTCGTGTACACTGTCATCAAAATATGTAACATATGAACAAAAGTGTGTGTGTGTGAATTAGAAATACAGGCAGTCCCCGAGTTACGCGGATCCGACTTATGTCGGATCCGCAGTTACAAACGGGGCCCGTCTCCCTGGTCTCTAGCAGACCAGGGAGAGGAAGCAAAGTGGCGGAGCACGCGGGCAGCGGACAGCCCAGACGCGTCTGGGCTGTCCGCTGCCCGCGTGTTCCGCCGCTTTGCTCCCCGACCCCCTGGTCTGCAGACCAGGGAGACGGGGAGCAAAGCAGAGCAAAGCCGCGGAGCCCGAGGGCAGCAGGACAGCTCCGCGGCTTTGCTCCGGACTCCTGTGGTACAGCAGCTGGGGCGCTGCCAGTTGGTCCCGTAGCACCGCTCTGGGCGCTACTGGACCAACCCGGCAGCACCCCAGCTGCTCTGCCCCAGGCGTCCTGATTCAGCCACTGCTGGTCAGTTTCAGCAGCGGCTGAATCAGGACGCCTGGGGCAGAGCAGCTTGGGTGCTGCTGGGTTGGTCCAGTAGCACTGAGGAACGGCGGCGCTACTGGACCAACCCAGCAGCACCCCAGCTGCTCTGCCCCAGGCATCCCCAAGTCAGAGCAGCGGCTGAATCTGGACGCTAGTTCCGACTTACATACAGATTCAACTTAAGAACAAACCTACAGTCCCTATCTTGTACGTAACCCGGGGACTGCCTGTATGTCTGTCCATCTACTTGTGAGTCTCTTTGTTCAAGAACTCCTCCTAAATGGTAGCAGCTAGGACCACCAAATTGTTATGCAGATTCCTCTTATCAGAACTTAAAGCAAGATAAGACTTTGATTGTGCCAGGACAATGGTATGTGCCCAGAATTTGATTGTTTCTCATAAAACAGAAAGGCAGGGGGTCTGGAAGGTGGGCGTTATATCACAGAATGACTACAAGAGGACAGCAAGGGACCAGAGATGAGGGCCAGGGCATCTATAACCCCATTGGGCCAGTAGGGGACTGGGGTGGAGAAAGGGACAGGTATATACTATATATGTTTCAGAGAGAGTGTGTGTGTGTGTGTGTCTGTCTGTCTGTCTGTCCCCCAGCTGAGGAACATGCATCCCTTTCCCACCTGAGCCCATGGCAGCAGCCATGGACAGGCGCTTGTCATCTGGCCCCAAACTGCTGCAGTGAGAGAGGGCTGGGGTTGTTCTTTCTCTCTGGGGCAGCCTGCATACTGAATCCCTCATCCCCAGCCTCACCCAAGAACAGTTATTTAAATGAAGATACAGGTTAAACATCTCTGGTCCAGCAACAGCCGTGAGAGTGCCAGAAGGCCAGTGGCAGGGAGCAATTTGGAGCTAGCTGTTGAGCCTGGTGGCCCTGGGCTGCAAATCTAAGCTCCCAGACTAATCTTTTGATAGTGCAGTACAGGTTTCCTTTGACAATGAGGACTGATCAATCAGATATGGAGCATTCATTCCCACATGCATGATATGGTGTTTTTGTGGTTTATCACATTTCTCTCTGAGTTCTTTCAAGAGTGTTGTGAATTTCTGGTTTCACCCATAAAGTTGTCACTTAGTGCACTGAATGGGGCACATCACATGTTGTGATAAGCACTTGTTGTGAAAAGCGTATTGTGGGTGGTATTAATCATTGTAGCCATGGAGATATGTCTGCAGGTTTTACATCTCTTGTTGTGACAGGGTCTGGTACCACTTTGAGTTGGTATCTCCTGCTCTGTGAAGAGCTTGCTTCTAATGATCAGCTTGTTGAGGATGGGGGTTTGAGGGCCAGAAAAGGAGGTTCAGGAAAGATTTCCCTCAGGATGGCATCTCCACTGAGTACACGTTTAAGTTGTTTGATTATATCTCCTATGGCAGTGGCAGATATAGGGCAGGGTGAGCGGGGCGACTGCCCCGGGCCCCGCGCTTCAATAGGCCCCGCGCCCTGAGCCCCGCAAAACTCTCATCCGCCCCTGCCCTATTGGTTCCAGTGTGGGGTGGTACATGACAACTAAGGGTTAGTCTCAGATGAATTACTGCTTAAAGGAGAAAGCCTGGTGTTGTGGTTAAAACACAGCACCTGGAATCACCAGATGTACATTCTTTTTTCAGCTCTGCCATACGTTCCCTATGAGACCTCAGACAAATAGGTTAACCCCTCCACACTTCAGTGTTCTTATCCTTAAAACTGGGATAATGATACTTACCTGCATCACAAGAGTGTGGAGAGATTTCATTCATTAATATTTGAAAAACATTTTGAAGTTCTTGGATAGAAAGTGCTATATAAATGCAAAGCAATCGAAGGGAGGGTTTAATCCACTTTTGCTATGTATGATTTTCTAATTTCCAAATCTTTAGGTGGTCCTGCCATGATAATAAATTGAGACTAACGTGACCATTCAGTACTATAGAATAGAGTGCACATTTCTGCAGGTTCACAATTCCCTTCAAGCTGTGAGTAGAATAGCCAAGTTTCAAAGTGATGTATTCAGAAGCCTTTTTTATCCCAATATAAAGAAGAAAATTCTATTCACCTGGACGTGACTCACTTGAGCAATAGCAGCCTCTGCGGTTGGGTTCTAAATCTCACACATTCAATTTCTTCCAGATCACCACTGACCTGAGGCAGCGTTGTACAGACAGTCACACTGGGACCTCAGCCTCTGCACCTATGGCGGCAGGCATCATTGCTTTGGCACTGGAAGCAAAGTAAGATTTGGTCTACACTCTGGTAAAATTAATAATAATACAGAAATGCATATATTTTGTTGACATGACTTCTTTCATCAAGTGATCTCAAGGTGCTTTAGAAACATTAGTGAAAATTCTCAATAGACCTGTGAGTGAAGGAAAGATTATCTCTCTCCCACTCACACACATAGACACAATTTTACACAGGGGAAAACAGAAACAGAGAGACAAGGGAAAACATGTTCCAGCTTGGGTTCCTAAAGACGCGATGTACTTTGCAATGATGCTAAACAAATGTAGCTCTCATTGAATGCCTTAGGGAACCTTTGCTGTTCTGCTCAAGCCTGGGTTCTGCCTTGCGCATGATCCTGAGTCCCTTTCACAAACTCAGTTCATAGGGATGTTGGAACGCACTGAGGACAGAATGCCAGCATGAGTAGATGTTGGCATGGTATGAAAAATGTGACAAAAATATACACATCTCACGACACTAATACCCTTATCCTTTACTGATTGCTCATTATTGATAGGTAGGAGACCAAGGCTTAGAAAAAAATGATAATTGCACTTCTAAAATTAGTATTTCTACATGTAAGTCTGCTATAAGTCTCCCAAGGCAGCATTTTGATGACCAGCTGCTACTCTTAAAATTCTGAGAATGCCTTCATAATTTACTTAAATGAATAATCTCTCTGCTGATAAAACCAGGGAAAAATGGTAGTGTTGTGAAGCAATCGTCTTGAGCTCATACTTGAATGGGACTTGTTCTAGAAGTTACATCATGCATAGCAGTGTTTCTCAACCTTTTTTTTAATAAAGTACCCCTTTTTCAAACAAAGAAAATTATAAGTACCCCCAGTACGACCAGTTTTCAGACACACAATTTTTTTTCTATCATTGCAACACATTTGTTTGAACGACTTCACCGTGGCCAGGTGGGCGATGAAATTTTTGGATGTAAAAAGTAAAAAAATATGAAGACACTGTAAAACAAAAATTCAGTTTTTTCCAAATTTCAGTTGTGGTGACATACCCCCCAGACTTCGTTCAAGTACCCCTAAGGGTTCTTGTATCACTGGTTGAGAAACACTGATATATAGCATGTCATCTATTACTCCCTTGGCTGACAATAGCTAGAAGGCTGCTGGTTTTTGTTTATGGTCCAGCATTCTCAGGTACACAGTGCCCTTGCTCATGTTTTTCTTCTTTTTCTTAAGTATCAGTGTGTTCTTCCTTATTTTGATTGGTACATACACGAAATTGTGTGTTTCAATCCGCAGGCCACTTTCTGCTTCATATGCAAACCATGCTTCATATGACTAGTTTGCAGCAGATCATTTTGTGCAGGGGTATAAGTGGCCCCTGGGATGGACACAGTTTGCCAGGGCTAGTCGCTGGTGGGCCACCAGACACTTTATTTACCTAAGTATCTGCAGGTAGGGCCATTTGCAGCTTCCTGTGGGTAGGAATAGTGAACTGTGATCAGTGGTTGTACCTGCAGTTGCTTAGGTAAAAATAGAGTCTGGTCACCCACCGGGGCTAACCCTAGTGAACTGCATCTGGCCTGCAGGCCGCTCTGGTCTGCTCTTTAATGTTATAGAGCTTCTTACACTTGACATGGTTTTGGGCCTCAGAATGTCATAATCTGGCCATGATTTTGTAGTATGTAATTTCTAATAGCAAACATGTTTTGGGTTGCCTTTTTGAAAAAAATTTATCTTACAGTGTAGAATCCCTTGCATAAGATTCAGTCCAGAACACATTTTTACTTCTGAGTTACATAGACATAAAAATAAGAGATTGTAATTGAAAAGCTGATACAGTCTTAAGTAGAGCAGCACTTGTGTCATTATAATTAGGTTTTCTTAATGCAATGGTTAGTGACAAAAACTGCTTTGAAAAGTTAAAGTAATACTGTTATTTCAAAATCCATTCTTTCAATCACTTTTTAATCTCAGTTGTAAAATACATACATTAGTTTTTAAACAGCCCATATAAGCAGATAAAATTACATTTGTATGCGCCAAAATGGCATGCTGCTGGAGGGTTTTTATAATTACTTTTTAATGAATTGCTGTTGCCTACAATTCTAATTTAATCTCTTTCCATGGAATTTTATGTACGTTTTCAAACACATCATTGTTATAACTGAAATTTTCAGCCGTACCAATCTGATAAACAAAGGTACTGGTTGCTGCTGGTAATTCAGTATGTGATAGTCTTCTTCCAAAATAATAGCTGCTACTGTGGCTGACACTGCAGACGTAAGCAAATCTGCTGTATGTAGATTAGATGAAGAAACTAAGAACCTGGCTAATTTTGGTCTTTAAATATCCCAAGGTAATCCCTGAAAATTGGGAAAATTCCAGATGAAATAATTATATTTGCATTCCTAAATTCCCTTGAAGTTTTGGTAGATAAAGAATTCTTCAATTCCTAGATATGCGCTAAGTGTGTCTGTATCAACACAGATATAAAATAGTTTGAATTGCTCTTAATATGATAACATGAAGAGCTGCTTAATATAATATGCTAAACATGCATTTTTACTACTTCACTTGCATTCTGCCTACTAATATTTCTCCAGAGGGACTATGCATAATTCAATCTCAAATAAGCTTCAAGCTACTGGCATTAAAAGAAACCAAACAGATGGCAAGATAAATGTTTCCTATTCCCCCCAAAATTTCCCTCCCCAAATTAAGTTGTCTTGAAACCCAAGACAGTCAGTCCTGCAACAGTGATAAATTTATTATCTAATTATTTTTATATGAGAGCTAGAAATATTACACCATTAAAAAGCCAGGAATGTTCCCTTATAAAAGGAACAGACTTTTTAAACTGATCATGAAGATCATAATATATTCAACTAATTCGGATATTATTTTGTATGGAACAGCTATGCTGAATAATTGTGAAGTGTTTCTGAAAGTTACAATATTAAAATGTATTAGTTATAATTTTCCTCTGCCACTGATTCCTATTGGGTTAGTAGATGACATTAAAGCATCTACCATTATAGGTGATAGGTTGTGAAAAAGGTTACTAATATCAATATTTAAAACTCTTCAACATTTCTAAACTATGTGGCATGCAGAGAATTCATGATGGTATCATGTGATGCAAAAAGTTTTATTGGCACATGCAGATGTAGGTTGAAAGTTGCAGATTTAGCCTTAAACTTCATATTAATGTCTGTGTTAACAACCATAATATTTATATTAGATCTTTCAAAAGATTAGCAAGAAAGGAGTTTTCAAGGTTAATTATGTTCTCCACATCATGAGCTGTCCAATATTTGGAGTACTTTTTTCAGAGCACTTCTGGAATAGGTTTGAAAGAATGTGTTGTTTTGTTCAAAGCTCATGCACATCCTTGTGGGAAAAGTGTAGATCTACTTTGTGTATTGAAGCTCTGGAAATGTTTAGAGCCTAGGTGCTCAATTCTCTAATGCAGCCAAGCTACGGTCAGTGCAGGGGAAGCATACAGCTCCCTGATTTAGTGTCAGCCTGACCTTGAAATTACATAGAGCACCCTAACTTACACCACTAATATACAGCATCTAAAAGACCTTAAACCAGTGGAGAGTTGAAGTATTGGAACCCCGTTACACATCACCATACTCCTGTGCACCTGTCATCTTCTTCCCTTAGCACACCCCCTTTGGTGCAAATGGGAGGGGGAGCTGATACAGGATTCAGCATTGCCACTTTCACCAGCGTTATTCCAGGGGAGAGTTCCCCTTCACAAAGGGAATTATCTGCTGATCTTTTCACCTGGATTTTTTTTTTTTTTGGGTGGGGTAGAGGGAGCCAATAAATTCAATCCCACATTACAACCTGTGATATTTACAAAACTTTCTTGTGATTTACAATTTCCGCCCAGTGTTTTTGTATCAAATGGCATGTCCTCATCTTGTGACCAAAGAAACCTAATTGAGGTGCCAGAATTGAAGTTTTCTAAATGCTCATTTTGTTCGAACATGGAAGCATAACTTAGAAATGTAAATACAAGTCTCTTGCATTAAAACAACAAAGGAATAGTGTGCATTCACACACACAGTCTCCATGAGGGATTTCTGCATTCAGGGCTTAGGACTTTAAAGGTTTCACAGTATTTTCTCTTTCATGTCCAGTGTTTAGTTGCTTTCTTTTACATAATCAGTTCCCAGAGGAGCTAGTATTCTGCTTCAGCTCTGTAACTTGGTTCTTAATTGTCTTCCATTCTTTTATGTTTATAAAGTAATGCTAGTTTTTCCTAACTGAACACCAGCAGCTAGAGGGTAAATTTGTAACACACTTAATTCAGCACAGGTAGCATCTTAACTCTAAATATAAAATGTTAAAGTTGCTCAGCGACATTCTACAGCCAGATCAGAAGAGCTCTCTGGCTGATGAGGGGTTTGAATTCAGAATTTGCATGAACCAGAGTAAAGAGACAGCATTTGTTTAAAGAGCAGAACCCTTCCTTGAGCATTGTGTCATGTTCTTAGGGAAAACTTAAGTAAAGAGCATATATTTGATGTTTTCTTGGGAGGAGGTACCTGCATTTAAGGGAAAAAAATAACCTGTGTATCTCCAAGGTGAAATCTGCATGTTTCTCTATTGACAAGCTAGTGCCCATGTTTTCAATCCATCTTTTGAGAAACTGTAGCTACATTACCTAGAAAAGGCATGTGAAATCAGGCAGAGTTAACTTGCAGTTTTTTTCTCTACTGCTGCAAAATACCTGTTGTAGTGGCTGTGTTTCCTTCTCTCATATGAGTTACTAGGGGTATGTCTACACTACCCCGCTAGTTCGAACTAGCGGGGTAATGTAGGCATACCGTACCTGCAAATGAAGCCCGGGATTTGAATTTCCCGGGCTTCAGTTGCATAAGCCGGGCGCCGCCATTTTTAAATCCCGGCTAATTTGAACCCCGTGCCGCGTGGCTACACGCAGCACAGAGTAGCTAGTTCGGATTAGGCTTCTAATCCGAACTAGCTGTACTCCCCGTGGAACCTAATCCGAACTAGCTACTCCGTGCCGCGTGTAGCCGCGCAGCACGGAGTTCGAACTAGCCGGGATTTAAAAATGGCGGCGCCCAGCTTATGAAATTCAAATCCCGGGCTTCATTTGCAAGTGCGGTATGCCTACATTACCCTGCTAGTTCGAACTAGCGGGGTAGTGTAGACATACCCTCCAAGACTTACCCAGCATTGTCCAGGTTTTTCAGGGCAGAGGGCTGACAACGTGGGGGGTGCATAGACGGGATGCAGAGACAGGGCAAGGCAGGAGGCTGGGAGGAATGGTGGATGTGAGAGTGAGAGTTGAGGGGCTCAGGATAGGGGGCCCCGTCCATCAGGGCTTTCTCTCCCCAACCCAGCCACCAGGGCCTTCTGTCTCCCTCTAGATCCCCCCCACCCCAGTCGTCAAGGGCCTTCTGTCTCCCCCTAGCTTCCCTTTCCTAATCACCAGGGGCCTTTTCTCCCTGCCCCCAGATCTCCCCAAGGGCTGTGGAGAGGAGGGTTTGTGTCAGGGGGCTATTTACCAGATATGGTGGCAGGGAAGATGATGGAGCCCCAGCTCTGCTGGCCATGCTCTTGGTGGTGTGCCTGCCCAGTGGCCATTCTGCATATAGTGCCCCCCAGTGGTCACTCTCAGTATCATATCCCTCTCTGGGCCCCTTCCCTTTTTTGCCCCCTCCCTGTCCATGTTGCAGAAAACAGTCCCATTTCAATGGGGAAGGCAAGACCTTCTGCCTGAGGTCCTGCCCACACCCAGCCTGTTCCTGCCTGGCTACATGGAGAGCTGGAGCTATCGTGCTGCCCCCAGCCCTTCCCAGCGGCCAGGGAAAGCTGTGCTGCTCCACCATGGCTCCATCCCCTCCACTCCCTGCGGCTAGGCTGCTGAGCTGGGCTGCCTTCCCCGGCACCTGGGGAGATCTGGGCTGCTGCGCTGCAGTTCCAGCCTTCCCCAGGGGCCAAGGGGAGCCAGGCTGCTGCACCACGGTTCCTGCCTTCCCCAGAGGCAGTCCAGCCTTAGGCAGTCAGTCATGTAGGCATGTTTAGGAAGGCTGTGCCTTCTTTTGCCTACATTACTGACAGCCCATACCCATTCCCAGCACTTGCCATTTTCTTGGCACATCCAAACCCTGATCTTGCTTTAAGATGGGATAAGAGGAAGCTACATACCAAATTTGGTGATCCTAGCTCTTATCGTTTAGGAGCCCTTTAACAAACAGACTCACGGATGGACAGTTGCACATTGCTAAAATATATAGCTATAAGATAGGATGTACTTCCTTTGCTTTTGATAATATAATGGTGGGAATAAAACAAATTACTTTTGGATACACATGGGCTGCATCTAGACTGGCAAGTTTTTCCGCAAAAGCGCCTGCTTTTGTGCAAAAACTTGCCAGCTGTCTACACTGGCCGCTTGATTTTGTGCAAAGCACTGATGTTCTACTGTCCGAAATCAGTGCTTCTTGCGCAAATGCTTTGACGTTCCCGTTCCAGCAAAAGCCCTTTTCCGGAAATGTTTTGGCGCAAGAGGGCCAGTGTAGACAGCTAAAAACTGTTTTGCGCAAAAAAGTCCCGATGGCAAAAATGGCGATCGGGGCTTCCTTGCGCAAAACCGCATCTAGATTGGCATGGACGCTTTTCCAAAAATGCTTTTAATGGAAAAACTTTTCCGTTAAAAGCATTTGCGGAAAATCATTCCAGTCTAGACATAGCCATGAAGAATATACTAACATGCTCATAGCATGATCCACCAAGAATTTTGCCAAGAAAAGTACATCAAGAAGCTCCTCAAACCTTTATTTTAAGAGGACAATTTAACTGAATGTAAATCACTGAGATGTGAGGAAGCGTGTGCATCCAGCCTAAATATATTTGAAATTTCCCTCCTTTTCTTCCTCTATAAATTGCAGTTAAGGAAGAAACTCAGATTTCTGAATACTGGCCCAATAGTATGCACTTCTCATAGGGTATGTCTACACTACAAAGTTAGTTCGAACTAACGGACGTTAGTTCGAACTAACTTTCATAGGCGCTACACTAGCGCTCCGTTAGTTCGAATTAAATTTGAACTAACGGAGCGCTTAGTTCGAACTAGGTAATCCTCATTCCACGAGGATTAAGCCTAGTTCGAATTTACTAGTTCGAATTAAGGGCTGTGTAGACCCTTAATTCGAACTAATGGGAGGCTAGCCCTCCCCAGGTTTCCCTGGTGGCCACTCTGGCCAACACCAGGGAAACTCTATGCCCCCCTCCCGGCCCCGAACTCCTTAAAGGGGCATGGGCTGGCTACAGTGCCCGTGCCAGGTGCAAGCCTGCCAGCACCCAGCCAGCAGACCCTGCACCTGGCATGGATCGAGCCACCCACCCGATGCCCCCCAGCCCTCCCCCTCTTCCCAGGACCAGGCTGGTGGCTCCCGGGAGCTTGCCCGGGACCGCAAGAGGCGGGCACCCGCCTGGGCTAGTGCGGACATCGTGGACCTCGTCCACGACCTCCGCACTAGGCACAGGAAAGTGGCCGGCTAGGGCAGGAGAGCTGCCAGCCTGGCCACCCAGGAGCAGGTGTGCATGAAAATCAAGGTGGTCCACTGAGACCCCCAACCCTGAACCCTGAGCTTACAATGGCCGTACTGGGTCAGACCAAAGGTCCATCTAGCCCACTAGCCTGTCTGCCAACAGCGGCCAACCCTAGGGACCCTGGAGGGGATAGACCGAAGACAGTGACCAAGACATTTGTCTCGTGCCATCCCTCTGCAGCCTTCCACAAACCTTGGGCAAGGACACCACTCCTACCCCCTGGCTAATAGCACTCCATGGACCCAACCTCCATCACTTGATCTCACTTCCCTTTAAACTCTGTTCTAGTTCTAGCCTTCACAGCCTCCTGCAGCAAGGAGTTCCACAGGTTGACTCTCTGCTTTGTGAAGAACAACTTTCTATTACTAGTTTGAAGCCTGCTACCCATTCCTTTCCTTTGGTGTCCTCTAGTCCTTCTTTATGGGAACTAATGAAGAACTTTTCTGTATGCACCGTCTCCACCCAACTCCTGCTTTTAGAGACCTCTATCCTGTCCCCGTCCCCCCCCGTCTCCTCTTTTCTAAGCTGAAAAGTCCCAGTCTCTTTAGCCTCTCTTCATATGGGACCTGTTCGCAATCCCTGATCATTTTAGTTGCCCTCCCCTCTCCCAGCCTCTCTCTTCCCCTCTCCCACCTCCTTTTCCCAGTCTCCCCCAGTTTTGTTCAATAAAGAGAGATTCAGTTTTTGAACACAATTGTCCTTTATTTTGTACATCAAGAAGAGGGGCTAGGGAAGGGTAAATGGAAGGAGGTGAGGGAGGAATGGGGTACGCACCCCTGATGGGGAGGACTGGGCTGGCTCTGCGGGCTTTTGGGGTGGAAGCTCTCCTGCAGCCCCCCAATTCCCCCTCTCCCCAGATGGCAGCCTGCGGCAAGTGCAGCCGGGCTGATGGCCGAGTGCTGTGATGTGCCCAGTGTGGGTACTCCAGGCAATCCAAGCCAGGACTGCTTTGCAAGCGGGGCACCCCTGAGAACTGTCTGTCCGGGGTGGGGGTCGGGACCCTTTAAGCACAGCCCTCGGCTAGCCTGAGACAGCATCTCCACGCTCTAAGTCCTCCTTTGATGCCCTGCCGGCACTGCTTCCGGCCATCCTTAACCCTGGTTCAGGGTCCACTTAATGTGGACATGCTAGTTCGAATTAGCAAAACACTAATTCAAACTAGTTTTTTAGTCTGGATCCGTTAGTTCGAATTAGCTTAGTTCGAATTAACTAATTCGAACTAAGTTAGTTCGAATTAACGTTGTAGTGTAGACGTACCCATACTGATTTGTTTTGCTACAGAGTCTCCACCAATAAGGCAGTAAAACAGACAATGGTCTGGTTACTTCCAAGTTTTTGGAACAAGAAACTTATCTCAAATGCCTTCAGTGTTAATGGAAGTTTTGATCCCCGCTACTAGGGACTTGATTACCGATGAATAAAATAAAGGGGTAAAGGTGATTTTAAAAACCCTAATCTGAACAGTGGAAATGCTTTTGCAGGGTCACTTTCTTATAGATGGTTCCAGTATAAGATGAGAATGACCGATCTTCAGTTTAATCCTATGACACTCAGTTAACAAGTTGCTCTGCTTATCTGACTAGCTGCATGATACAAAAAGGAAAAATTAGAAGACTGTAAATAAAACAGAAATACAGGTTGAACCTCTGTGGTCCAGGACACTCTAGTCCAGCAACAACCATGGTCCAGAAGGACCACAAATATTGCGGGACTAGAGAACCCCAGTGGCAGAGGTTGCCAGCAGCTCAGAGCAGAACCTGCCTGTGGGACCAGCAAGTCAGCAGAACCTGCAGGATACCATAGACCACAGTCGGCAGGACAGGGAAACCAAAGGGCCGGGGATGGAGCTAATGGGACAGCGGAGCCCTCAACCAGTGGGGCCACCGGGAGCTCCAGTCTCCGAAGGTGCTGCCACAAGTTCGGCAGGGCAGTGAGACTGCTGCAAGCTCTGGTGGTGTGGCAGGGCTGCTGCAGCTCATTGGAAGAGGAGGCTGGGGTGAAGAACCCAGCAGGGAGACTGGCACCCCCTTCCCCAGGCCCCCGCTGATCCAGCAAACTCCCTTGTCCGGGACTGGTCAGATCCTGAGGGGGCCAGACAAGGGAGGTCCAATTTGTATTAACATTTGGTTTAAATAGATTGTGGTTTATTACGTATGAATAGTATTTTTAGAAGAGACGTAGAATCTTTAACAAGTTATGTATTTGAAATCATGGACTCATAGAAATACAGGCAGTCCCCGGGTTACATGGATCCGACTTACATCGGATCCCTACTTACAAACGGGGTGAGGCAACCCCGCACTAGCTGCTTCCCCCCAGCAGACCAGGGAGACGCAAAGCTAGCGCCCCCCCCCCCCCCCCCCCCAGCAGACCAGGGAGACGCGGAGCGGCTTTTCTCAGCAGACACCTCAGCTTGAGAATAAAGGACTGAGGGAAGTGAGGTGTGGGAGAATAAAACTGAGCTCTGGAGAAATGTTTGGCTAGAGTTTCCCCTACAATATGTACCAGTTCTGACTTACATACAAATTCAACTTAAGAACAAACCTACAGTCCCTAGCTTGTACGTAACCCGGGGACTGCCTGTATAGGAAATCTCTCGAAGAACCTTGAGAGATCAAGTTTAGCCCCCTGCACTGAGGCAGGAGCAAGTAAACCTAGACCATCCCTGACAAATCTATATCCAACTTGATCTTACCTCCAGTGAGGGGGGATTCCATAACCTCCTGTGAGGAAGCCTATTCCAGTGTTTATCTACCCTCATAGTTAGAAAGTTTTTCCAATGTAAATCTTCCTTACTGAAAATTAGGCCTATTATATCTTATCTTATGTGGACATGGAGAAAAATTGACCCCCATCCTCATTATAACAGCCCTTAATATAGTTTAGACTGTTATAAGTTCTCCCCTCTGTCTTTTCTCAGGATCAAACATGCCTGGGTTTTTATCCTTTCCTCTTAGGTCAGCTTTTGATCGTTTCTGTTGCCCAGAGGTGGGCAATAATTTTTGCAGAAGGGCAACTTCATGAATTTTGGAAGTGGCCATGGGCCACCCCCAAAGGGGTGGGCCTTGGGGTAAGGAGGTGGGGCTTCAGGCTGAAGGCGGCTGTTCCCTCTAGGGGAGGCCCACCGCTGGCAGGGGGAGGAGACTTTGCATGCTTCCCTGCCCCCAGGCTCTGATTGGCCTGGGGATGGGGGAGCATGCAAAGTCTTTGCCGCCCACCTTGCCAGGGTGAGTGGTACCTAGAGAGAACCGCCAACTGTTTTGAACAGCTAGCAGCTTCCTCTAGGTACCATGTGCCCCTGATGGGGAGGGAAGGCTTCGTACGCTCCCCCCGCCACCAGGTCTTGATTGGCCCGGGGGCAGGGGAGCAGCTGTGGGTTGGATCAAATGGCTTGGCTGGCCGGATGCAGCCTGTGGATTCTATCTTGCCCTCCTCTGCGCTATTCCAAATTCTCTCCAATGTATTCTACCTTTGCTACGTATGACATCCAAAATTGAACATAGTACTCCAGCTGAGGCCTCATCACTGCCATGTAGAAAGGAACAGTTACCTCCTGTGTTTTACATATGACTCCCTTGTTAATACATTCCCAGAATTACATTAGCTTTTTTTCCACAACTGTACCACATTGTTGGATCATATTGAATTTGTGATTTACTATAGGTAAAAACAAGCTGTTTGGCTCACATTAAGAAAATGTGTACAATCTTTTTCTTGAGAAGCTCTTGCACCTCCATCGTTTGGAGGATGGGCTTGAAATTTGGTGGGGAAGTGAGGCATCACTTTGGATTCAGGGAGGTGTCTTTTGCTATTTCCACGAAACACTTGTTTGGCCAAGTTACATAGGACTGAATTCTAAGCTTCAAAGGATCTAGAACAACATGATAATTTGGGCAGAATAGGCCTATTATTATTGTCCTAGACATTGCTGCTAGGGTTGCCAGGTGTCCGGTATTGATCCGGACAGTCTGGTATTTTCACCTCCCATCCGGTAAAAACAATTCAAAAAATACTGGACACCTAAAAAGTCTGGTATTTTCTGATTTTTTTTCCCTGACAAGAGGCAAAAATATCGGACACCTGGCAACCCTATGACATACTCAGCAACTGGGCCCAGCCCCCAAGCCCTTCTCCCCCTCCCTCCCATTTACCTGGTTCTGCAGGGGAGCTGTCTTGTAGGTGGAGCAGAAAAACAAGATGGCCACCGGCAAAAAAAACCCCTCTTCTTAAAGGGGCCATGCTGTTTTATTTTAATTTTTTTTTCTTAATAACTGCCGGGGTCCTTTTTTTTTTTTTCGCTGAACAACTTTGGTCTGGCAACTCTAATTGCTGCCTATGATAGGCCTATTGTTGTAGATGTAGCTGCATTCATGTTATTATTTTAGGGTAATGTAGGGCTTCCACTTATGGACACCAGATGCTGAGTTGAAGAGTATAATATGCTTAAATTGATAATAGGGGTTTGGTGCTGTGGCATATTGTAGGCAACTATGTCTAAGCTATGTCTAGTCATCTGGGTCGACAACATAGCTCTGTTTCATTCTTTCCTCCTGATCAGGCACAGAGAATAGATTAAGGTGACTGATCATCTCTCCTAAGAGATCTCTCTCCTTTTGTTCCCAGTCCTTTTTACATGTATGTAAAGCCACTGGAGGCTACAGCAAAATAAAGGCAGCAGTGCCGCCATCAACATACAAACGGCCCCTTGTTCATTTCATTTCCATCAGAATTTATCTGAAGCTATGCCTGGTTGTTGTGTGATAAGCTGTCTGGCTCTGGATCTTGCCACTCTTATGCATGTTTTTATGGTTTTACTGCAGTGTGGTCTATGTGGATCTACTTTTAGCTCTACTGAAGCTAGCGCACAGTATGACTGATTGCTCGTCTGGTGATGATGGCTGTAAGGAACATATTAGACCTGTTCTCTCACAACAATATTTGCTCCCTGTTTGCTTCCAGGGCAGGCCCACCAGTGGGGGGAGAGGAGGGGATAGTTGCCCTGGAGCCCAGTGATTCAAAATGAAGGAACAGTAGCAGCGAGAGACCCGGGCCAATTAAATCACTGCTAAAGGTCTGCACGATGCATGCTGAGAGGCTTTGAGGGCTGGCTATTAGGGTTACCGGATGGTTTCAACAAAAATACTGGACACACTTGGCATTACATCACACTCTACATTACATCTGATGGAAAAAATACCGGACATTTATATTTTCTCAATTTGTTTCCCAAACAGAAAGCTCAAATGCTGGATAGTCTGGTTCAAAACTGGACACCTGGCAACCCTACTAGCTGTGGGCAGGGTCTGCAGTGGCATACTCCCAGTGGTGCTGAGAGCTGCCTTCCCCAGCTCCACCCCTTCTGTCTGAGTTCCTACTCCTTCTGAGCGTGTGGAGCACTCCATCCTTGCCCAGGGGCCTGGCATATCTGCTGGCCCCCTGCTTCCAGATACACCTTCAGGCCTTGGCTTTTTGATAAATCTCTTTTTCTGAGACTCACTACTGCAGCTGTCATAAAATAGAGTGCTCCAGATAGAGTATTCTCTGGGTTTAATAATCAGGCAGATTGACTCCCGAAACAGAGAGACAAGGTGGGTGAGGTCATATCTTTTATTGGACCAACTTCAGTGAGTGAGAAAAACAAGTTTGGAGCCACAAACAGCTCTCCTTCAGCTCAAAGAAGAGTAGCTCTGTGTGTCTCAAAAACACGTCTCTCTCACTAACAGAAGTTGGTCCAATAAAAGATATGACCTCACTCACCTTATGCCTCTAATTCCCTGAGACTGATGATGACACTGCATTTCTAAGTGGTGGTCTCTCGATCAAATATGTGTGAGTGATTAGAAAGGAATCATTTATTTAGCACATTTGCTTTGGGATGATTGTTCCTTTCTCCCTTTAAGAAAAAATGTGCCATATTTAATTATACACATGCAGCTTAAGGTAAGTGATTGAGCCCAGTTTATAAATCTAAAAAAAGAAGAATGCATGTATGTTCGTTTAACAAAATTTCACAATGTGCTGAGTGCACAGAAGTAGACACTCTTAGTAATATGGGAATTTAGGCACGACACTAGGGCAGAAACTGTTACCCACTTTAAAGGCACCTTGATACTGTAAATAATCACACAGCTTTGCTTCTCGCCTCTACTTGGCTGGCCCCAAATCTGTATTAATATGACTAGCTGCATGAGTGTTACCTAAGCTTAAAAAAATGACAATCTCCTCTTGTACCTGCCCGAGCATTTAGAGTACACCAAACATCTGCCCAAATTAGGCCCTGTTGAACAGGACTTTACCCATATCTATGCATAATTGTTATTGCCCATTTCTAAATGAAGTCAAATTCTTCCCTGTCCCCAGAAAAATGCCAAATCTCAGCTGAATGTGGTGGATATCAACAAGAAAAGCACTAAGTTTGCTAAACCTGGAGAGTCCATGGTGCTGCTATATATCACGTATGCTAGGACAGGATAGTGAGGACAAGCTAAGGGACAGTGACTTCCATTACTAGCTCTACCAACAGCCGTACCTACAAGGGTACAACTGTTTGAAGATCTGTGAGAGTTAGAAGTTTGTTCATTTTCCTCGCAATGAATGACATTTATGGACCAACTGGTCATAATAAAGTGATAGGGAATAGCCAGCATGGGTTTGTGAAGAACAAGTCATGCCAAACTAATCTGATAGCTTTCTTTGATAAGATAACGAGCCTTGTGGATAAGGGAGAAGCGGTGGATGTCATATACCTAGACTTTAGTAAGGCATTTGATACGGTCTCGCATGATATTCTTATTGATAAACTAGGCAAATATAACTTAGATAGGGCCACGATAAGGTGGGTGCATAATTGGCTGGATAACCGTAGTCAGAGAGTTGTTGTTAACGGTTCTAAATCCTGCTGGAAAGGGATAACAAGTGGAGTTCCTCAAGGGTCTGTTTTGGGACCCGTACTGTTCAATATCTTCATCAATGATGTAGCTATTGGGATAGAGAGTACTCTTATTAAGTTTGCAGATGATACCAAACTGGGTGGGGTTGCAACTTCTTTGGAGGATAGGGACATAATTCAAAATGACCTTAGCAAGTTAGAGAAATGGTCAGAGGTAAACAGGATGAGGTTTAATAAAGAGAAATGCAAAGTGCTCCACTTAGGAAGGAACAATCAGTTCCATACATACAAGATGGGAAGCGACTGTCTAGGAAGGAGCATGGCGGAAAGGGATCTAGGGGTCATAGTGGACCACAAGTTGAATATGAGTCAACAGTGTGATGCTGTTGCAAAAAAAGCAAATATGATTCTAGGTTGTATCAACAGGTGTGTTGTAAGCAAAACTCGTGAAGTCATTCTGCCGCTCTATTCTGCACTAGTTAGGCCTCAGCTGGAGTACTGTGTCCAGTTCTGGGCGCCACATTTCAAGAAAGATGTGGAGAAATTGGAAAGGGTACAGAGAAGAGCGACAAGAATGATTAAAGGTCTAGAGAACATGACCTATGAAGCCAGGCTTCATGAACTGGGCTTGTTTAGTTTGGAAAAAAGAAGATTAAGGGGGGACATGATAGCGGTTTTCAAATATCTAAAAGGGTGTCACAAGGAGGAAGGCGAAAATTTGTTCCTCTTGGTTTCTGAGGACAGGACAAGGAGTAATGGGCTTAAAGTGCAGCAGGGGAGGTTTAGATTGGACATTAGGAAAAAATTCCTAACTGTCAGGGTGGTCAAATATTGGAATAAATTGCCAAGGGAGGTGGTGGAATCTCCCTCTCTGGAGATATTTAAGAACAGGTTAGATAGACATCTGTCAGGGATGGTGTAGACGGAGCTTGATCCTGCCTTGAGGGTGGGGGGCTGGACTCGATGACCTCTCGAGGTCCCTTCCAGTCCTATTATTCTATGATTCTATGATAAAGAGGCATTCTTCCTTCAGTAAATGTGAATATGGGTTTTGGATGAACCACTGGATTTGTCTTTTGATTGCAGAAAACACTGGAAGAGTTTGGCCAGTATGTGAGTTACAAGGCACTTGTGGCTGAGCCAAGCAGCTGTGTGTTCTGCTTTGTTTATAAAGTTGTTGAATGACTTCATGGGGTAGAGTCATGTGGACATCAGAATGCTGAAAATGCTGTTGTTGGAATCCGAGTTGTATTTTGAAACTGATTAGGCTTTGTATGTGATCTACTAGTATATACTGTGTAACGGAATTCCAGGGAAGGACGAGAGGTCAGAAAATACTACTCGTTTTCAGAGAGATAGCAATAACAATCAAAGCCTGTCTCATCATAGCCAGGATTTGCAAAGATGGCCCAGTGACCCCTTCAGATTGCATGGCAATATTTGTTCTTTTTGTAAATGCCATGATACCATGTTTACTTCTGCTTGTATGGAGATTGGTGTTCTATACCCTTTCTTCAGCTAAACTCATGGATGCCTCAGAAGGATGCTAAGAAGGAAAATTCAGTATGCACTCTGACCCCTCTCTGTTTGATCCTGGTTGTGTCCGACTGAATTTTCCTTTATAGTTTTCTTTCTATGGTGGCATTTTTGGTCTCTTTTGAATCATTATTTTTTGTTCTTTATGAGTACATACAAGGCCAGATTTTGAACCCTGGGCTCATGTTTAAGGATATGATTTGGTCATGGAGATCAGGGATTCTCCATGACTACTTTGGCTTCAGCCCAATGCAGCAGCGTGGCTGGAGTAGCTGTCAGGACTGTGTGCAGTGCCCAAGACTGGACCATTAGCCCTACCTCAGGAGCAACGGTCAACACTCAATGGGGCTCCCGTTGTTAGTGTATCCTCCACCTCCGCATGGTATTTTTAGGGAAAGTCACAGACAGGTGGCAGTCTTCCCTGAATTTTTGCTTATTGTCCACAACCTGATCATGACTGTTACTAAAAATGCCTATGACAAAACCTTAACCATACTCTTGTTGAGTAGCACCTACTCCAGGATTAGCTACTTGTCTTCCAAAGGAGTGGAATTCTACTCAGTGCAAGTAAAGGATTCAAATTTTGACTTAAAATGAAAGATTTTTTTTAAATAATGCTGTTCATTCTGGGTTAAAAATCCAGTTAAAAGTCAAACTATTAGTGGTGCTTTTGTGCTCCATTTCCATATTTTCTCATTTACCTTGTTTTATAAACATTTTGAAAAGGCTGAAAGAAAAGGGTTAGGCTTTGGAGTGTTAACTAGGGAGCCAAGGAACTGACATTCATTATATGCTGGCTGCTGGTCATATAATTTTTATCTAATTGTTTTCACTTCTGTTCATTCTGGTGTGATTTTGAGCATTGTCTGGTATGGATAATGCCCGGGCTATTTCAGATGAGACATTCAAGGATTTATTTTTTTTTGTCTTGGAAGGAAATTATCTTGTTTTTAAAACTGATTCCATTATACAGCATTGTTAGTATTGCTCTTAGTACATTTTTTTTCATTTCAAGATGTATACCCATTAACTCTTCAGAGATTAATCAAGAGGAAAGTCAGCTAACTTCAGTGACATCTTGTCTGGATCTGTGGCTTTCATGGCTAGCGAACAACTGTTTACTCACTTAAGATCCAATTTTGACATGTTTTACAAATACTTGACTGCTTTTGTGACTGTTCCAGATGCTTTAAAATTGGCTGCCATGATTCCCTAGTATTAAAAAAACACCCTTTTCTTCTCCAAGTGAACTGCTAGTTTGACTCCTTTCCAATTTTATTTTATTTTATTTTTTTGGTCAAAGTTTCTGACAAAAGTTGGGGGTGAACAATTGCCATCCTATTTGGTTTCAAATGAGGTGTCTACTGTAGAAAGGAAATTTCAATTTGGCTATAGCTCACTTCATAGTACAGCATAGGATCTATCAGATTCTGCAAAAATCAGCTGAAATGCAGTTCTTATATCAAAGGCAGCAGAGAGATATAACAGCATAAAACACCAAAAGCATGTCTATACTTGAGAAGGCAACATAAATAAAAAGAAAAAATGTTCTACTTCAATTTCTCTTGTGGTAAGCAAACTGATGTGCAGGCACTATGAGAGAGAGGTTGAGCTTGCATACATCTGTTTACTAGGTACCTGACATTTAGCTTTGGGTTTTCAGTATGGAAATTGTTGTTTGGTTTTGGTTTTGATGATCGGATGTAGTAGAAATATACAACAATGGCCTTTTAGACAGAACTTTAAACCAGAACCATTCTCAGGGTAGCTCCCTTTTCAAGGTTCCCCACCTGGAAGTTTCTTGGGGTGAGGGAGAGTCATTAAATCTTAACTGTGGGTTGTAGTCTCATGTTGACACAGTGTATAATTCTTACTAATGAAAGCTCAGTGTTCATTGACAAAAGACTGGACCCCCTGGTTTGTTTATAATAATTAGCTGGAAGTAGCCAATCTTGGCTTTTAAATTTGATGCAAATATTTTAGTGCTTTTTCTTCCCAGTAGTTTTGACAGCTATAACACCTCACTTTGTGGCATCACAGATTGTTCAGACTTCGCCTAATAAAGAATGCAGCTTTTGGGATTCTCAGAGGTACCCTTGAAGACTTGAGCCAGTACTACATGTTTTCCTAAGACTTTACATGGGCTCCTAGAGAAATTCCTGATCTAGTATAAAATTTTATTGATTCCTTTCTGAAGCATGTTATGCGCCTGTCAGAACATACCATAACTTACAAGCCCTTAATGCCCATTACATTCCATGACATTCGCTTTTTGCAGTTGTAGGTTTTTTTACCGGCTCTCATCTGGATAAATACTTACTATCGTACCAGTCCAATTGTCCAACTTGAAAGAGGTGACCCCTTCATGGAAAGCAAGTTCTGTTTATTAATATTTTAAAGTCCATCCATCACCAGAAGGCACCAGGGCACCTTAAATTAATTTAACCACAGACTTCCCCCCCGCCCCCGCCCCGTACCTCATATGTATACAAGAAAAATTAAACAGGCATGATTAAACTGATCCAGTTAGGATGGAATACAACAACTTAAGATAACCAAAAGAAATTTCAACACAAATGATCTAGTTTCTTCAGAGGGAATGTTCCAACTGATTTGCATACACAAACATCTTAAAAGCTGTAATATGGACAGAACTCTTTTGTGTTGGCTTCACAAAATACCTCCTTCAATGTGACTTTTTTAGCTAGCAATGGAGCATCAAAGTCTAGTTGACATTGGCCTCACACCACCTGGTAGGAAATTTGCTGCAAAAGAACAAGTGTCTACTAAAAAATAAAACAACAGTATCAGCACCCCCTCAAAAAAAAAAAAAAGAAAGAAAAGAAAAAATGAAACAGAGGAAAAAGGTATATCATAGAATCATAGAATAATAGGATTGGAAGGGACCTCAAGAGGTCATCGAGTCCAGCCCCCTGTCCTCAAGGCAGGACCAAGCTCCGTCTACACCATCCCTAACAGATGTCTATCCAACCTGTTCTTAAATATCTCCAGAGAGGGAGATTCCACCACCTTCCTTGGCAATTTATTCCAATATTTGACCACCCTGACAATTAGGAATTTTTTCCTAATGTCCAATCTAAACCTCCCCTGCTGCACTTTAAGCCCATTATTCCTTGTCCTGTCCTCAGAAACCAAGAGGAACAAATTTTCTCCTTCCTCCTTGTGACACCCTTTTAGATATTTGAAAACCGCTATCATGTCCCCCCTTAATCTTCTTTTTTCCAAACTAAACAAGCCCAGTTCATGAAGCCTGGCTTCATAGGTCATGTTCTCTAAACCTTTAATCATTCTTGTCGCTCTTCTCTGTACCCTTTCCAATTTCTCCACATCTTTCTTGAAATGTGGCGCCCAGAACTGGACACAGTACTCCAGCTGAGGCCTAACTAGCGCAGAGTAGAGTGACAGAATGACTTTACGAGTTTTGCTTACAACACACCTGTTGATACAACCTAGAATCATATTTGCTTTTTTTGCAACAGCATCACACTGTTGACTCATATTCAACTTGTGGTCCACTATGACCCCTAGATCTCTTTCCACCATGCTCCTTCCTAGACAGTCGCTTCCCATCTTGTATGTATGGAACTGATTGTTCCTTCCTAAGTGGAGCACTTTGCATTTCTCTTTATTAAATTTCATCCTGTTTACCTCTGACCATTTCTCTAACTTGCTAAGGTCATTTTGAATTATGTCCCTATCCTCCAAAGAAGTCGCAACCCCACCCAGTTTGGTATCATCTGCAAACTTAATAAGTTAAATGGTTCCATGCCTGACTTTGAGATGCTATTTGTTACCGAGTTACAATATATAATATCTATTGTAAGCAATTCCTACTTTATCAATACATATAAAAATCTGTTGACTACAGCCCAGCTTCAACTATTTAGACGGCACAGACATGGGAGGACACACATTCTCTCTCTCTCTCTCTCTCTCTCTCTCTCTCTCTCACACACACACACACACACACACACACACACACACATTTTAGCTTCATAAGCAACAATACCATATAATGGGAATAAACCTGGGAAGTGTGGAAAATATGCTCAAAAGTAATTGGTTTTCATTTCCTTTCTTTAATCTTATTAGACACATGAAATCCCTTTGATCACAAACCAGTTAATTTCCATCAGTCTATTTCTGTCTGTGCCCTGTGTAAGATAAAGGCAGGTTTTACATAGAAGACTTGGATGTTTGCAGTAATTTCTACATATCTGCTGATTCCCTGTGGAGTTCCAATTTACTGAAGCTAAAGTTTGTCATCTTAATTGTGTACAGCTCAAAAATCCTGGCTTATGCAGCTCAGCAAGGAAATCAAATACTAATTTCTTCAGACCACGTAGGAAATTTCATAGATTTGCTTGATTTCAATTACTTACTTCAAAAAATAAACAAGATATTGTTTTTACATTGAGGTACAGGATAGCAGAGCACTTCAAATGGTTTAACTTACAAGAAAATAAATTCTGGCAAATGTAAGAAGAGATTATAAAAATAAGAAACACTGCATTGAATTGCATACCAACCTCTCAGACTGGTGCTTTTCTCTTCTGACTCCCGGTGCAGGAAGAGCTCATAGAAGAATTGACCTGCTTGGATGGTTTCAGTTTCTATAGATGTTTCACATGGAAATCCCACATTGAATTTAGCAGGCCTTCCATGCTTGGAAAAACTGCTGGATAAAACCATCTCCAGACTATTTTATTGTGTCTTCTGAGTGTCTCGTGGTCTTTAACATTTTTATCTTCACAATAGCCTTGTGAGTCAGGGAAGCATTATCCCCCAACTTCCAGATGGGGAATTTGAGGCACAGAAGCACTAAGGGTATGTCTACACAGCAAAGTAATTTCAAAATAACAGCCGTTACTTCAAAATAACTTTACTAGCGTCTACACAGCCAAACCACTATTTCGAAATTAAATCAAAATAGCGGAGCGCTTATTTCGAATTTGGTGACCCTCATTCCATGAGAAATAATGCCAAATTCGAAACTGCTATTTCGAAATAAGTGCTGTGTTGACACTTATATTGAAATGGGGGCCTCCAGCCCTTCCCAGGGAGACCTGGTGGCCACTCCAGCCTCAACCAAGAACACTCCTCTACCTCCCCCCTCCCCGGAGCCCTTAAAGGGGTTGACTCTGGCTACAGTGCCTGCTCCAGCTCCAAGCCTGCCAGCCCAGAGCCAGCAGTCACTGCCCCTGACCCAGTGGCCCCAAAACATGAGCCAGCAAGCCACTTGCAGCCAGCCCTCCACTGCTCCCCAGGAGCAGTGTGTCAGCTCACAGGAGCCTGCCAGGGCCTGGAGAAGGCAGGCACCTTTCTGGACCAGGGTGGAGATCATAGACCTTATTCAGATTTGGGGGGATGCCTCCAACATCCATGATCTCCACACTAGATGGAGGAACACGGCCATCTATGGCAGGATAGCTGCCAGCCTGGCTGCCAAAGGCCACACGTGAACCCAGGAGTAGGTTTGCATGAAAATCAAGTTGGTCTGGCAAGACCCCCAACTCTGAGCTTCCCCTTCCCCTTCTTCCCCTTGCTTCCCCCTTCCAGCTCACTCCTCCCAGGTTTCCCCCTCCACCTGCCCCTCCCACTCTCTCTTCGCCCCTCTCCCACCTCCTTTCTCCAGTCTCACAAGAATTTCATTCCCCCTCCCCCCAGTTTTGTTAAATAAAGAGAGTTTGTGTTCATGAAAAATACATGTATTTTATCTGACATCAGGAAGGGAGGTTAAGGAGAGGTAAGTGGAAGGAGACGAGGGAGGAAGGAGGCACAAACCCCCAGTGGGGCAGCTCAGGGAAGCTCTTAGTGTTCCTCAGGGTGGAAGCTCTCCCGCAGGGCCTCCTGGATACTAACAGCCCCCCGATAGACCTCCCAGATGGCAGCCTGCAGAAAGTGCAGCCAGGCTCACAGCAATGCGTCCACGAGAAGCACCAGAGTGCTCAGGGGCAGCTCTGGCTCCATGTTGCAGAGTGCTGTGGTGGCCCGAGTGAGGGCAACAAGAAGACACAGAGACAAAATGCTTTGCTGTCCCTCATTGAGGTAGGCAAGCAAGCAGGGAAAGCTGAGAACCTGCTGTCCAGGGGGCGTCCCTTTAAACACAGACCTCAGATAGCCTCAGACAGCAGCCACACAAAGTAACTCCTGCCCTGATGCCCTGCCGGACCTGGTTCCGGCTGGCCTTAAATACGATTCAGCATCCACTCAGTGTAGATGCGCTATTTTGAAATAAAAAAACGCTATTTCAAAATGCAATTTGTATGTAGACGCATTATTTCGAAATAACTTATTTCAAATTAACTATTTCGAAATAACTCTGTAGTGTAGATATACCCTAAATGACTTGTCCAAAGTCACACAGGGAATTTATATTGGATCATCTCCCAACCCCATTTTAGTGTTTTAACTACTAGACAGTATAGTTAACTAGCATTGTGCCTGATCCAGCACCTTCCAAGTCACTGACAGGTTTACCTTTGACATCAATGAAAGCAGGAGTAGGGCTATCCAGAGGAAGTTTGGTAAATAATGGTACCATCTCAAATCCTCATTTTATCTTTTTTATTTAACTTTTGTGAAGCCTTACCATAGTTGCTTATTCCACAGTTCAGTTATTGTTCTCACTATTAACAGCATTGTTGGACGAATTCCCCACCTCAATTCTAACAGAACAAATGAGAAATTGCCAGTGAAACCACCATCATCCATGTCCTTTTAAACTATGGTTTTAGAAGGGAAAATTTCTGCTGAGATTGTGTATCTGTGAAACAAATGGCATCTGGAAGGCTACATTTGCTATAGAATTTCTTCTGTCCTGAGAGGAAAAATGGGTAGCTCATTCCACAGTGAAGATCCAGGTGGGATCCTCTTTTGTCATCCTTGGGGTCAAAATCATTATTAACATGCTATAGAAACTGTTTACATGCTATAGATACTGCTATAGTACCTGTTGTCAGTCATTTGCCCATTGTCACAGATCCAAAAGATCAGGGCTACTCCCCAGCTTTTAAACAGTCCCTTGGAGGCCAGACCCACAAAAAGTTCCGCTCTTCTTTAAGGGTTGGCCTCAATACCTCCAAGACTGATCCTTTGGTCTCTTGCACTCCCATTTCACACTGTGAACCCCGTCCAACATGGACTCCTGGTCAGAAACTTTTATAGTCTTCAGGACCAATGCACCTAAGCAATTCTTTGCAGTGACACCACCCAGTCTTTTCAAAACAAAGCAGATTTTATTAGTCAACCTGAACACTACATCAGAAGTCCTTAGTTTAGCACAGAGAAGCAAAGATTAAGACATAGTCCATGCTGATCAGCCAGTGCAATCAGCCATGCTGCTTTGGAATCCATTTCACTGTCAGTCTCAGGTGAGAGCTGCTGATTCTCTTCAACAGCCAACTCTTATCCCCCGACCCCACCGCTCACCAATAGTTCTGGAGTTCACATGTTCTGCCTGACAGAGCTCCCCCTGTATATGCATCGGTTGTTCAATCCTTAGGGCTCCCAATGTCTTTGTGGATTGATCCTTCATGGATATGGGCTGTTTTCAGACAGGCAAGCCAACAGACTTGCTGGGCCCCTAGGCAAAGTGGGGATGAGCGAGTAGCTCCACGCTCCTGGAAGGGGCAACTCCTCAGGCGGAAAGGATGGGACAGCCAGTCCTCAGCGCTATGCAAAGCACGCCACCCGCTGCCCCCAGCCAGCCTTTAGCGACATTGTTTTAAAGGGCCCATGGCTCCAGCAGCTGCTGCAGCAGCAACAACAAATGGGAGCCATAGGCCCTTTTAAATCACTACATCCCAGGGCAATTACCCTCTTTGTGTGCTCCTCCCCCTGCCCTCCATCAACGGGCCTGCTTTCAGGCAATCCTCTAATGCAGGGATGGAGACTGTTTTTGTGTTGGGAGCTGCTGACCCACAGAAGAATCAGTCAGGGCTGCACACAAGTGAGAAACAAAAACAAACAAAAAAAACCGTCACTAATGGGGACCCCAAATGAGAAGGAGAAAGACACTCCCCTCATTTCCGCCCCTGGGGGGCTCAGACTGGTAGATTTTGTGTGTTCTAGCCCCTTAGAGGGACAATTGGGGAGGGGAAGCCCTGAGCCTCGAGGATCCGGGGGCCTTACATTCCCCATCCCTACTCTAATGACCCATTCTTTCCAGGTCTGGCAGTTGCAATGCGACACATTGCCTCATGTCTCCTACTCTGCCCCAAGAGCAGTGTTTTAACCCTTTGCACCCATAGCAATGCAAAGTTCAGAAGGAAACTGAGGCACACACAGGCCTAATAAAATAGTACAAAAAATTCTCACTTCATCACAGTTATTAACAACCCAAATTCATTGCTAGAAGTTTTGGGTACATACTAAATACAGAACGGATCTCTACCTGATTATCAGTAGTGAATCTGGGGCCAGGTTTACTACTCTGGTGGAGAATATTGATGAAAGAATTGCAGTTCCAGCTTCATGAATTGAATAGCTGAAATCGATGTTCCTTGCATCAATTTTCTGGGGTGGCCCCACAGCAGGTGGTCAACAGGAGAAACTTCCCTTACTCTTCATGACAGCAAGGAGTACTGCGGTTGATGGGGGCGCCTTCAGCATTCAGTTTAACAGGTCTTTATTGGACCCACTAAATCAAACCCCGGAAGATTGCTTGCCAGAGCATCGATCTCCGGTAAGTGGAGATGTGGCCTGGATGATAGACTAAGAGGGTATGTCTACACTACCCTCCTAGTTCGAACTAGGAGGGTAATGTAGGCATACCGCACTTGCAAATGAAGCCCGGGATTTGAATTTCCCGGGCTTCATTTGCATAAGCGGGGAGCCGACATTTTTAAAACCCCGCTGGTTCGAACCCCGTGCAGCGCGGCTACACGGGGCACGAACTAGGTGAAATGAGGAGTAACGATAGTTCGAACTAGGCTTCCTAGTTCGAACTATCTAGTTCGTGCCCCGTGTAGCCGCGCTGCATGGGGTTCGAACCAGCGGGGTTTTAAAAATGTCGGTTCCCCGCTTATGCAAATGAAGCCCGGGAAATTCAAATCCCGGGCTTCATTTACAAGTGCGGTATGCCTACATTACCCTCCTAGTTTGAACTAGGAGGGTAGTGTAGACATACCCTGATATAGTAGGCTTGCCAATGAAACAGCCTGTGATCTGTTATGCTTTTCTTCTCTTGTGCATGCTGAGGTAGGCAACCAAGTATAGATGTAACATGAAGCACTTGGAGGTCATATTAGTTATCTGTAGGTCAAATGCACTTTTTTAGTCCTTCTTTGTAAGTTTCACATATATGGAATATTGCAGGTATGTATTTTACAGACTGCCTATCAATTCCTCTCTTCATTAAAAAAGCATAGTAGAAGTTGAAATAATTTGTTATGTTAATCCTTTAAAGTTGGGTCATTACTTTCAACACTGGCCTTGTTCGTGGATTTGGTTGGGGTTTTTTTGTTTTGTTTTGTTTTTTGTTGCTTTTTGTTTGTTTGTTTGTTTTTTAAACTTGTGTGCCTCTTTTTTCTGTTTTGGTAAGATAACTCTGATTTTTGCTTTTCTTTACCATTTTCCTTAGTCCATCTCTGACCTGGAGAGACGTACAGCATATTATTGTAAGGACTTCACGTGCAGGACATCTGAATTCTAATGACTGGAAAACCAATGCTGCTGGTTATAAGGGTGAGAGCTTCCTTTCTTATTCAACGTGAAAGGCAAAAGCAAAATTGGACTTTTAAATGGGAAGCTGTGGGAAATTATTGCTGATGGTCTGTCTGCCACCTACATTATGTTGCAGCTTTTGGTCTTTTTCATTAACAAAAGAGGCAAGATCCTTATCTTTTAAAAACTGGGATTTGAAATTACTAGAAAAGTAAAACTTATGGACTGAATTCTGTTCAACCCCTTCTTGCCTACTTTGTGCTACATTGGCAGCACAAAGCAGGCAGTAAAGATCTTAACCAGGTGTTTGTGTCTTCCAGGCACAGGGGTACAGATGGTCTAGCTTAATGTTAAGGTCACAAAATTTAATGTTTTATTTCAGCTTTGGTTGACATTTCAATTTGTGAATATAGGGGATTTTGATTAAAAATGATGAAATGGAATGTTTTGACATTACTGAATAGAAATATTTTGGAACTTTTCATTCTACATGAACAAGACTTTGATATTTAGGTCTTTTGCCCTGATTTGGATTAAAAACAAGTGTCAAAGTATCAGACTCTCTAGAGGGTCTGAAATTCCATTTTTGGATCAGACAGTGTGCAAAGTTTAAAAAAACTCAGACTTTTTGGAGTTCTAAACATTTCACTGGTTTTGAACAACTACGAACCATCAAACAATATCAAACAATATCAAACGAATATCAAACAAACCATCAAACAATATCATTCTGTTTATATGTTAGAGATGGGCTAAAACCGGACCTTGAATCTAAACACCTCTAAATTTCAGGATGATTTAAATTAAAATTTCCATTTGAACACTCTTGTTTTTTATTTCTGGGTCAGATTTGAAAATCAGAAGGTCTGTTCCTGATTTAATTCTCATGAGAATTCTACTCACATTTTTAGATACACATATCTTATGAGATTTATGACATTTTATGCCAAAAACTCCTAAAAGCAGTTCACAAAGTATAAGAGCTATCAAATTTTCACAAACTTCTCACTCAGATTTGGCCTTGAATCTAAGCCCTAGCTTTAACCTATTCCAGATCACAGAACATCTACCATAGAACATATTTAATATATAATTCTGCCCCATTCTGACATTTCTGCTGCATCTGAATTAGAAACAGAAAAAAGTCCCCTTTCCTTTTTGGATCCAAACCAGAATTTATACGATAGAGGACAGTTTGGGAAGTGGGGATTCAGTTCCAAGCCTCCTCAAAATTAAAATATTTTCACATTGATAGTTCTGGATTTGACACATTTACAGTACATACCATAAAGATAGAGCTCAATACACAGCTACACACCTGCATGCAAAAATCCATAGAGAGATACTTAATGATGTTGTCCATATATTACTTGTCTCTGTGAGCCATAGCCTGGCATAAAAAATGTGTTGACAGGAAACGTGGGTTGATATTTTATTATTGTGCTCGAAACTACCTAGAATTTAACCTCTGGTCTTCAAGTGGCATAAAACGTAGCATTTTGCTTATTATCTAATTTACAGAATTCTATCCCTTTGTATTTTTTCACCTGTTCCCATGAAAGGCAAAAGCACCATAGTACTCAGTTCCATACTATGATGTTTCAGAGCAGTTATCTCTCATTAGCAAATTGAAGAGATGCATTAGCGCATGGTATGCTAGCAGCAGTAACAACAGAATCTTTATAATTGCAATTATTTTGTGGCTTAAACCTCCCCTCTCCCCTGGGAAAAAAACTGAAAGCCACACCTGTGCTATGTTAGAATTGTGGTGGCAGATATTTACAGGGTAAAGGAGTTAAAGAGGGCTTCTCCCCCACTTGTCTAAAATCACGAAAGTAGACAAGGACGACTGTATAATTTCAACTGGCAAAGCTCAGCAGTAGACTTCATGATAGAATTCAAAAGGAGCAAGACAACCTAAGTGCCTCGACCTCTGTGAAGCCAAGGATCAACTTTAACCCAAATAAAAGCACTAGTTTTAACTAAATTATTTTGGCAACTTAGGCTAAGCAAATGGTTCCAATAAAAATTCAGCTCTCTTTAAACCTCTGTTGGTTTTGGATAGAAGCGATGCAAAAGAGTTAGATTAAATCACAGCATCCAAACCTGAGCTTGAAGGGGGAGTTACACACCGCTGCTGGCAAAAACGAGACAGTATTTTACTAGCGCACGTGGCAATATTTAGTATAATATTTCACTATTATCCTTTGCTGCTGCCAAGAGTAACAGTTAAAGTATGGGGTTTTTTCATAGATGAATTACTCTGATCCTTGTGGAATTGTATCATAATTTTGTTTATGTCAAGCCCCATATTTCTTCCAAGGCATGTTCATAACAAGGCCGAAAAGAGATTTTTTCTTGAAATTGACTAAGGCAGAGTGAAACACAAAAAACAAGCTGCCTTTCTTCCATGCATGCTATAAAATAAAGGGCAAAGGGGCTGAAGTCTTGGTTCTTTAGAAATGAAAAATCAAAGGGTGAAAACAACAGAAACTTGGAAGAATCTCTCATTCATAGGGTCAGCAAAAGCTGGTACTTGAAAGTGGGTTAGCCTGCCTGTTCAGGCTGGCTGGGCTGCATGGCAACCCCAACACTCCACACAGTTGATCTAAGGCTGTGTCTAAACTACATGGCTCCGTCGATGGAGCCATGTAGATTAGACAGACAGGCAAAGGCAAATGAAGCCGCTATTTAAATGATCGCGGCTTCATTTACATTTACATGGCTGCCGCGCTGATCAGCTGTTTGTCGGCTTAGCGCGCTAGTCTGAACGCTCCCCTGCCGACATCAAAGCCCTTTGTCAGCAGCCCCATTATTCCTCGTGGGATGAGGTTTACCGGGGCTGCCGACAAAGGGCTTTGATGTCGGCAGGGGAGCGTCCTTGTCGGCTCAGCGCGGCAGCCATGTAAATTTAAATGAAGCCGCGATCATTTAAATCGCAGCTTCATTTGCCTTTGCCAAAACAACAAATCTACATGGCTCCGTCAACGGAGCCATGTAGTTTAGATGTACCCTAACTGTTTGTCATGGGAGAACAGAAAGGAGGAGCTTACAAACATAGCTAGTGGCTACAAGGTCTTGAGTATTCTTCCTAGTCCTTTTTCTTTTCTTTTTTTTTTACACTAATGAAAAAGATTAACTAATGAATAATACTTGAGCTGCCTTAGAGCGATGCCTCTTCCTCTCCCCACTCCTTTTTGGAGCGTGAGCAGCACTTGTTAAATACCAGTCAGTTGAAGGCGCCTTAGGGTCAGAAATGGGGTTCCTTTTTAAGTGTTATTTCACTGACAGGCAATAGGTATCTTTACACAGTAACTTAGCACAAGGTACTGAAAAATAGTTCTGAAAAATTATTGCAGTCTCGGTCACAAACCTTGTTCAGATGGTTTGCAATATATCTTTGATCACTACAAAAAATTAGGCAAACTATAGAAAGCTCATCATGGTGAGATTCTACCTGATATTCCATGTCAAATAGTTTCTTTGTGTACTTAATGCAGACCTATGGTCTAGCAAAAAGTTAGAAGCCATCCTTTTCCCATCCTCTCTTCAGGGGATCAAAACTAGGGCTGTTAAATTTAGATTAATTAACTCATTGAATGGGGTTTCCACCAACTATTCAATTAGTCGATAAGGGCGCCTCTGCCTTTGAACTGTAGCAAGAGCTCTTGCTACTGTTCAAAAGCAGAAGCACAGAAGGCAGTATGGGGCCAGCAGAGGGCTTCTCCACTGACTCTGTGCTCCCTGCGGTATCTGAGCTTTTGAAACATTTCAGAAGCAGAATCCCTTCAGGGAGCGCAGGGCCCCCATTGGCCCCACGCTTCCTATGGCACCTGAGCCTTTGAAATGTACAAGAATCCCCTGCCGGGGCTCATGTACACTTCGAAAGCCAAACTGCAGTAGAGCTAGTACAAGTGGAGACTGTTTCAGTCCCCGCTTGCTCCATTTCCCGCTGTGCTTCTACCTCCCCTGCCCCCACGGAGACTGTGCTGGGGGAACTGGCTTTTAAGTCGGCTCCCTTCAGTACCAGCGCCTGCTCCCCTCCCCACCTTGCTGCCTCTCTCTGATAGAGGCAGCAAGGGGGAGAAGTGTCTAGTCTCATCACTAATGGACTATCCCGTAAGCTTATGCATTTTGGATAGTCATCTAGTCGCTTACATCCCTAATCAAAACTCTTGATCTTCATCTACTACAACAGATTGAACTTTTGAAAGAACAAATAAGCTCTCCAAAGCAATCAGCAGCATAGGTTGATACCAGAATCTTAAAAGAAGATTGTAGCATCAGTGCTCACTTGTCTATATGTTGAAAGAAACAGAAGGCAACGAAGTAACTTTAAGAGCACAATCATCTCTTCTGAATGGCATCACTCAGCAAGTATTTAAGTTAGGACCTAAATTTAAAGAGCTTCCTATTTCATACTTCTTCCTGTTTCATACTTCTTCACAGTCTAAGACTGTGAATTCTAGGAATGAGTACAGCATCAGGAAGTAGGCATTGCCAGAATTAGTGACTTACTAAGTGGTCTTGGGCAGTTTACTTCACCCCTACCTCAGTTTCCCTTCTCTCTAAATTTGGGATAATTTTCCTTCTGAGAGCAAAATCCAGTTTCAGTGGAATTCACCATTGGCTTCACTGGGAGCAGGAGAGAGTCCTTAATATTTGATTAGGCCAGTGTAAATTGTTATATAACTGCTGAGTATTGTTCTGGGTAGAGAGCTTGTAGAGGAAAATAAGACAAGGGCATTTGTATTCTGACAATAGATCAGACTGAAACTGATGTCAAAGGTAAGTGTTCAAACAAAATTCAGAGAAAAACTGCAGTGTCTGCACAACGTTGTATGCTATTTCAAAGGAGCTGAATGAGCTGTCCATACACATTCCATCACACATTTTACATCATAATTTGAGAATGAGATGTTCATAATTGCTAACAAATATAAGAATTCTGAATGTGGCAAGCATACATTCTAAGCTCTCTTGATTTGTAGCAGCCAACCACAAGAGCTTTTATCAGCCAAGAATACCCAGAGTGCAGTTTTCTGCCCCTCTAGGGACTGAGGGCAGCACGACAGTCGAGAACCATTTCCATAGCTCCAGATCACCCAGGGAAACCTCTTAAACCAGCAGCATAAAACAGCTGGCCCAGAACACAGAATCTAGGCTACTGAACATAGGGTAACTCAATAGAGGATTCTAGCATCCTTCATCAGGCCACTCTTCTGTGGCGTACTATGCATATATTATTTTTCTCAAGAAGCAGGAATGACTATCATGTTGTATATCTTCTAACAAAAGCCAGACCCTTCAGCAATTGCCTTTCATCAGCAAATTAAGGGCAGGGGCAGGGGCAGGGGCAGGGGCAGGGGCAGGAGCAGGGGCAGGAAATTTTTTAAAAAACCCACCTTTCTTCATGAAATGTCATTGAAAATGGACACCGTGCCAAGTTAGATTAGCAGGCCCTCAGCTTCCCAGTCCACATACATTTGGGCTGTCTCTGCATTGGCACCCTTTTCTGGAAAAGGGATGTGAATGAGACAAGTTGGAATTGCAAATGCCGCAGGGGACTTAAATATCCCCTGCGGCATCTGCATGAACATGGCTGCCGCTTTTTTCCAGTTCGGGGCTTTGCCGGAGAAAAGCGCCAGTCTAGATGGGATCTTTCGGAAAATAAAGCCTTTTCCGGAAGATCCCTTATTCCTGATTTTAAGAGGAATAAGGGATCTTCCGGAAAAGGCTTTATTTTCCAAAAGATCCCGTCTAGACTGGCGCTTTTCTCCGGCAAAGCCACGAGCCGGAAAAAAGCAGCCGCCATGTTCATGAAAATGCCGCGGGGGATATTTAAATCCCCCGCAGCATTTGCAATTCCAACTTGTCTCATTAGCTTCCCTTTTCTGGAAAAGGGTGCCAATGTAGACACAGCCTTGATGTTTGAGAGTTATCCCCTTTACCACAGTTCAACATCAAGGTGCTGTAATTAATGTATTACCTTCATTTTAACTTTTATTTTACTGCCCTTAGCATACAGCATAGGCTTCTTGGTGGTGTTCTGAACACACGAGGACAGCACTCAGCATAGCACCAGGGAAGCAGATAGAAGAAGTCCCTAACATTAACTGGGATTCTATCAGAAATGCAGTATCGTACTTCTACCAGTAAGGAACCACCTTGTCAGAGTATGCACAATAGATCAGCAACATGGATTGTGGGGGGAGGGGGAGGGGGGAGGAAGAGTGTCCAGTGATAGTGCTGACCACTTTGAAATGTCACTTATGTTTAAATACCACAGACGGCATAGAATTACACCATCATCTTTATAATTTCACTAAGGAGTAGAGGCGATAGAATACAGGTCTAAATGGCGGGGCGTGGGGGAAAGGAGATGGGTGTCATAAATCCTTGATTTTTCAATACAAGGTTTTGAGGATTGTGGGACCCCAGAAATTGTAGAGTTTTTATTTCCTACATCGTTTTCTTCATTCCATCAGCAAATGCTCAGATGGCAATTATCAGTAATATTAAAATTACATTGGGAGCTATTCAGTGCTCCAAATGTAAAACAAGGTTAAACAAATTATCTCATTTTTGAACATTGTTTGCCTTTGCAAGAATCACCAAATCTTTTTGCGGTTTTGGGGAAGGTCGAACAAAAACTGAGAAGAGATCTTGTGTAGGATTCTGCAACCTGCAAGCTTGTGGGCTTCTTCTCTAGAATTTTTATTTTTGCTTAATAGAAATTGATATATCTCCCAGTTTTGCTTTTTAAATTAAAAGATATATCTGAGAGCAGGGACAAAAGGTACTGACAGATACATGGCTCGGTGGTTCCAGAGGTGAGGTGTTAAAGAGAAAAGAAAAAAAACATGCCTGGAGAGAGCCCAGAAAAAAAACCTCATTTCTCTTCCCAATATTAAACACACCAAAAGCTCCTCATTATAGCAGCTGTAATTCTACCTGAGGCTGCTCTGTCTGCTGTGCTCTATTCCCTGCTGGCTCTAGGAACCAGGTGATTGGGTAATAAAATCATATAGGGAAAGTCTGAGCAGATACACCTCTTGAAGGTCAGTGACTAGATACATAAAGAAAAGTAGAATGACCATAACATTTTGTAATACAGCCTAATTTGCTTTTCTGCATTTATAGTAGTCCTGTATTGTGGGCCTGATTTGCCGCTGTGTTAGTTCAGCTTGGCAGTGGTGTGACTATATAGTTTTCAGTGGACTTAATCTACCCTAAAACTGTAGTAATACAGTAGTAAACCAGAACATACATTTATTCATATTACAGTGGCATCTATAAACCCCATTCTAAAATGAGCTGGACTGTGGTTGGCATTGTACAGACCAAATAATAAAGACAGTTTTTGTCCCAGAGAGCTTGCAGGCTTGGTATTCATTGCATAATCCAGGCTATAAACAAAACAGTTTATAGAAGAAAGGTAGATTATGTTTCTTTGTGTACTTAATGCAGACCTATGGTCTAGAAAAAAGTAGATTATAAGGTAGATTATAAAAATCTATTATATAAAAAAGGTAGATTATAAAAAAATTATAAAAATTATAATTATAAATTATAAAAATTATTAAAAAAGGTAGATTATAAAGGTAAATTATAAAAATTGCAGACTGAACTGACAGCAACAACACCAGCTTGCCCACAGAAATTATACCATTCAACTTTCCCCTTTTAACACACCTTAATCCAACCCTTTCTCAAAAGCCTGGGGGAAGAAAAATGAGCCTTGTAGCATGTATGCCCTACAGGTCAACAGACTCAGGCTCTCCATGAAACCTAAAATGTTACCTTTCCGGTTTGCAATAATAACTTTTCCTTGTAGAACTGGAGTTATTGCATTAAAAATGAAATGGTTATGCTGAAAACACATAGTACTTGTTTTTAGACTTTCAAAATAAAAACCCTGAGAAATATGCGCACTCACATAATTACATTTATGTGCAGTTATAAAAACAGTGCTTGGAAATTGGGAGATTTTGCAGTCTATCTGCCTAACTATCTATTTACACATATAACTATGATAATTCTACCTACCCCACAGACATTAGGTGTAGAATTTTGTTGTTGGAAAGCGCTCTCTCTTTATAAAATGTTTCCTTAAATGCAAATGGAGTTTGATACTTACTTTGTTTTATTGGCTATTTTTAATATAAGTAATTACAGGTTGAACCTTTCTAGTCCAGAACACTCTGGTCCAGAAACATTTGACATCCAGAATTATTTTAGTTAGCTGGATGTCCGCTTTTCATGAGTTGGCCAAGCTTCCTGAGGTCCCATAAAATTTGTTACAGTCACAGATCCTGGCTCTCAGGCTATGTCTATACTGTCCTCGTTTTGTGCAAAAATTATGCAAATGAGGCAAAGCATGGAATATCACTGTGCCTTATTTGCATAATTAATGAGGCTCTGTTTTTGTGCAATAACCCTCTCTTGTGCAAGAGCTGTTCTTCCTGAAAAAAAAATGCAGAATGGCTCTTGCGCAAAAGCCTCTTGTGCAAAAATGGAGCCTAATTAATTATGCAAATGAGGCACCATGATATTCCACGCTTTGTCTCATTTGCATATTTTTTGCACAAAATGGGAGCAGTGTAGACAGCCTCAGTGTTCCACACTGTTATTTAGTTCTAATTTATCCCTAAATTTCTACTAATAGCTCAGTAAGCAATGGAAGTGCTAGTAATATTGTCATCCCCTAGTAGAGAAAATTCTCTTGTTCAGAACTAGTCAGGTCCCAAGGGTGCTGAAACAGAAAGGTTCAACCTAGATTACATTCACAAATATTCTGCCGTCAGGATGAATACATTTTTTAGTGGACAGAACTTGGAAGTGGGATTTAGTGAAATCATGGTCCCATTGAAGTACAGGCAGTCCCCGGGTTACGTACAAGATAGGGACTATAGGTTTGTTCTTAAGTTGAATTTGTATGTAAGTCGGAACTGGCTCCAGATTCAGCCGCTGCTGCTGAAACTGACCAGGGGCTGACTACAGCGGCTGAATCTCGAGCCTGGGACAGAACAGCTGGGCTGCCAGGTAGGTCCCTGCAGGACCAACCCGGCAGCACCCTAGCTGCTCTACCCCAGGGTCCACAACAAAAGCCTGGTCTGCTGGGGGGGTGCACTAGCTGCGCCCCCCCCCCCCCCCCAGCAGACCAGGAACACAGGGAGCAAAGCCGCAGCGGCGGCGGGGTGCCGCGCCTCTGAGGCTTTGCTCTGGCAAAGCCTCAGAGGCGCGGGACCCCGCCGCTGCTGCGGCTTTGCTCCGGGTGTCCCTGGTCTGCTGGAGACGGTCCCCAGCAGACCAGGGGCACCCGGAGCAGCTTTTCTCGCCCCGGAGGTCGAGGTGGCGGGACCGCTGCGCTCTGGGCGGTCCCGCTGCCTGCGAGCTCCAGGGCGAGAAAGCCCCGTTCGTAAGTGCGGATCTGACATAAGTCGGATCCGCGTAACTCGGGGACTGCCTGTACATGGGAGCTTTGCCATTAACTTGCATGGGTCCAGGATGTCACCATTAAGTCTGTTTTACATTGCCAATTATTCTGAGAGACTTTGGCCAATTATTTAACTTTTCTTTGTTTCAGTTCACTTATTATATAATATTCCCACTACAGAGTTACTGGGATGGGTATTTAATTATGCATACTTATTGTATTATCATTTATTAAAGGTGTACTATCACTGAAATGTAATTTTTATTCACCCATCTGCTATTGAAATCTGATGCTGCTCCTCTAGTCCATCAGATGTTCTTTCACGGGTTGGAACATAAGCACTTTCAAAAAGATACAGAAGTTATATGTGGCAGGACAAGAGAGATATTCTTCACTATGCACCTGATACACTAAGGCTACGTCTACACTGGCCCCTTTTCCGAAAGGGGCATGTTAATTTCACAGGTCGTAATAGGGAAATCTGCGGGGGATTTAAATATCCCCCGCGGCATTTAAATAAAAATGTCTGCTGCTTTTTTCCGGCTTTTAGAAAAGCCGGAAAAGAGCGTCTACACTGGCCCCGATCCTCCGGAAAAAAAGCCCTTTTCCGGAGGATCTTATTCCTACTTTGAAGTAGGGCTTTTTTTCCGGAGAATCGGGGCCAGTGTAGACGCTCTTTTCCGGCTTTTCTAAAAGCCGGAAAAAAGCGGCGGACATTTTTATTTAAATGCCACGGGGGATATTTAAATCCCCCGCGGATTTCCCTATTACGACCTGTGAAATTAACATGCCCCTTTCGGAAAAGGGGCCAGTGTAGACGAGCCCTAAGAGGCACAGAAATGGTATTCATGTGTCTATAGCTGAAGTTCTGTTAGTATTTCCACTTCGAATTTACTCCATTCATATGTATATTTTGTTCTGAGATATTTGATTATAAAGTCTCCGTGAAAGGTTGGTTTAGTTCTTTAATCTATATAATGGTTAGATCCATTTGCTTTAAATTTCTAGCGGAATCCCATATGCACATTCAAGGAGAAATGTGGCTTGAAGGGTCTTTAAAAAGGGAAACGGGTGGGTTGTTAATAAATTTTGTGATCCGATGGCCTGTTTGGTTTAAAGAAAAGCTACAGACAGTTGGTTTTGCAATGGAGTTGTCTCTTTTGGAGAAATACATTGTAACATTACCATCATGGAGTTTAAAAATTATAGCTTACATTACCACACATATATCCTAGCCAATTTTCTTTCAGCAAATCTTTTATAAAGCTAGTGCACCAACATATAACCTTCAATTTATTTCCTTCATATAGGAGGACTTATTTAATAAGAGAAAGAAATGAACGGGTTCAATTGAGTATTTATGGCCAAAATTTCGTTATACAATGGGGAGGAGAGAATCATAGAAAAAAGAGGGGCAGGTCAGGCTCTCTCATTCAGTCTCAACACTTTTCAGGGGTAACATTTCTAGAGATAAAAGTATAGACCAGGATCCTCTGATGAGAGTCTCAACAAATATAATGGGGTTTTTTTGTGGTATGGATGAAAATGCCTCCATTAGAAGTAGGGGGAGATGAGCTCCATGGCTTAAAAACCAGCTCTATGGGAGGGGGACCGGGGCAAAATGGCAGCATTCCACATTTGTACATTTCAAAGCGGAAGCACACTTATCGACTAATCGAATAGTCAATGGAAATTCCATCAACTGTTCAATAAGTTGATTCATCTAATTTTAACATCCCTATCCTCAAGTGGTCTTTGTTGTTTTTTAAAGTGGATTTAGGTCTTCTAAAAGATGCGATATTGGCAGAACTGAACATGGAAACTCTTTATCTACCAAACCACACAAATAGCAAAAATATAAACTTCCACATGCTGCACGGCCAGTATGCCCCAAACGTGTTTATTGTATTTGCTGTGGATCATAGAACAGTCAACAGTGACTTTCATCAGAAAGTTTGATCTACCAATAACATCTATATAGTAGTCTTGAGCGTAGTGCTAGATAATAGTGTTGGTATTGCCTGAAGAAATGAAACTACACTGATTGCATTTAGATATTAACACACATTTTATTGAACACATAATGGACTTTGCATGCTTTTTCTGATTATTTGCTATCACTTTTCTATCTACATATTTGACCCCAAAATGTTCAGTGTTTCCCATTATAATGTAATGCAATAAAAAGGATAGAATACAGTGCACCTTTCTGTCCTACAAACAGGCCATTATGTTGTGTGATTCTTGGAACAGGAACTGAAATTTCCTTCTGTGCCAGCTGAGTCCTTAGAGATAGCTGTATTTTGGGGAACTATGTGGTTTTCTGTTGTCTTGGTTATAAGTAGAAACATTTATATTTTGGTTATAAGCAAAAACATAAAAATGCAAGGAATGCGACTGCATTCTTTCCATATCTTCCTTTGAGCTTGAAATACGTTATGTGAATTTGAAAAGCATTGAGGGTTTATTTTATCCCCAAGAGTAAAAAGAACAGTATCGCATAATTTTTTGTTGGCTGTGAAGCACATTTATATGTTTTATAAGTCAAATCCCATTATCGTAAATTACTGGTAGCTTTGGCACAACACAAGGGAGTTGGGATTTTTAAGGATGTGGTGAAGAAACACTAAATTCTAATTCCAAAGCTCAAAATTTCCTAGTTGAGATTTGACACAAGCAAAATAGGACAAAGCTTAAGCAGGGCTACTTAAAAACCTATTTTCCTTGTAGCATCCTTCACTACCCTTGCATTTTTCCTTTAAATAAATTTACTTCGTACTTTGCCATATCAAAATACTTCTAGCATTTGCAATAAAGCTAACCAAATTACATAAATGAATTAAAGCAATTTGAAATTAGAACTGTACCTATTTAGTAAGTTTCCCATCTTTAATAACCTGCCAAGTAGAAGTTTCAGAAGAAAATCTATTCTAAGACCATCTTGCAGAAGGATGAGGGATGAGAAGAGTTGTAGGATGAGTAAGAAGTGGCTAATTTCAGGAGTCTAAGAATCTCCTCATATTGTGAAATTATTTTTAAAAAGCCAACAAATATTGACCAAATTCCTGTGAAATACAGACTCCTGGAAGATGAGAATAATCAACAGGCAAGCGGGGAGAATTGAAATGAGGAAGCTTTTCACTGCCAATCATTCACAGATGTTTTGGGATCTCTGTTGTCAAGTACAGAGTTGCTAGCACAATATCTGGCATCGGCATACCAAAAAAATAAAAACAACAGGATCTAAAATACAGTCAAACTAAGCAAGCCTGTGTAAAGAGGAGAACTGCAAATTTTTCTAATCAGGCATAATAGTATTCCTGTTTACTTTCACCGCTGTGCTAGTTACATTTGCACCTCAGCCTGGTAAATATGCACAGCACCAACACAGCTGTGGAAACAAATTCAGATTCAGTTAAATATTTAGCACAGTGGCATATTTTAAAGTGTTTCAGTACAGATGATTCTGTCCTTATTTGATTTTCAGTGAGATTGATATAGATGCCAGGGTCAAGAGTAACAGAAAGCAAATGCAAAAATCCAAGAGAAATTCTGTGACTTTTACTTCTCCCAATCTAGCTAAACAAAACATGCCTTTAGTGACATTTCAGTCAAGTAATTTTGGAGATTCCAGAAGGCAAGGGGCCAGGCCCACAGCTGGTATAAATTCACTTCACTGGCAATTTACACCAGTTGAGGCTCTTTCTCCAGATGTATTTCTAAACTCTCATACTGCCACCAGTGTCTTCCATTGAGTTAATATTAATAGTATAACTGACATGAACAATATGCAATACCTCTATTATCCAAGCTGTTTTCAGGGACTGGAAAATTAAAGGGGGCAGTGACGACTGTTGGATAATAGCAAATGAGAAGACACTCTGCAGCCCGTTTGTTTCATTTGTTTCTATCTGTCTAGTATCTGAAGATGAATACAATAATCAGAAATACTTGTGTCAGTAACAAGTTCTGATCCAAAGAACTGAAGATCATTTCATTAAAACAGACAAGGACAAAATGTTGGGAGTGTAGTTTCCTGTTTAACTATATTAGACATTAGTGCTGCATTTCAATTTGGCTTCATTCACTCTACAGGAATTAAAATTATGACTGAATTTATAAGTAACAGACATTAATACTTCTGCATTTGATCAAATGTTAGTAATAGACTGTGTCCTTAAAGGCTGCACTTCAGAGGGGGCAGTGCATAATGGGCAGTTTATATCAAGTTTATGTATAAACAAGAACAGTCTTTTCCTAAACATCTGACATCTTTTCCTATACGTGAGTGTTGGACCAAAATAAAGGGAGTAAGTACCTTTCCTAGAAAAACTGGGGGAAGATCTGATAAGCTTGCCCAGTTAATCATTGTTAGATGGCCTCTGGTTTTGTAGTGGGGGTCAAGGGAGCTGTTCTGTGGATAAATAAATAGATATTAACCTAGGAATGTTAGCTATTCTTTAATGATAAGAAGAGTAAAATTCAATATTTGCTCTGTGAGACTAGTTTTCCTTTAAACTTGTCCTCTTCTGTATCTGTAAACCTCTGTGTACATCTGTGAAAATGTGAAAACAATCGTCAGCCAGGCTACCTGTGTGCACGGAGAGAGACATGGCTCAAGGAATACTTCTGCACCCCTGAGCATCCATGGAGCACAGCTGCAGTCCCCTTCCCCCTAACCCCCAGTGAGCACAGAACCCAACAGCATTATTATGTCAAAGGGGGTGTGGGAGCAGTCAGGACCATGAGCTCCCTATGCATTGACAAGCAGGAGGCATACCCTGTACTACTGAAGCAGTACAGCAGCAGTCTGGGTCCTGTTCCATATTCCTCTTCTCTGTCAATGAAGCAGAAAACTCCCTGAAATGCTGCCTGTGACAGGCCATCTCTACACCATCCCTAATATGGGCAGAAACATAAAGTCTCAAATAAACCCAATATTAATTCCTGTCATTACAATATGTAGTGCAAAATGTATGGTCTGCCTGGTTCTTGTATGTGACTGCATCTGGAATGGAAAACACTAGACAGCAAAGAAAACCCCACATGATTGCTTTGGTAACATCGTTTTCCTAACAGTGTTAGCAGAAGTGAGCCCCCTCTCTTTTCCAGTAGCAATTACATCTCTTAATGCTACCCCTAGCACACCTAGCCCCGTATGTGCTAGCAAAGTAATTTTTAACCACTCTTGGAGGCACCAGAATAGGTTACTGTCAAATACAGCAGAATTTGGCCTGGAGGTGGGGGAGCATGTGAAGCCTCTTCCCGCCCTGCCGGGGACATGGGTGCTTAGTGGGGGGGGGAGGGCAAAGGGGTTCCCCCACTCACAGACCAATCATGGTCTGTGGGTGGGGAAGCCTGGAAGCATCCTGTCCCCGTCCCTTCCAGGGCCACCTCAAACATTTTTGAAGTGGGCCCCGGCCAAAAATTATTGCCCACCCCTGGTCTAAATCCAGGGATGCAGTTTGAAAAGAGATTAAACCTTCTTTTCTTTTGTGATGAGAGGGCACAGCCACTTTTGTTAAACCTGGAATGTTTTCCTAAATTGTTATTATTTAGTGTCTAAAACTGATGGTCCTGTCTCAGTACCTGCAGCTGCTAGCCCAAACCTCCTTGATCAAGGGCTTTGAAGTGTAGGCTCTTCAGACAGCCAAATATCAGCTGTCTGGAAGCTTTCCACAAAGAAGTCCTTAGGAGCACCACAGACTTGATTTGGATGTGGGAATGCTTTTCAAGAAAGTGTATACTTGTGCATACTCCTACTTTTCCTCTTTCTTGCAAATATTAAGTATAATGATGGTGAGAAGCAATTAACATAAACACCATCACCCTGGGTGCTAATATTTTTTTCCCCTCCCAGAATGAGAAATGGGCACAACTTCATTTTAAAAATAGGTTTTAAAGGTAGGAAAGATAGTCTGTGGGAGGTCTGTAAATATTTTAAACCAGCTCTTTTAAGTGTGAATATTCAGGCTGTGGTTCCTCAGTAAATTCAGGGTGTAAGTACAGTAGATGAAACAACTTTGGGCTCAACCAGAAGCCTGCCTGAGCAGGGGTATCCTGGAAGAGGCCACAGTTGCCGCTAAAGTCTGCTACTCATCCTCCCGCTCAGATGGGTCAGGAGTGAATGGTTTGGCTCTGCCTTCTCCGTGCCTCCCAACATGTCAAGTATGCCAACTGCTTCTCCTCAAATCAAAAATCTACATTTCCATCTACCACTTTATAGTGCTACATAGTCCTGTTTTTTGTTTCAGCTACACCAGACTAACACGGCTACATTTCTATCACTTTTCCATTAGTTATTCTAAAGATTTCTCTATTAAGTAATGGGGGGGGGGGGGTCACTAACCCAGACCTGATTCCCTCTTGATGAAATTTGGAACTTTACCACTTACGTTTACACAATTGATAGGCATGTGGGGAGCCACTTCTACTCCTACAGCTCGTCCTAGTCCGGATGAACAGAGTGACTTGCACACCACAGTGCTAGGCATATAAAAACAGATAGTTAGATAACTGTATCCTGACTAAAAGATCCTCTTTCCCCATGAAGAGACTTGTACCCAAGAGCTTTTTCACTTAACCTCAGACTCCAGTGGCAGCATTTATGAAATGAGGAATTTCTCAGCCCAGGGTTTATTTGTCCTCATATGGTATTGGTGATCTTTTTTCCTAGTCTATGCATTTTTGTAGTAAACATTTTCAGTATTTTTCCATAGAGACAATTCAAAAGTTGGTGGAAAGAGCCTTAAGGTCTTATACTGCCAATACTGAAATACCCTTGGAATTTCAAAATAGTACACATATCAATATCTTAGCTCAAGGAGTGTGCAATCAACATGAAGGAATTCTGTGTTAAACCACATCTTGACAGAAGAAGAGGAACTGATCACAAAAGTAAAAATTAATGGCCGCTCAAATACAAATATCAGGATTTGATCATATTTATAATACGCAACACAATAAAGTCTAAATCAACAATATATATATATTTGGTGCTTTAAAAGAGTCAGTTTCACAAAGCTGAAAAGAATTATGAGCCAAAGTCAGCTCTGAGGAAGAATTTAATATGAAAATTATAATTGGGAATTGTTTAAGAATACTTCACTTGGTGCTCAGAATTCCATAATTGACAATGAAGGCTGGATTGTTTAAAATACTGACCTGATTTAGAAAGGAAGTGAAGGATAGAAAGAAGAAAGTATATTGGGAAAAAAGAATCCTGACAATAATGTTGTTCCATTTCTAGATGGAAAGGATAGAATTATTATTTGCATTTCTGTTCTTTATTTGAGAAAAAATGATGATGAAATATCATATAATTCTGGGAACACCTTTTCCATTTCAGTAGTATATCAAGAGTATGCTACTTAAGTTTAGCATTTTTAAATCAGCAGGTCCAGATAGCTTGTATCTAAGAGTATTAAAAGACCTGGCCAATGAGGTCTTTTAAATGCTGGGCCATTAATGTTGTACACAAGCACTGGGAAAAGTTTCAGAAGACTGGAAGAAAGCCAGTAACTGTCAATATTTTAAAGGGGTAAATGGGATGGCCTGGATAATTGTAGATCTGTCGGTCAGACATCAAATGGGGCAAGATAATGCAGCAGCTGATACTGGACTCAATTAATAAAGAATTAAAGTCGAGTAATATAATGAATGCTAATCTACATGGCTTTATGGCAGTTAGATCCTGTGAAAAAAAATCTTTATGGCTGTGTCTACACTGGGCCACTTATTCCGGAAAATCAGCCGCTTTTCCGGGATAAGCTGTGAGCTGTCTACACTGGCTCTTGAATTTACGGAAAAGTAACAACGCTCTACTGTACAAAATCAGCCGCTATTCCGGAAAAACTATTCTGCTCCCACTCGGGCATAAGTCCTTATTCCAGAACACTGTTCCAGAAAAGGGCCAGTGTAGACAGCCCAGTAGTCTTTTCCGGAAAAAAGCCCCGATCGCGAAAATGGCGATCGGGGCTCTTTTCCGGAAAAGCACGTCTACATTGGCCACAGACGCTTTTCCGGAAAAAGGGTTTTTCCGGAAAAGCAGCCTGCCAATGTAGATGCTCCTTTTCCAGAAAAACTGAAAACGGAATAGTATTCTGTTTTAAGCAGTTCCGGAAATTCATGCCAGTGTAGACACAGCCTATCTGTGTTTGATGAGATTATAAATTTGGTTGATAAAAATAATAGCGAAATCTAAGTTTTCGTATCAATACTAAGGCATTTGACTTAGTACCACATAACATTTTGATTAAACAACCTAGAATGATATACAATTAATATTGCACACATTAAATAGATTAACAGATGGCTAACTGATAAATCTAATTGTAAAAGGGAAATCATTGCCAAGTGTGAGGGTGTCTAGTTGAGTCCCATAGGTATCTGTTTCGGGATATTTTTATCGGTGATCTAGAAGAAATCATAATATCATCACTGACACAAAACTTGGATAAGTGATTAATAATAAAGTAGACGGATGATACAGAGTGATCTGGATCACTTAGTGAACTCAGTACAGGCAAACAATGTGTGTTTTAATATGGCTAAATGTCATTGTGTACATCTGGAGCAAATAATGCCAGCCATACTTACATGTTGGGGCACTCTATTGTGGGAAGCAGTGACTGAAAAAAAAAGATTCGGGAGTCATGATAGTTAATCAGCTGAACATGTGTTTCCACTGTGATAGCATGGCCCCAAAATCTAATGCAACCTTTACTTAACTTTAATAGGGTTCAAGAAAAAACTAGATACATTCATGGAGGTTAGGTCCATCAATACTTATTAGCCAAAATGGATAGGAATGGTGTCCCTTTCCTCTGTTTGTCAGGGGCTGGAAATGGATGACAGGAAAGGGATCACTTGATGATTACCTGTTCTGCTCACTCCCTCTGGGGCATCTGGCTTTAGCCACTGTCAGCAGACAGGATACTGGGCTAGATGGACCTTTGGTCTGACCCAGTATAGCCATTCTTATGTTGTTGTTATGTAAACCTTGGATGCATAAACAGGGGAGTGTCAAATAGGAGTTGAGAGGTTATTTTACCACTGTATTTGGTACTGTTGCAATCACTGTTAAACACTGTGTCCTGTTCTGGTGCCCACAAATCAAGGAAAATGTTGATGAAAGAGAGTTCAGAGAAGAGTCACAGGAATGATTAAAGGATTAGAAAACACACCTTTTCACCATATACTGTAGGAGCTCAATCTACTTATCTTTTAAAAAGAAAAGGACTTGATTACAGTTTGTAAGTTCTTACATGGGAAACAAATAATAATGATTTCACAGAGAAAGGTATAGCAATCCACTATCTGGAAGATAAATTCAGACTGAAAATAAGGTATACATTTATTTCAGTGAAGGCAATTAATCATTGAAACAATGACCCATTGGATGTCTTTTTTTCTAAAAGGTCTGCTCTAGGAATTATTTTTGGGAGTTCTAGGGCCTGTGTAACACAGGAAACTAAATGATCATAAGGGTCCCATCAGGTCTTGGAAACCATACACTGTGAACCTGTTTGTTTTATCATGAGAATATTAGCTACTCAGTCACTTATAAGAGCCATGTTTTAGCTCTCTTTAAATGCATGGTTCCATTCTGTGCGCCCTTGAGTTTGGGACTACTCAAGGCAACTGTAAGAATAAGAGTTCATTGAATGCACGTTGCCCTAGTTTACACTAGGGACTTATTTCTAATTGACCCCCTCCCCCCGATCGACTTTATAAACAGAGTGTCCACACTACCAAGCCTGTTATTTTATTTATTTTGAACAGGCCACTTATTTCAAAATCTGTACTCCTGCTTTTCTTGGGAAATAACACATTTCAAAATAGTGTTAGCGTGGGTGCTCTGGTGCCACTATTTTGAAATAACTACTCCCCACATTAATTTGAATTGATTACTCCCCGGTGCTTCCTGGGGCTCTAAGTTGAGGTAGTATGTCCACATTAATGGAGCCTGCCTCAGACTAATTTCAAGGCTTCCCTGTACTGGGGACACACAATTTCAATTCTGTAAAATTGGGAGTTATTAAGTCAAATCTAGTTATTTTTAAATAGTTTCCTAGTGTAGACATGGCCATTATGTCTCAAAGGATTTTCCATTCAAAAATGCTCTTCAGTTGGCTGTTTCAGCCAGCATTAGATATTGTCAGATATTGTTAGATATTTGGAAGATGTGATCATTAACATCAGATCAATTTTATACTTTGAGCTGTCATTTGTTTAACAGGATTGCGGGGCGAGAGGAAGGAAGGGTTGTGTGGGGCGGGATGTTAGATGTAATCCTTTAAGTTCTGGTTTGGGTTTAATTGGAGGCTGGTTTCATATACCTTCTGCAAAGTATACCTTGTTATGTCATGTTAGAGATGAATATAGCATTTATGTTTTTTCAGATGGTTTGTCTGTAGTTCTGTCTGTGGTAGCAGTCCAAACTGATTTATTGATGCAATGTTGTGATTTAAAAGTACTTGCTTCCTTAATCTTCTACTTCTACTACCTCTACCCAAAAAAATCTACCAAATATATAGATTTGTACAGCTATAGCAGATAGTCACTGAGGTTTGCAGTCCCTTTTAATTAATCACTTGCCAACTCCTGTTTTGATTGGAACAAAAAAAAAAAAGCATGACTGATTAACACGTCACCGGGTGACATGTTCAATGCATGCTGTGAAGTTGCGTATTGCTGACCATTTTAATTACCAGACATTTTATGTTCTTTATTTTTTCAAAAAAAAAATCAGTTGCAGCTTTCTACCCTTTCAGAGTAGGTATGCAAAGAAATTGACATGCCTGAGAGACAATGGGATCAAGTTCATATTCGCAAGACTCTCACATTAAAATGTCAAAACAAAAGTTTGCAGGGCAGGAAAGAAAATCTGTCTTACATCTCATGGCCTCCATATATTTAATGCATCAGGGTTCAATTGTGGCTTCACCTAAAACTGGGGAAGATAATATTTTTAAGCTTTCTTTTGAGATGTCGAACTTAATTACCATTTATGGCAGGAAACTGAAATTCTCACACAAAGGAAATTCTTTACAATGAACAGTCTGCAGCACGGTCACTTTACACTTTAAAACGGTTTGTGTTAGAAATGCAAGGAGTTACACAGTTACATCTTCTCTGTTGGTTTCATTGTCCCTGCTTCTCTTAGGTGTGCAGAAGCAATGGAGCAAGGAACTTCCCCTCCTCTGCTTTGCACCCTGTGCAAGGGCTAGGCATGACTTTCACCCTCCTTGTACACACTATCCCAGGAATGGAGGGAAGAGCTGGCTGGCTGCAGAGAAGGAGCATACTGCACCATCTCAACAAAAATGAGGCTACATCTACACAGAAAAGCAAGGAAGGGATTGTACCAACATCTAAATGCCAATAGGGTTGCCAGATGTCTGGTATTTTTGCCTCCTGTCAAGTAAAAAAATGTCAGAAAATACTGGACACCTAAAATGTCCAGTATTTTCTGGTTATTTTCCCTGCCAGGAGGCAAAAATACCAGACATCTGGTAACCCTGTGACACACTTGGCAACTGGGCCCAGTCTCCAGCCTCTACTCACCCTCTCCCCCTGGGGCCCCCAACACCTCCCACCCCCAGACCCTCTGCTTACCTGGTTCCGCAGGGAAGCTGCATTCCGGCTTGGTCAAGAAAACAAAATGGCCACCGGCAAAAAGCCTAAAGACCAAGGGGAAGCAATGCTTTCCCTGGGTCTTAGTGCTCAACCGTTCCCCTGTTCCTATCTCTATTCTGACTCTGCATGTACTGAAAGGGCCAGGCTGTTTTATTTTTTAACTTTTTTTTTGCCTAACTCTTGGGGTCCTTTTTTTTTCCTCAACAACTTTGGTCTCCCTTCTACCCTGCCCCCCCCAACGAATTTTTTCCCCAGTGCTTTTTTTGGGGGGGAGGTCAGTATTTTTGGTTAAACCATCTGGCAACCCTAAATGCCAAAGTCTGGGCCTGTGTAAATTGCAAAAGCACAGAGAGTCAGCCACCCTCAGACTATGGCTATAATAGTAGCTGTAGTTTTGAGTCATTTGAATACTCAGAGATCACACACTTCTGGCTGCTTCCATCTATTAACATTTTTTTCAGGTTTGTGGTAGAAGACTGGGCTGAATTCCATGGAATGCTACTGGGCAATTCGGTTCATGATGAAGCAGTGCAAGCTGGGATCTGTAGTCTCCATAGGCCATGTCTGCTGTGAATATCTGAATAGCTGCAATATGTTCTGTTTTGTGCAAATTAGATATAGCTCTTATTGCTAGAGCAGCTCTTGATGAGGAAACTTTGGGTGCCTCTGATGAAAAGAAATGAAGACGAGAAAATGAAGCAAGAGCCTGTAGCTGATGACTACAATAATTAATGATGCATCTCTTAGCAAAACAGCCATGGGCTTTGTTGTGATTGTAACCACTCTGTTTATATCTGACAGTGAGCCATCTCTATGGATTTGGACTGATGGATGCTGAAGCTATGGTGATGGAAGCAGAAAAATGGACAACAGTTCCTCAACAGCATGTGTGTGTGGAAAACACAGATCACCAAGCCAAGTAATACATGTTGTAAATGGTGGTTCATATAATTCATGTAAAGGAGTTGATACAGTACACCTTTCCTTGCAGTCTCTTTGAATTTGCCATATGAGAGCTATCTTGCCTCTGGTATATCATAAAAATGTAACTCAGAATGGACATCGAGAGGACATTTAATCAGTCCTCCCATGTTACAGTCAGGGATGCTAACACCTAAAACTTATGCTATGTACTACCAGAAAAGGGATCAGTTTAAGGAATAACCCAAGAAATTTAAGTATAAAGGCAGACTGGGTGATGCTGGGCATTTGTAGGGGGGAAAGGAGTCTCTGGATTATTAGCACAGTATCCATCCCCAGGTTGTTTTCATCAAAGAGCTGTTTGCAGAAAGTGTTTTTGTCGCTTCTGTAAAGCAAGTTTGTGGTTTCAATCCAGTGTCCTCGTCATTAAAATTTCAGTCACAAAAAAATAAGCTCCTTTCCACTCACTTAAAGGAGATCTCTGCAAAACATGATGAGGCACATTGGCAGGACAGTGCTGGGGGGAGTTTGATGTTCTTTGTGGCTACAGAACAGGCTGGGCACATACAGTGAGAAAACAGTCTTCAGATGCACTTCCAAAGCCCTAAACTGACAAAAAATGAATGATGTATTGAATGGGCTAGATCCTCGGCTGCTGAAAATTGGCACATTTCAGGGAAGCTATGACATTTTATACCAGATAAGGATCCAATTCACTATTAATGATATTCACAATCTAATACATAATAGTCAATATTACTTAACCATGGAGCCAGGCATGACATTTTCTGATGCCATCATCAAACCTCCGCTAGTCACTAATAGCTGTCCATGCCTGGTAACTAAGATAATGCTAACGTTTTCTACTTTAAACTAAAAATTAGTACTCTGTCACTGACCAATAAATGCCATATAAGGATGATTCAATTCCATTCTCCAGAGTGCAAGCCTGAAATAACTTTGCTATTGATCTCTATTTGTTACAGAACGATACGGCCCAACAGCCAGGTCTACTCAGTGTACAAAGCCACTGGCTGTTCAGATAATTCCAACCACCATGTGATCTACTTGGAGCATGTAGTTGTGCGCATCACTATCACCCATCCTCGGCGTGGAGACTTGGCAATTTTCCTAACCTCTCCTTCCGGAACAAAGTCGCAGCTATTGGCTAACAGGTACAGGAACACTATGCAACTTTGCAATTCAGTCAGAACCTGGGGTGAGATGGTAGTTTACACAGAGAAGAGTCAAATAACCCATGCAGGTGTGTTAACACTCATAGGCACCTAATTACTTTGTTGGAGAGTTGGAATTGATGGGGGAAATGAAGCAGTTATGAGCAGTGAGGACTATAGTCAATACTGTATTAGGAAAGGACTAGGGCAAAGCTGTAAGGCTGTGTCCAGACTCAGGGGTTTTTTTCGAAAAAAGTAGCCTTTTTTCGAAAAAACTTCACCTGCATCTAGACTGCAGCCGCGTTCTTTTGAAATTAAATCGAAAGAACGCAGCTTTTCTTTCGACGGCGGTAAACCTCATTTCACGAACAATGAACAATTGGAACCTGGCTACTTCAGAGATGGCCTCAGAAGTTCAAGGCATCTGAGCCTTTGTAGCTGCATTCAGATAATGCAGCTACAAAGAACCAGGGGTCAGCTCTTTGACATGGCCAGCAGAGCATTCATAGTGGCAGAACACTAGCTATGGAGGTCCTTGGTGAAAGAGACAGATGGACTCCAAACATGGTTTTGTTCAGATTGAAGTGGAAGACTCACCTCACTAAAATCTTTCCCCAGGAGAGATGTCCATAAATACTTTTAAAAAACCCTTAATTGCATATAAATTTGCACATAAAAAGAAGAGGGAAAACACCCTTTGTTCTGAATTCTTTAGCTTCATCATATTTTCAGTATTGAGATACCACTGTTATCAGTGCCTTAGAATTAATCTGCATGTGTCATACAGAACTTATTTCTTTGTTGATTCATACAAAGATGGATTCTGTCCTTCTAAACAGTTGCGACTTAGGTTTGGTTTTCTGTGTGGAGGTGGCTCTTTTTTCTTTTTTATCGTGTTTTTGTGCAGTGGTTCTTCCATGGAAGCTTCAAGATGAAAAATGTTAAAATAGTCCAAATAAATATAACCAAATAAAATAAGTTGGTATAAACCCTTGGGTTTTACTAGAGCTTACTTTAGCATCCAACCTTTCATGTGTCATAGCTGACTCATTGCTATGGGAGATAAAGACATTCCAGTGTTCACTGCTCACCTCTTGTGATGATTAATATGTCATACGGGTACAGAATTTAATGCAATCATCCTATTTGTAACCCTTGCTCCTTTAAAAGGCAATAATTTTCTGAGCTTGCAAGTGAGAAAGAAATGATGTAAAAGATATATACGTACAAAGCATGGAAATGCAAGACTGCTTCCCATCCTACATGGTTATCAGAATGCTAACCTCAAAACAAAGACTCTGAAAAGGCCTTTTATGTTCTGCCCTTTTCCAGAAACAAATTATTCATGAAAGAGCAAATCCTATCACATACAGACACACCAACAATCCCTTTCTCATGCAGACTTCTGAGATGTATTAGCTTTCCAGTCAGATTCAGTTAATATCAGTTCACAGCTCTTAGGAATATAATAAATAATATCTGTATTTTGGGGGAGCCAGGATTAGCAAATGAATTACAGTCCCTAACAATCCTTTCCTTACAATGGAGTTCAAAAGTGGGTGCTTTCAGATTGTTGGAAGGTTTTATTTTCATACATGTTTATTTTCATTTAATAGGCAGAGAATAAACTCTACAGTTTAGGGACACTAAATATTAGTGAGTTGAGTATGTACTTTTAAATGTCATTTTGTCATACAGGAATGAGTTTTGTTATGATATAACATCTTTAGCTAGGGCAAAGTGAAGCAATGCTTGATTCTTCATAGGGTGTGCCTGAATAAATCCATGCAAGTGCACAGGTAATATAAGGATGCCTCGGCAGCAAATCATTTGGGGTTTTTCTACAGACAAATCCCAGAGGGTGCCATACATAGCTGCTACCTGACTGAGACACTTTTCTCAGATTTACAAGAGCGTTACATGCACACGCTCATGATTAATAGCAGCAATACCAGCTGTTTTTACTGAATGCAGGAAAAATCTCATTGCTTCACCATTACTCATCTGGTTTTAATTTGAAACAGTTTACTGATGAAATATCTTAGAAGTGCAGATGTACATTTTACATGTGTGTGCTGCTCTTATCCAGCACATGTAGATGAAGATTCACTTTATAGTTTCTACTGCATTGATGAGCAGGTTACCCCCAGGCAATAGCTGGTGTTTTTTTCCCCCTGAATATTTTGTTCTTATAATGTTGGCACCCCCCAAAATGATGTCAGGAAAAAAAACTTGTTAGTCGGAGGCTCTGTGGATTCCTTCACAGGCATTTGGTAAATTGTCACTGGCTGCAGCTTCTTATGCATTCTTTAAAAACGGCATTACAGGGAACATCTGCTGTGCTGTTTGCAAAGTGCTAAACATGATTAAATTGGATGTACTGCAAAAGAGGAAAATACAGGCTCAGAGAGTACAGGCTGAGGCTCGGCTAGTCACAAAAACTACACTTGAACTAAAGCAGGACAGAATCCCCCTTTCAAAACAATTGCCCATTGGATTTGGCAACACACACTCAGAAGGGCCTTGTATGCTGTGAACTCACTTGTCTCTCACCGAAGTCACCACTTGCTTTAAATTACATCCTTTACATGTAAAACAGCTGCTGTCCATTAGGACTGTGTAGCTGAATGCCTTTAAACCATGGGGTGGCAAAATTCCAGACCCTTATCTTCATATGTTTACATCGCAGTGACATTAATAATACCTCTTCCCAACAACAAAAAGATGTGCTTTCCATTGCTGACTTTTCCTCTAATGAAATCTTTGATATCAGTACATTTTGTTAATAAAATCCTCTGCCAAAAACTCTCCATCTCTGACTAAATATGGGGTCCTATAAGCTGGTGTCACTTGCAATATCATTTGATAAAAATTCTTGGCGATTAGAAATGGAAGAGGAAGGCTTTTCCATATATAAGGCTATTTAGATTTCTGGAGGGCCCCATCCATCATTGACACATTAAAATCTACTCTGAAAATATTTCATAAAGGGTTGCATTTTAGAGGTAAATTAGAAAGAAGAGGAGAGGACACCACCATTTTTGATGCTGAGTGACAGCACCCAGAACCCCTCTCCAGTAACACCCTGAGTGACTCTCTAGCCGTATCATTAAATACATGAAAAACAAAAGAATACAATCACCTACCTGTACCCAGCCCATGAGGATGAATCAGCATCTGGAATAATTATGTCCCACCTTAGACCGCTGTTTTGCACAGCCTCCTTTAGCTTTGCCGTTTCCTTCCCCCTTGCCGAACAGACATTTTTCCATTCCTTCTTCTCAATGCAGTTGCCTCCCTCCCCCATCCCAGTTTTTTTCAAAGTTGTACACTAGTTGTTTTGCTGTGTTGGTCAGCACTAGTCTTGCTACCCCCCAAACGACTCTGAGTGCTTCTCCTGCTGTAGCTGACAAGGATAAAAGTCTTGTGCCATGCATTAAAATTGTTCCCAGCAGGCAGATAACAGATGGAAACTAAATAGGTTCAGGAGTATTATGAATGTTAGTGATGCGAGAGATCCAAACAGCATCAGAAAATAAAAACATTTAAAGTAGTAGGGGAGGGATTTTCTTTTGCTCTTTCCAACTGACACTGAAGTTGAGTTCTTCATGAGGAAGCAAGTGAACTACTGCAAATGTCACCGTCCTCCTTGTTATTCTAAACCCTCTCTTGGAAGATACCCAAATTTGGGCTTGTAAGAAGGATGAAGGTCAGTAGAGCCTACCTCTGTAAAGACACAGGCCTTGTAGATCTGACACTGAAATTGATGCTGGATAGGAAACCTGTGTAATCCTCACAGGACTAGTGTACCTGCAGCTTTCAATCAGCCTTAACATTCAATACTTAATTTCTGATTCAAATTAATGTTAATTGAAGCTGGATTCATACTGAAAAGTGGAACGGGGGAGTAAAGGAAGTATAAGATGACAAATCAATGGAGTAAAATTTATGATCATACTGAATGCCCCAGTAAGTATATTAAGAAGGAAGAAGGGAACGGAATAAAAGTTTGTCCAATCAAGAGATGGCACTGAATTATTTTGCTCCCTCCCCCTGATTTGTCTCAGCTGCTCAAGATGAATGGTCACTTCTGTAGCTTTGGGATCACTGGGCCCAGTTCATTCCTGGTATAATGCCATTGACTTCGGTGAAGATTCACCAGGGATAAATCTGACGTACTTAATGTACTGCTTTATGTCTGTCTCCCTAGATTTCCTATCCCTATTTTTGCCTGAAACAAAGCACCCTCCTGGCATACCTTAGTGGATATAAAGACATCCATATTGTGGTGCTGTGTTTCTGCATACATCTGCACCAGGGGCTTCTGAAGGTTTCCTGCAAATTGGATAGAAAAGTGTGTTTTTTAAATGAATATCCATTAGGACAAAGAGGGCCCTAGTGCACAAGGTGGAACCTTGAGTCCTGACACATATGATCAAATGGAGATGGACCCTTGCATACTAGTACCTCTAGAATCTGGGTCAGTTCTATATAACAAAGATGAGGCTGGCTATAATCAGGCCTATTTCCTTCCGTGTACTTGGTATCTTTCTTCACCCGTCCTATCAGCAGAGATGGCACATTTACTCTTCAGATCAAAATGTATTGAGGTCCACGTTGCCTCATAAATTAGCTTAATTAATTAGAGTAAATGTAGGAGATGAACTTCAAAAGGCAAGAGCTACAGAAAACAAAATCTTTAGAGAGGATAAATATAATAATCTACTTTCTTATGGAAGATCCGTTTAACATAACAGATACAGGTGAGAAGTTTTTCAAGGCAGGTCTACACTGCAGGCAAAAGTCAGCTTACAGTACGCAATTTCAGCTACATAATTGACATACCTGGAAACAATGTACATTCAACTGAGTTTCAGCACCGTCCCTATAGTGGGAGGTCAACGGGAGAGATACTCCCGTTGACTTCCCTTACGCCTCATGATTGTGGGGAGTGCCAACGGTGATGGGGGCACCCTCAGCATTCAATTTAGCACTCGACTCAGAAAATCAAATTCCAGAATATCAGTTGCCACAGCATCAAACTCCATTGCAGTGAAGACATGCCCTCAGAGTTCCTATCTGCTGCCAGACCACTTCTTGGGAACATTTGTTCCAAAGAACAAATGCAAATGGGTGGCCTACTGCTTTGATTAAGCCAGATTCAGCTGTCTGGAGTTCCTCAACAGTTACTTCTCCCAGCTGACAGGCAGTTGCTGGGGCCCCCTGGAGAACAGCTGTTCAGAGAATAGTTTACCCAAACCTCTTCAGGTGCAAAGCTCAAGAAGGCACTCTGCAGTGTTCAAAATACTAGTTCAGCTTAAGCCTTGTGCCTATTAGCCCGGCGTGCAGGGACCACTTATATGTCAAGTTGCTAATTTAGGAGGACTGGAGTACATCATAAACAAAGAGCTCTGCAGCAGAGGATAAATAGTCCCACACCTCCAACTGCTATCACCACCACACATCAATCATTTGGGTGTGTGTACATTTTCAGACTCTTAAAACAGTGAATTCAATCTATATTGCCTGGTTGTGTCTCATGCAGCTAAAACTTCAAGGATAAAAAAGGACCAGAGGAATAAAAAATTATATTATCTGACTGAGGTGGTCCTCCCCAAAGTCTAGCCCCCAGAACCCTCTTCTGTTATAGAAAAGAGGAGGGTTCAGTTTGCAATCATGAATTAACCATGGCTTGCTATTTTTCTGTGTGGGTTATTGTGTTTTATTGTTGGTATTGTTGCTTTTGTTTTTTGGGGTTTTGCACTTAACAGTTCAAACCATTTTCATCTTAGATCTTGTAGATGAAACTGTGAGGGACTAGCCTTGTGTTCCCAGTTGTAGAATTTAACTGAAAGTGGATACCCGTCTGTCTCTGTTGCTTAAATGTAATTGCAGATTAATATTTCTGTTTCTAATTAAGCTGGTAAATGGAGAGGAGATACTATTGTTAGTGGTGAGACCTAGAAAGAGATAATCTTATTTTAAGAAAATTATTATTTGGGTATACTCTGTGTGTGTATATTTACACATACACACACCTACGTCACAAACAGACCCATTATTTTTCAATTTTAAATTAATTTAGACCTGCACATATTGTTAGATGAATGTTACAGGAACAAGTAGAAGTGTTGTAGTGGCTGTAAGCACATCTATAGTTGTTGTACATGTCTATATGGCACCCATTGAAATCTTAAACTCTACAACAATCTATAACACTTATTAATCATTTACTAATTCTTTGTAAGCTATTCATAAATATACCTTAGCATGAAGTGTGACCCAGTAATTGAATCCATCAAACGTATGAAAAAGCATGAGTTGAGTTTTAGTGACTCAGTGCCCATCCCATCCCTCTCCCTCTCCCCAAATCCTAATCAGTTGTATGATTTCTTTTTGTGTGAGAGAAAGTGATCCTAACTTTCTGGTAAACATTTCAGTGCTTAACACCCTTACATGAGAAAAACACAAACACCTTAGTATGCCACACGCATTGTCCTTTTTGTAAAAGATCCTCATAAATATGCAGAGCAGCATAAAATACTCATACAGGAGAATGCATATAGCTCTCATACAGGAGAGTTCACAGCTGTGCCTATACTGCATGAACTCAGCACTTTCACAAACTCAAACTCACCATTTTACTCCTTGCAAACTCTTTTTCTTTACCAACTGATGTGATATATTCCTGTGGCTTGATGACAGTGTATTCATTTGTAGAATAGGTGAGGATGAAATAGAAAAATACCAATAAACCCCCTGTTTGATAACTACAGTACCTTTCCAATAGGAGCTTGGTAATCTGTTCCTTCCAAAATTAGCCCTTTCCATATGAAACAGTATTACAGTATTCCCCAGTAATGATCCAACATTTGAATGCTTACAGCATTAATGTAGAATTCTGTAGTATATTTTAATTAGAGGTATTATTGAATATCTGGGACCAGGGCTAATTTTTGGACTTAAAAGTGACTATGGTTTTAGATAGGAGTAAAAATATAATTGCATTTTTAAATACGACACTTTGGATGGAATTTAGATAAGCAAACAATATAAGTCCAAATATCTGAGGTGACAGAAAATGTAATTGCCACTGATCTGAAAGGCAAGGTTGATTACAATCTCCTCTAAAACACAAATGTCATGGAAAATCTTGTACTAATCCATAGTAAAAATGTCTTGACTGACTGACACTGTTTAAAAATAATATACTGTGATAGTATCAGTTATTTATTGAGTTACTGTACAAATCAGCACGATATTGCATGGCAACCATATTAGGTCTATTGAAAACCAACTGTTGCGATCATTTAATTTGAACCTCCCTACTACATATGTGGAATGATAACTAAATAAGGAATCTGGATTGCTGCAGTAAATTGTGCATGCTATACTAGCAAACATTTGTTTGCAAAATCTCTTGTACTCAGATAACTAAATTGATCATAATACAGAATGGACCAAATTCTCTGCTATATTGTAGAACAATTCCAAGGCCATGTCTATACTAGGAAACTTTTGAAATTATGATTTAAGAACTCCCGATTAAACAAATTCGAACTTGCATGTCCTCACATGCATCAAAGCATCAAAATTAATCCGAGTCAGGCTCTGTTAATGTGGACGAACTACTTCAGACTTGGAGCCTCAAGAAGCACTCTGGGGAGCTGCAGGAGTGTCACCCGGAGGTCAATAAATTCGTATTAGTGGCCATGGGCCATCCACACTAACATTTTTTCTAAAATACTATTTCAGAGTTAGCATTTTTCCTTGCGAAAAGCAGGAGTATAGAATTTGAATTCTGTAGCCCATTATTTTGAAATAATGGCTTAGTAGTGTGGATGCACCGCTTGTAAATTCGAAAGTGCGGTGGGGGGATTATTTCTGAATAAGGTCCTAGTGTAGACCAAGATCAAGGGAGTTAGGGAAATAGAGGACTTATAGGGTTAGGACTTACGTATTAAATTGTGTGAGCTTCTCAAGAGGAAAGATAGCCTATTTTTGTTTGTATCTGGAACGTCTTAACAATACTTTGCACAAAGTAACGGCATTAAAATTGCATGCAGCTTTCACAATTTTTTTGCACACTGTGTTAATTCACAACTTTTTTAAAAAATGAGGTTGAAATGCACTCAGAGATTATAGGATAGACTCAAGTGATTTAAAGGTTGGTTTGTTTTGACATTTATATGAATAAGTTTTGCTCTCTTTAAGAGAAAATTGTGGTAAATCCGTTGACTCAACAATGGTGCTATGCCAGTAGTCAGCTACTGTACAAATCTAATTTTATGAAATACACTTAAGCACAGACGTAAGCCATGGAATCTCCATGCATAAAGAGTGTGAATAAAAAGATACAGCTAAATGTAGTGTATGTGATTCTGACAGTATATGTGTGTTTCCAGGAAAGGGGGAGAGAGGTCTGAAATTATATATATTCTCTTTAAGCTGAACTGTACCATTTATGAGACAGCAGTCTCTATTCCAGGGAATCTCTCGTCAATAGCTTTGGAGCACCAGGCAGCACACTATTAAACACTGAAGAGAAGTGTGTCTTCAAAATCTCATTAATAAATTCCAGGTTTAGGTAATAAAATCTTGAGCCAGTCCTCCCTGCGGATCAGCATCAGATTGCAAACTCTAAACTGGATTTCTACTAAAACACACTGTAATTCAGACCCATGCCATAAGTAATTAAATTACTATAAAGCTGTTAATAAGATGAAAACATATGCCAATTAGTCTCTGCAGTCTACCAAAACTAGACTCTGTCAATCTTTTGGATATAGCAATATTTAAATCATTTGAAGTTTGATACAATAAACTCTCAGTTACCTTTGCTTTGTTCACAAGCATCATGCACACAGAATCTATTCTGCTCCCAACTACAGTACTCATGTTGTATTACTCATCTAGTATTCCTTATTTTCTTAACCCTCAGTTCAGTATTTCAACCCAAAACTAGGGGGAAAAAAGAAATCTCTTCACTTAAAAATGATGATGATATTTTTATCTGACTCATGCTTTCAGAACAAAGGAAATGTGATTGTGTTCTGTGTACTTTTTTCACGGTGTTGATTTTATTAAACTGCACTGGCAGTTTTAATTTGCAATGAATACATTTTTATTCTCTCTTGCATTATATGAAACAACAGCATATAGAAGAGTCTTTCCCTCCCCTGCATTGACTTGGTCTCATTAGAAAATGGTCTCATTAGATAAGTTTGAAATAAATGCTGCAAAACTATCATAAGTGCAGTGTAAATGCTTAGATTAGATACGCTAATTAGTTTAAATAGTCTTCATTTATGAGAGGGCACACATGAGGATTGAGGATCACTGATGAAGGCAAAGGCTTGTTTTCTTGTTCTTCAGTGTATATATAATACATGATTGCTTTTCCTAGGTTATTTGATCATTCCACAGAAGGTTTTAAAAACTGGGAGTTCATGACTACTCATTGCTGGGGTGAAAAAGCAGCAGGTGACTGGAAGTTAGAGATTCAAGATACACCATCTCATTTGAGAAACTTCAAGACTCCAGGTATGAATTTATTCTTAGCTAGGCTCTTTGATTCAGAAGATTATGTTCAGTTGCATGCAGTATTTGGGCTAAACTCTGTACTCATTTATACTTGAGCAGACCCACAGATTTCAGTGGGATTGCAAAGAATTGGAAGCAGAATTTGATGTTGTGCTTCACTTCTACACTATTATTATTTATCTTCTGAGACCCATAGCTCATTCTTATTATGAACCTACTTCTGGTTTGTGTAGAAAATATTGAAAAGAGAAAACTACTACTTCCTTTATCACCACCAAGTGAAAACTTGCCATCTCAAGGTATAAGTTGCACTCAACATCTAGACCGCATCAGGCTTGTGCATTTTGGTAGCAGAAACAAACTATTTTTAGTATCTCTAATAAGTTACCAAGAAAAACTTTAAAAAAACAACAAATAGTCTGGTGGCACTTTAAAGACTAACCAAATATGTAGATAGTACCATGAGCTTTCATGGGCAAAGCCCACTTCTTCAGATGACCGGAGTAAGAGTCAGTGCTTGAAAACACAAAGGCTATGTCTACACTGCAGGCTTCTTGCGCAAGAATTGTTTTGCATAGGAGTTCTTGAGCAAAAGGTCTTGCACAAGAGCACGTCCACACTGCCATGTGCTTTTGCCCAAGGGATGTGTTTTTGCACACGAGCGTCCATGGCAGTGTGGACGCTCTCTTGCGCAAGAAAGCTCTCATGGCCATTTTAGCCATTGGGATTTCTTGCGCAAGAAACCTCTGTTGCCCATCCACACTGCCTTCTTGTGCAAGAGCTCTTGTGCAAGAGGGCTTATTCCTTGTCGGGAGAGGAAAAGCTCTTGTGCAAGAAGCCCTCTGTTCTGACGCTTTACTGTAAATTTACTTGCGCAAGAATGTACATGCAGTGTAGACTCTCTTCAAGTTTTTGCACAAGAACAGCCATTCTTGCACAAGAAGCCTGCAGTGTAGACATAGCCAAAGGGATTTAGAAACAAATTTTCAGAAAGAGAAGCCCAAGAGTGGTACCTGCAGTTGTATGCCTGCATTTTTAAAGCAGATAACACAATTGCATGTGGAAAGTGATAAAGACTGTCTGAGTTTGAGCTCCCCAGATCCTGAGCCACCTTTGCCTCAGGCTAATGAAGGCCACTCCCCTCATTTTGTCTGATAAAGCTGTGGGCGATTTCTGTCCACACACTTGCTCTAATCAATACAAGGAGGGAAGTGGCCTTTGTGAGTTCTCCATCAATAGAGTACTGGTGTGAGCCTCCCTACAGGTGAGCTGTACCTGCTTTGAGCTTGCTTTGTGCTGTCATGCACCTGACAAAATGTCCCAGACCTTTTATTCTCCCACTTTTGAATCCTATTCTTGGATAGAAATGTGTTTAACCAAAGCCATCCTTAACCATACACAGAATACACAGCTGCATAGGGCATCCCAAAATTTGGGGCATTGCTGGCTCTTAGGGTCCATCTACCTGCCTCTTTCTATCCCTGTTCTGTGGCTTCACTTCCTCCAGAGATGATCTAGTTAGAATCATAGAATCATAGAATAATAGGACTGGAAGGGACCTCAAGAGGTCATCGAGTCCAGCCCCCCGCCCTCAAGGCAGGACCAAGCTCCGTCTACACCTTCCCTGACAGATGTCTATCTAACCTGTTCTTAAATATCTCCAGAGAGGGAGATTCCACCACCTCCCTTGGCAATTTATTCCAATATTTGACCACCCTGACAGTTAGGAATTTTTTCCTAATGTCCAATCTAAACCTCCCCTGCTGCACTTTAAGCCCATTACTCCTTGTCCTGTCCTCAGAAACCAAGAGGAACAAATTTTCGCCTTCCTTCTTGTGACACCCTTTTAGATATTTGAAAACCGCTATCATGTCCCCCCCTTAATCTTCTTTTTTCCAAACTAAACAAGCCCAGTTCATGAAGCCTGGCTTCATAGGTCATGTTCTCTAAACCTTTAATCATTCTTGTCGCTCTTCTCTGTACCCTTTCCAATTTCTCCACATCTTTCTTGAAATGTGACGCCCAGAACTGGACACAGTACTCCAGCTGAGGCCTAACTAGTGCAGAGTAGAGCGGCAGAATGACTTCACGAGTTTTGCTTACAACACACCTGTTGATACAACCTAGAATCATATTTGCTTTTTTTGCAACAGCATCACACTGTTGACTCATATTCAACTTGTGGTCCACTATGACCCCTAGATCCCTTTCCGCCATGCTCCTTCCTAGACAGTCGCTTCCCATCTTGTATGTATGGAACTGATTGTTCCTTCCTAAGTGGAGCACTTTGCATTTCTCTTTATTAAACCTCACCCTGTTTACCTCTGACCATTTCTCTAACTTGCTAAGGTCATTTTGAATTATGTCCCTATCCTCCAAAGAAGTTGCAACCCCACCCAGTTTGGTATCATCTGCAAACTTAATAAGCGTACTCTCTATCCCAATATCTACATCATTGATGAAGATATTGAACAGTACGGGTCCCAAAACAGACCCTTGAGGAACTCCACTTGCTATCCCTTTCCAGCAGGATTTAGAACCGTTAACAACAACTCTCTGACTACGGTTATCCAGCCAATTATGCACCCACCTTATCGTGGCCCTATCTAAGTTATATTTGCCTAGTTTATCAATAAGAATATCATGCGAGACCGTATCAAATGCCTTACTAAAGTCTAGGTATATGACATCCACCGCTTCTCCCTTATCCACAAGGCTCGTTATCTTATCAAAGAAAGCTATCAGATTAGTTTGGCATGACTTGTTCTTCATAAACCCATGCTGGCTATTCCCTATCACTTTATTACCTTCCAAGTGTTTGCATATGATTTCCTTAATTACCTGCTCCATTATCTTCCCTGGGACAGACGTTAAACTGACCGGTCTGTAGTTTCCTGGGTTGTTCTTATTCCCCTTTTTATAGATGGGTACAATATTTGCCCTTTTCCAGTCTTCTGGAATCTCCCCTGTCTGCCATGATTTTTCAAAGATCATAGCTAAAGGCTCAGATACCTCCTCTATCAGCTCCTTGAGTATCCTGGGATGCATTTCATCAGGACCTGGTGACTTGCTGACATCTAACTTTCCTAAGTGATTTTTAACTTGTTCTTTGTGTATCCTATCTTCTAAACTTACCCTCTCTCTGCTTGTATTCACTACGTTAGGCACTCTTCCAGACTTCTCGGTGAAGACCGAAACAAAGAAGTCATTGAGCATCTCCGCCATTTCCAAGTTTCCTGTTACTGCTTCTCCCTCCTCACTAAGCAGTGGGCCTACCCTGTCCTTGGTCTTCCTCTTGCTTTTAATGTATTTATAAAAGGTCTTCTTGTTTCCCTTTATGCCTGTAGCTAGTTTGATCTCATTTTGTGCCTTTGCCTTTCTAATCTTGCCCCTGCATTCCCGTGTTGCTTGCTTATATTCATCCTTTGTTAGTTGTCCTAGTTTCCATTTTTTATATGACTCCTTTTTTATTTTGAGATCATGCAAGATCTCCTTGTTAAGCCAAGCTGGTCTTTTGCCATATTTTCTATCTTTCCTACACAGCGGAATTGTTTGCTTTTGGGCCCTTAACAACGTCCCTTTGAAATACTTCCAACTCTCCTCAGTTGTTTTTCCCTTCAGTCTTGCTTCCCATGGGACCTTACCTACAAGTTCTCTGAGCTTATCAAAATCTGCCTTCCTGAAATCCATTACCTCAATTGTGCTGGTCTCCCTTCTACCTTTCCTTAAGATCATGAACTCTATTATTTCGTGATCACTGTCCCCTATACTGTCTTCCACTTTCAAGTTCTCAACTAGTTCCTCCCTATTTGTTAAAACTAAATCCAGAACAGCTTCTCCTCTGGTAGCTTTTTCAACCTTCTGAAACAGAAAGTTGTCTCCAATGCAGTCCAGAAACTTATTGGATAGCCTGTGCCTCGCTGTGTTAGTTTCCCAACATATGTCTGGATAGTTGAAGTCCCCCATCACCACCAAATCTTGGGCTTTGGATAGTTTTGTTAATTGTTTAAAAAAGGCCTCATCCACCTCTTCCACCTGGCTAGGTGGCCTGTAGTAGACTCCTAGCATGATATCACCCTCGTTTTTTACTCCTTTTAGCTTAACCCAGAGACTCTCTACACGGCTATCTCCTACGTTCATCTCCACTTCAGTCCAAGTGTGTACATTTTTAACCTAAAAGTGAAAGCCTGCTAGACGTATTAGCAGAACATTGAACCTATGAAAGAGCCATTCTAACAGGTATATACTGTCTGAGTTTACTGTGTTAGTCTACAGATCTTAGTTTAAAATTTGCTTTAAAAATATTTCAGTGGTGTGTTGCTGAAGATTATAAAATCACATCTCTAAAAAAAACCCACTTCATTCTGCCCCCTCCCCCATCTGCCATTGGGCATAGGAGCATCAGTTAAATAATTCTGGGCCCTGTAAATAATAAGAATGGCCCTGTGTATAGCCTCAGAAGATTTCCTGCTTTTAATTCCTGTTTCGCACATAGGTATTACTATGTGGTCTGATCTGACACTAGTTATGCAAATATCCAAAATATCAATACAGTTAGAGCAAAGAAATGGAGATTTAGTCTAGAATTTTCAGAAGGGCCCAAGAGAGTTAGGTGCCATCTTCTATTGACTTGCAATGTGAGATAAGTACCTAACTCTCTTAAGTCTTCTGAAAAAAATAGTCAGTCCTAAGTCTCATTTACAAAAGGATATACTACAAACATAAAATATCAGCACCATTGATGAATATAGCTTAGAGTGCTTCCTTTGGGATCTCACATCAAAATAAATTAGATGCCCTCAAATCAACTGTCTGAGGGCATTTAGTTTCTGTCAAGATTTATTTCAATAAAGGTATTAAAGAAGAAAAATTACATCAGCAAGAAATGTAGACTAAAAATGTTCACAAATAACGTATTGAAAATTATTGAATAGTAAAGCTAAATTAATCCTTACTGCATGATTGAAAACACTGAGAATCAGTTCGGTAAATGCAATGCAATAAAGTGGACTATCAGAGTGATGACTAGCCTGTGACATTTTAAAAATGTTCAAAATTCAGAATGAATACTGTAAAAATCTGATCAGGATTACCTTAACTGGGCCCCTCAACTCCATTCATCTGAAGAAGTGGGTTGTGCCCACAAAAGCTCATGATACCATCCACCTCTTTGGTTAGTCTCTAAAGTGCTGCAAGACTATTTGTTATTTAAAAAAAAAATCAGTTACAGACTAACACAGCTACCCCTGTGTAGCTTTTGAACATGCAAGGCACATTAATTTAACTGAGAGTTGATTAGGCCCCTTATCTCTATCCTTTTTCAGTGGAATGATGCCCTGTTTGGCAGGGAGTATGGTCAGATGGAAATCTCTGCAGCTTTCTTGACGCTCCAAGATAAGTGTTCTGAACATCATGCATTAAGCCAGGCTCGATTATACTCTTCAAGTATCACTGCTTGCATTGTTCAAGATTGCACAGCAACAACTATTATTTAATCAGTTTACTAAAAAGGAAGCCCATGAAGTCAATGATAGGCAACCTAATCAATATTTTAATGTTACCACGTTTATTCTTGCAGTAGCCAGAGGCTTGCCTGGCTCCAAGGAATTGATTAAAGCAACTTGCAACAGCACATCATAAGCCATCTCCCAGCCACGTACAGCACAGAGAGCAGTGTATTCCAAACACCTCCCTCCCTCTGCAGTGTCATGTTCCCTATGCTGGATCCTGAGCAAGGCTGGCAGAGAGCCACTCTGGCCATTCTCCATGAGCTCCTTGTATGGGGGCTTTTCTCCAGAGTCCATTCACAGCCCCTTTATGCTTCCGGAGCACTGTAAAAGGGACAAGCCACAGAGAGGACTGAGTCCCACCAAATTTTATTCAGGACTTACATTATTCCAAATACTCTTTAAGGACCTGTTTCTGCAAACTCCAGCCTGAATGAGTAGTTCTGTTGATTTCAATACTTTATACCGTATGAACTGCAGCAGAATTAGTGGTTAATCATCTCCAGCTAGCTCTTCAGGAGGTATTCATGGCCAGAGCTTGACTGAGTTCAGTCAAGCAATAAGGATTCTCAGCTGGTGAGGGTAAGTCCAGTAGTCCAAAGAAAACAGAGGAAGTGGAGCTGAGGAGTTCTCTAGTGGTTGACACAGAGCTATCATAGCCATTTTAGTTGTAGACTTCCACAGCAGGTATACCAGCCCATATATGGCTAATGGGCCATAGCTAGCAGGCATAGTTTAAAGAAGTCCTGAGGCTGCTCTAAACTGTCAGGAATCAAATCAATCGGAAACCACCTCCCTGTCTTCAGGTGTACCCAGTGGACATAGAACACAGCTGAGAATCTGGACCTGGAGAAGTGATTCTTCACAGCCTGGAACTTTGTGTAGCCAGTTATACCTCTGCAAGATGGGTGTAAAACTCCACCAGATCAGTATGTGAGTGTTAGACACTCACTCTGCCTTCACACACACATAAGGGTATGTCTACCCTACATGGCTCCATCGACGTAGCCATGTAGATGAGCTTTGCAGACATAGCAAAATGAAGCAGCAATTTAAATAATTGCCGCTTCATTTACATCAAAATGGCTGCCGGGCTGTGCCGATCAGCTGTTTGTCAGCTCAGCGCGGTAGTCTGGATGCTCGGCAGTCAACATCAAAAGCCTTTGTCGACCGCCCTGGTAAACCTCATCCCACGAGGCATAACGGGGCAGTTGACAAAGGCTTTTGATGTCGACCGCCGAGAGCCCAGACTACCACGCTGAGCCGACAAACAGCTGATCGGCACAGCACGGCAGCCATTTTGATGTAAATGAAGTGGCCATGTAGTGTAGACATACCCTCAGTGACAACACAGGATCTAGGACAGCGGAGAATTCAGGCCCTGGTTCTTTTTGTCCTCCTTAGCATCATCTACTCCCAGCTTCCAGAGTAGTTCTTGCCTCATAATGGACACTGTCCAATAGTACTCCCGTTCAGAAAAGATTTGTCAATGCCTGGCATATGTTATTTGTGGAAAAACTCAGACATTGGGAATGTGTGAATTTGGCCTGGCAGTGATACATCAATGGGAAGACTGTGAGGTAAGCCAAGGTGCATGAGTTCAGTTTAGGATGGTTACCTAGTTTATCAGCACAGTCTGCAATTGATCACACTGCTATCACCACCATATGTGCTTTGTAGTTATGCATGTCTGCAAGTATTTGTTTAGCTCTCAAAAAGTTTGATAATTAATAACGAGTTTTCCTGTCTCAAAATGTGAACAAATGGCCAACCCATGTAATGTTTCTGATGTCATCAGATGCTAGCATTGGGCACGGTATTGTCACATCTGTTAACCGTAAAGAAAAGCAGCATCCAGCCCATTAAAAAAGCATGTTATTTCTGCATTTAATTCAGCAGAATGTATGGGGGCAAAGTGCCGACATATGTTGTCTGTGAATACTCTGATATAATGTTTCTCCTACATAGACAACTGGGGATCAATGTTCTGTACTAAATATAAGCAGGGAAAGGACCTAGACTAGCCAGACTAAATGATGGAATCGGCCAAAAAAATGTTTTAGCTCAAATGTGTAGGATTTAATAGGGTTTATATTATTTGTTATAAATAGGGTTGCCAACTTTCTAATCACACAAACCCAAAGACCCTTGCTGGCCCCACCTCTGTCCTAAGGCCCTGCCCCTGTCCCGTTCCTTCTTCACAGCCCCACGCAGCTCACTCCATCCCCTTTCCCTCCATTTCTTGTTCTTTCCCACCCCCATTCACTTTCATCTGTCTGGGATAGAGGGTTGGGATGCAGGAGGTCATGCGGGCTCTAGTCTGGGGACAAAAGGTTTGGCGTGTGCTCTAGGCAAAGCCTGGGACAGGGTCAGAGTGCAGGAGAGGATACGGGCTCTGGGAGGGAGTCTGAATGCTGGAGAGGGCTCAGGGCCGATGCTGGAGATTGTAGAACTGGAGAGGGTGCAACTTCTGGGAAGGGGTTCTGGGCTGCAGTAAGTCCTTAGGCTGCAGGAGGGAGTGAGGGGTGCAGACCTGACAACATTTATCTTGGGCACCTCCTGGGCAGCAGCACAACGAAGCTAAGGCATGCTCCCTGCCCGGGTCTCATGCTGTTCCTGGAAAAGGTTGTCATGTCCCTGCAGCCTCTGAGGGAGAGGGGTGGCAGTGAGTGTAGACCACCTCTCCCATTCTACCCCGCCACCCAGGAGCTGCAGGAATGTACCGTCCATTTCTGGAAGTAGCACAGGGCCAGAGCTGACAGGGAGCCTGCCTTAACCTCACTGTGCTGCCAGACTTTTAGCAACCAAAAATCTCCCCAGTAGCCTCCAGGAGATTTGAGCCCTATTCCAGGAGACTCCTGACAAAACAAGTTGGTGTTTTCTCTAGTTATAAATGTGCATGTATGTGTGTGTGTTTTCATTGTGCAAATTAAACCTGCCTTGAGGTAGACTTCACTTATATGCTGACAAGTTCCATGGATTTTTCTCACCCTTTATTAAATGAACAATTCTTTAATACGAAACTACTCCTATAGTAATGCCTGTGATACTCTCGCCTCCACTTCTTAAAGAGACACATTCATGATCCAAATCCTGTTGATAGATGTGCTCTTGTAGACCTCTGAAGGCATGTAAAGTCCAAGTGTGGTAGCTTCAACAGGACTCAGGCTTACAGGCAAGAACGGACCATCATGATCATCTAGTCCAGTGGTTCCCAAACTTTTTGGCATCATGTCGTTCCTCCTACCCCCAAATTAGCAACAAAAATCGTTGAGCAAAAAAAAAATGGAAAAAAGGAACTGAACAGGGCAGCCAAACTTGATGGGCGGGGGGAGAAGGCTGGGTTGCCTCGTGCCCTCCCTGGAATTTCTTCATGCCCCCCAGTTTGGGAACCCAAGATCTAGTCTGATCTTCTGCAAGATGGTAGGCCACAGAATCTGTACCAAGCCCATAGCCTCTGGTTGAGTTACTGAAGTCCTCAAATCTTGATTTACAAGAGTTAAGTTACAGAGAATCCACCATGTACTTTAGATCAAACCAGCAATTGACCTGTGCCTCATGCTGCAGCAGAAAAACACATTCATTGATGGCATCCAGTTTATTGCAGCCAAATACATCATATATCTAAAAACAAAGAATGTAGGCCATAATAATAGGATGGGGAAGTAGAAAGCAATAGCTCTGACAAGGATCTAGGGATAATCACTTGGAGCCATGCTGTGGCTAAAAGGGGCAATGAGACCTGGGGTGTGTAAACAGAGATTAAGGTTTTTGATCCAAAGAAGGGTGAGGGACAGCTGCAGCATGATTTTGTACAGGGAGCTGATGCCTGATATTACAGGGCTCTTTAATCTATGAGACAAAGGCAAGTGATTGGGAGGTAAAGATTGAAAATTCATACTGAAAATAAGGTGCACATTTTTTTCCACTATGAAGGTAATTAACCATAATAAGAGATGTGGTAAGTTCTCCATCACTTGAAGTCTTTAAATCAAGGTTGGACATCTTTCTAAAAGATATGCTGTACCTTAACTACAAATTATTGGGCTCAATGCAAGAATCAAGGAATTCCTGTGAGATACAGTAGGTTAGACTATGGGACCACGGCCTTTTTCAACATGATAATCTATGAACAGAGGACAAAACAACATCAGATAAAGGGTACGTTTTCTATCAAATCAGGCTGAAAATCAAAGAGTAAGCAGTACTGAAAACAGGAACTATTTCACACCAGTCTTTAGCCTGAAAATATAACAATTGAAAAGAAAATGGGTGATCACCTCTAGTCAGCTAGTCAACACCTTAGGAAGACCCTGGCTTCTTGATGATTAAATTTGAGCTGTTGAATGTAAAATTAGAGAGGTAATATGGTATATAACTAGGGAACCTCACTAAAAGACAGTAACAAAATTGGGAGAATATGGAAAGATAACTAATAAAAGTTAATGAATATAATAAAATTTAATGGAACTTAACTTCCATAGTTTAATATATATAGGCAAAGGAGAATATTAAAACCTAAAACAAATTGTTGAGAGCAAATAATATAAAGGAGGAGTTAAACCTATCTGAATTTTACCACACAGGTAGTACAATGAATGATCTCTTTAAATAAAAAGTTAATTTGGTTTAAACTTCTGAAAAAATTGTTCTGCAGGAAGAGCAATTAGACCAAGGAATAGCCTACCAAGAAAAGTAGCTGCAGGACTCTCAAAAATTGTCGACTGCTAATCTGTTTCAGTCCTAAGACTTTCTTGATGAGAAACTGACAATTATGCTGTCTTCAGCCAAACTGTGTTCTGGTTTTTGAATGTGACAAAATATAACCAAGGCTGTCGTGTGGCCTAATTTTTTCATGTTTTAAGATTTTAGTGTGGGTTTTTACCAGTGGCATTGTTTTCAGAGGATAAACATGGAAGTTTTACTAGAGAGATGTTGATGTTAGAAGAGTTTATTCTTCTGTCACCATGCATTAGACCTCCATTAAAGCCAGCAGGAGTTACTCACTAGATATTATAAAACAATCAACCTGTTTGTTAAACTGGAATCCTATTGATTATGCACCCAATGAATGGACAGATTACGAATTTTTTTTTAAAGTTGGTTAGTTAGTGTCTTTCAGGAACATGAATTCAGGAATGAAAGTCTGCCCTACTGAAGTCCATATGAGTTTTCCCATTGATTTCAAGATCAGGAATTCACCCTTCTGTGCAAACTGTTTATGTTTTTAATTGAGGCAAGTGTGAAGTAGTTAAGTATGCTGTTGTTAGAACTGGAAGAGGATGGTTTAGTGGGAGAGCTGTACTATGATACACTGATTTAGAAAGGTGAGCTGGTTTGGATTTGTACGGAAACTCAAACTGCATTAGCTCTGTCTCACTATGTCCCACACAAGGACATAAAGCTAAAGACACACGATCCACATCAAAAGCCACATGAGAGAAAGAAAGAATGTAAGCCATTTCTAATATTATGCTTTAAATGTTTAACTGCTAGGCAAGTTGAAAGAATGGTCCTTAGTTCTTTATGGGACATCTATCCAGCCCTACTCACCAAGAAATGATTTCCCCAAAGTGGAACGAGTGCGCTCCAGTCCCATTGAAGACCCAACAGAAGACTATGGAGCAGATGACTATGCAGGTGAGTTGGTGTCTATATCTCAAGGACTCATACACGTACTAAACCTTATGTACAATAAGGGCTAATTTAGGGACACTGCAAGTATGATACCATTGTATTTCCAGACCCACCTTGCATGCCACCATTGTACTTAGCCCTCTTGTTTGAGGTTCACCACTTCCGTATATTCTGTATCCTTCTGTCTCACTTTCTGTAAGTAGAGGCTAAGATCTTGAAAGCAGGGACTTTACATTTTTATTTATTTGTATTTATTTATTTTGTTTCTATTTAATTGTTTGTAAACCAGAGATTGATCTCCCAGGGTTTGATTTTGCAGGTCCTGCCTTGAAGATGGCATGGTAAGTTGAGCTAAGGTGCATCAACTCCAACTATGCTATTCACGTAGCTGGAATTGTGTATCTTAGTTCAACTTTCTCCTGTAGTGTAGACCTGGCCTTAGTCTATTCTTTTTTCTAAGATGAAAAGCCCCAGTCTTATTAATCTCTGTTTTTTTAAGCATAGCAAGTACATATAGTATTACCATGGTGAACATACATGGCAAAGAATTCCCGAGCAATTCATATGAACAGCTGTTTGGGGTGGTATTACCTAAATTGGATCAGGAAAGACAATCTCCTTTACTTGAGCTCTATGAGCAATTGCTCATTGTCTTCACTGAATCTTTTATTGCACTAGTCTTTCTGGCATCAGTCAGATAGGCTATGTCTAGACTGCAGGCTTCTTTCGAAAGAGGCTCTTTCGAAAGCATCTTTCGAAAGAGCCTCTTTCGAAAGATCGCGTCTAGACTGCAGGCGGATCTTTCGAAAGAGCAATCTGCTTTTTCGAAAGAGAGCACCCAGCGAGTCTGGATGCTCTCTTTCAAGGAAGCCCTATTTACATTGAAGAACGCCTTCTTTCGAAAGAGGAACTTTCGAAAGAAGGCGTTCTTCCTCGTAAAAAGAGGTTTACCGCCATCGAAAGAAAAGCCGCGTTCTTTCGAAATAATTTCGAAAGAACGCGGCTTGAGTCTGGATGCAGGGGAAGTTTTTTCGGGAAAAGGCTACTTTTCCCGAAAAAACCCCTGAGTCTGGACACAGCCCTAGGGTCCAAGCCAGAGAGCATCATGTCAGTGGGGCTGTTGGGTATGGCATTCTCTAGTCCAGCAATTCTCTAGTCTAACACGTTCTGAAAGCACTTAGATCCACTGTGTGTGAAAAAGGAACTTATGAAGACTAGTAGCTGGGTAATATTTGACTGGATGATTCTGTGATCAATATCTCCTTATCGAAAGGTAGAGTTCCAGTCCCAAGATGACAGCATTATACTGAGAACTTTTCCATCCTCCACTCACTCTTGAATTTCTTTTTATTTTGAAAGGTGATTGAATATCATCTGGACAGACTGGGATTTTACTTTTTCTCTTTGTTTTTTCTATTCTGGCTTCAGGAATCAATAAGGCATAGAGATGGCATTGGCATATGATGGTTACTGAGCAGCTTTCCATACTGATAGGCTGTGTCTACACTGGGCCACTTATTCCGGAAAATCAGCCGCTTTTCCGGAATAAGCTGCGAGCTGTCTACACTGGCCCTTGAATTTCCGGAAAAGCAACGACGCTCTACTGTACAAAATCAGCCGCTATTCCGGAAAAGCTATGCTGCTCCCGCTCGGGCATAAGTCCTTATTCCGGAACACTGTTCCGGAAAAGGGCCAGTGTAGACAGCCCAGTAGTCTTTTCCAGAAAAAAGCCCCGATCGCGAAAATGACGATCGGGGCTCTTTTCCAGAAAAGCGCGTCTACATTGGCCACAGATGTTTTTCCGGAAAAAGAGCTTTTCCGGAAAAGCAGCCTGCCAATGTAGACGCTCTTTTTCCGGAAATACTTATAACGAAAACTATTCTGTTTTAAGCATTTCCGGAAATTCATGCCAGTGTAGACACAGCCATAATGTTTAATTTGCTAAACACTTTTGATGGGATTCATTATAAATACAGACTAACTAAACAAACACTATATATGGGCAAATGACTTAAAGAGAAATGCTTCAGTTGTTGATTTAGAGAGAAAATACGCTATAATCTAGTCCATTATTTTGCTTGCAATTCCAAAATTAACCTTCAAAATTCCACCATAAGCCACACAGCCAAAATGCCCTCTAACCTACGCATCCATTGGAAGATCCCATTATTCATCAATATATCTACTTTTCTCAACTCTTCCAAGTTGCGAGGTACCACCCCATTACATAGACATTATGTACTCACATCCTCTCCTGGAGTTATGAAGAAACTGTACCACAAGATATAGCTGTTGTCTCAAGCATTTAGTTACTATCCAATAAGAAGTGGCTAGCAGGAAGAAGAGGTCAGAATTAAGGTTAAATGGAGAATCTTAATTATCAATTTTCCTACTTCAGAGTGCAAGTTCATATTAAAAATATTGTGAATAATATTGTGAATAATTAGATCCCATGTTCTTTTTTAATTATTAGCAATATGTTCATGGTTGCCTGCCAAATGCCGTTTGTTCATAATCTTAGAATTGTTTGGGCAAATTGAGCTAATTTGATAAATGTTGTTGTTAGTAAGTTTCTGTTAAGAGGCTCGTGGACCTTTGGGCATCAGTGACAAAAAATTCAAATGATTTGTTTATTATGAAAGCATTGGTTTGACTCCACAAATAGACCCTGATAAATCTGAATTAGATGTCATACTAACTTGCTGTTGTTTAAGAAAAATCACTGAAGCTAGTCACTGAGTCTATATGGGGAACTGGGGTAATTATACTCAGCATTACAGTAATATTTTGTCAGGATCACTGAGTAGCAAATGCAAATGTGTCACTTCTTCCCCTCCCCTTTTGATTTCTGGATTTTTTAAAGGCCCATGCAATGCAGAATGCAGTAAAGTAGGATGTGATGGGCCAGGACCAGACCACTGTACTGACTGTCTACACTATTACTACAAATCTAAAAACAACACACGGTAAGAAAGAAAAAAAAATCTTTACATATATTTTCCTCTACTGTTCTCTTAATATCATCTTGCTTTTTTCTTTTCTACAGGATATGTAAAAATTCTCTTACCTTCAGTTTATTTTACAAATTCGCATAGGAGATATAGGAAAGTCCTATTAATTTGAATGTAATGTACAGCCTGGAAACACCATTTCTTGATTATTAGTCAGTCATCTGGCTTTTTTAACAAAATGAACATGGAAACAAAATGAGAGACCCAGCATAGCTAGCACATAGCATCAGTCACTGAGCTTGGGCAAGCTCAGAGGAGATGTAGATGGTTAGAAATGAAACTGTGTGATTGTTTGATGACGGAATTGCCAGTTGACCCAGCAGATGTTGCAGGGGGGAAAAGTGAGAAGTTGCAATGTTTGTGAGGATTGCTTTTTGTCAATTGAAGAGAAGTAGTGATGCTGAACAAGGTGGCTGTTTTATATTATGGACCTATAGGACAGTGGTCTCCAGACTTTTGAGGATCATGCCCCTCCATACCTGTCTCCAGCACTTCCTGCCTCTGCCGGAGCCTGTGTGGGGACATGGCTAAAGGGGCCAAGGCTGGGGAGGGCTCTGGATCAGGAGCAGGGCAAGGTAGGGTCGGGAGCTGGAGATACGTCTGCAGGCAGGACTGGAACAGAGTTGGAAGTCGTGGCTGGGTGGTACTCTCTACCAGCCCCCTGTGGCGGCTGGCCTGACTCCCCCCACCCATCATCCCAATCCCCCAAAGGTTCATCTGCACTCCTTGGGAGGGAGTGGGGGTGGATGCTTCACAGTTTTGGAACCTCTGCTACAGAGTTTACATCAGTGATGACTCCCTTTTTTTCACTGCACCATGCAGGATCTGTGTTCCAAACTGCCCACCTGGACACTACAATGCAGACAAGAAACGCTGTAAAAAATGCTCACCCAATTGTGAAACCTGTATTGGGAGCCACAGTGACCAATGCCTGAGCTGTAAATCTACTTACTATCTAAATGAAGAATCCAATAGTTGTATTTCCAGCTGCCCGGATGGATTTTACCTTGACAAGAGTCAGTATTTTCTACTGCTTATTTCTTTGGGCTTCTGACATTTTGGGGGGCAGGGCAGGGTGTTGGGAGATCAGGGGCTAAGATTAAAAGTGTATTGTGATGCATTTGTTTCTTTTTGAAATTTTATTCCTTTTATGAAATTGTTGGGAATCAGTCCTGATCAAAGATCTCTTCCAAAACTAAACCCGGATTCTGCTCTTGAAAATCATGTTTAGTGGCACAACACAAAATCCTTCCTTTTCTCTTTCTGACTAGGAAGTAGAGGTGGCAAAGAGATTCTTGTTTCACTACCATAGTAGATCCACTGTGCAGGATGGCTCAGGGAGAGCTACTGTGTGGTGGGGGAACTTGTGGAAGAATGCATCTTCTTGCCACTTCAGAAAGGAGCAGCAGGGACTTATCTCCATTAAACATTAACTCCTAAACTTAGACACCCTGCATCCCCGGTAAAGTGAGAGCCACAAGGATCTGCTGCGTGGCTGCTACATTGGTGTGCTAAGGAAGGTAGAGGCTTTCTCCTCAACTCTTAACACAGCTCCACAACAAAGCAAAAATTGTCAGACTTCTAATAGCCCACATATTGAAGAGAGGTTCAAAAGACTTGGACTTTTCAGCTTAGAAAAGAGGAGACTAAGCAGGGATATGATAGAGGTCTATAAAATCATGACTGGTATGGAAAAAGTGAACAAGGAAAAGTTATTTATTTATTCCCACAATATAAGAAGTGAGAGTCACCAAATTAAATTAATGGGCAGCAGGTTTAACACGAACAGAAGGAAGTTTTTCTTCACTTAGGGTGTGTCTAGACTACATGCCTCCTTCGACGGAGGCATGTAGATTAGCCAGATCGGAAGAGGGAAATGAAGCCGCGATTAAAATAATCGCGGCTTCATTTAAATTTAAATGGCTGCCCCGATCTGCCGATCAGCTGTTTGTCGGCAGATCGGGGGAGTCTGGACGCGATGCCCCGACAAAAAAGCCTTTCTTCATCGACACAGGTAAGCCTCGTGAAACCAGGCTTACCTGTGTCGATGAAGAAAGGCTTCTTTGTCGGGGCATCGCGTCCAGACTCCCCCGATCTGCCGACAAACAGCTGATCGGCAGATCGGGGCAGCCATTTAAATTTAAATGAAGCCGCGATTATTTTAATCGCGGCTTCATTTCCCTCTTCCGATCTGGCTAATCTACATGCCTCCGTCGAAGGAGGCATGTAGTCTAGACACACCCTTAGTGCATAGTCAACCTCTGGAACACCTTGCCAGAGGATGTGGTGAAGGCTAGGACTTTAACAGTGTTCAAAAAAGAGCTAGAAAGATTCATGAAGATTAGGTCCATCAATGGCTATTAGCCAGGATGGGTGGGAATGGTGTCCCTAGCCTCTGTTTGTCTGGAAATGGGTGACAAGGGAGGATTACCTGTTGTGTTCCCTCCTTCTGGGACAACTGGCATTGGCCACTGTTAGCAGACAGGATACTGGGCTAAATGGACTGTTGGTCTGATCCATAACAGCCATTCTTACGTTATCTGTAGTGATGCAATACCCGTAACATACCCTGCTGTGCAGGTGATTTGGCTTTATTTAATTCCCATCTATGGATAATCATGCAGACTCCCCAGTCTTAATTCCCAGCCTAGAGCTGATCCCATGAAATATTTAAATGAGTGCTGAAAGATAAGTATGTGTCAAAGAACTTTGCTGAGCTAGGGTTTATATCTCCTGCTTTCAGATCTGTGAAGCAGGGTACTCATAACTAAGGACAGCAGGAGCAGATATTAGCTTCATTTCTTTTATTTTCAGTTTAAAAGAACCAAATTATATTATTTCTTTTTACCACCTTGGCTCCTCTGCCTGATTGAGGTATAGGATAAGAGAGAATGTGGAGTTGAATGGGATTCTCAAGCAGCTTTTTTTCAGGTCAAAATCTGGTGCCTATGATCCAGAGTCTCTAGAATAAGAAGTGTAAATGGGTTGAGGAACATGACTTCTTTAGAATACATGGTTAGAAGAAAGGCACCTGAAAGGGGATAGGGCAAGTTGCAGAGAGATATGTGGCTTAGGTTTGATAAGATCAGAAAAGTCTAATCCAGTATATTTTTGAACCCTGAAAAAGTGAAATTAGGAAAAGTCTGTTTGTTTAAATGCTAAAAGACAATTACACAGAGGTTACTAGATTTCTTTACATGGGCGATTTATGTAGGAACTCTAATTTGCATTAATTTAATATTTTTTCTGTTATTTGAAAGTATTGCATGAGTCAGTGATAAAAGCCTGGTTAATTTAAACAAGTGTGTTCATGTCAGTGTTTTTACAATCTCAAAGCATTTTACTTTTCAAAGGAATAGGATCTTATTTTAAATATTTGGAAATAATTGAAAGCATTTGATGTTTGATGGAGAAGGTCACTATATAAGCAGCACATCGGCTATTTAATTTTATTCTTACTTTATACTTACATTCCTGGTGCCAAAGTAGAAAAGTAATAAGCAATGGAATAGATCCATATAATTTTATTAAACATGACTGACCTGAGTTTTCTGGGCTGTTTTTCTTTTTCCCTTTGCAGATAAGATTGTTTGCCGGAAATGCAGTGAGAACTGTAAGACATGTGTTGAATCCCAAAGCTGCACAGAATGCAGACATGGCCTCAGGTAAGGATATTATGGATTTCACTGCACTCACTAGCCAAAGAGACTTCCTAAGTCTATGGACATACATCAAAGATAGTTACATAATATTACTATTTAACCTTGACTGAACCTCCATTTATGTGTTCTACTGCTGTTTATGTTGTAATGTAATACTTTCCTGTGCCATCATAAGCCATCTTGGATAACAATGAATTTTTAAAAAATGTTTGACTGCAGGCAGAATGAAAGCTGTAGCCATGTGAAAGCTGTGTTCTTCACTTTCTGACCTACAGTGTGGCAGTCAAGGATTATTTTAGAAGTAGAACTAGTGAATTATATTAATCCTTCTGATTCATTCCTACGATAGTTAGAAACTATTTCCTTATCTTTACTGCGTCTCTCCATACATCCAATCATTCACTTATCTTAAGTACCTCAGGCTCAGTTCCATTACGATATGGTGTGCCTATATATTAAATAGCAATAGATATTTTTTTTCTTGGTAGGGAGACTTAATCATTCCTGAAACAGATAGGTAAAATCCATAAAAAAGCAGCAGCACACATTTTTTACTTCTATGCAAACAAGTGACTTTTTGATCCAGGGAAGAGGGTCAGAAATCCCTGTAGAATTTATAAAGGGTAATATGCTGGGTTTATGCCACAAAAAATGTGAAGTTAAAATCTGTATCTGAGATTTGTTTAAAATAAGGATGTTCCTTGATTGTTATAGCATTGGACATGTAACTTGTGTCAAAATAGATTATAGGATTTGAGTTAGTATAAAATGGCCATTATAATTAGTTTCCTTAAATGTCTGTGCCTAATTTATTTTTCATAGAATAAAGGCTCTTCTCCATATGTATACGTCTAGATTACATCCCTTTTCTCAAAAAAGGGATGTAAATTAGACACTTCGAAATTGCAAATGAAACCAGGATTTAAATTTCCCACGCTTCATTTGCATAATGGCAGCTGCAGGGGTTTTTTTTCGAAAAGGGGCTTTTTGAAAGAAAAACGCCTGTTTAGACGGGAATCATTCAAAAATAAAACCCTTTTTCGAAAGATCCTGTACTCCTCATTTTTTAGAAAAAGGGTTTTATTTTTGAACCATCCCCGTCTAAACAGCTGTTTTTCTTTTGAAAAGCCCCTTTTCTAAAAAAAACCCGCGGCTGCCATTATGCAAATGAAGCGTGGGAAATTTAAATCCCGGCTTCATTTGCAATTTCGAAGTGTCTAATTTACATCCCTTTTTCAAGAAAGGGATGTAGTTTAGATACAGCCTCTGTATACAGATGGTGCATTTACATTGTGCAGCCATCTGCATTGTTCTGTCACTAATGATGTGTTTAGCACTCACTAAAATTGACCCTCCTTAAAGAGGTTTGAGTTGAGGGAAGGAAGGTATCTGATTAAGCCAAGATTACAACATTTAAACCTGCTGTAAAATAAGGATGGATATTTATTTCCATCACAGGAGTGTTATGAGGCTCCTGGTTTATTCATGGCTGTAGAGCATGTTGAGATCCTCTAGTGGAAGGTACCATGTAAGTGTGTAGTATTTTTAATTGATGTAACTATACCTTCTTAGTCCAGGTTTGTGAACAATTGTGGTGGGGAATGTGAAAATCTTGATGGAAAATTTCCTGAAATCAGAGTTTTGCCTTTTATGTTTTTGACTATTTCAATGGCTACACTTATACCTCCTCAAGTTGCTGCTGTGTTATTGTCCTGAAAATGACACAAACTGGCAAACTTGGCAGGCATCAGCTTCGCAAAGAAGCACTGCAGGAGAGACTTTTCATAGCTGTATCAGAAAGCCCGTGAAAGAGCCTAGATTAAAGGATTGAATGAGAGAGTAGCTAACAGGTTTCCTGGAGCAGAAGAGGTAGGCTTATTTTACTCACAATGCACTCCTGCCAGGAAATATGTACAGAGGTGTGAAGCACCATGTAAACAAACCAACAAACAAACAAGCCAAGTGGAAAACTCCCAAGAATGAAAGTGCCCAGAGAATGCCAGTCTCCTCATTACTTAGGCAATATGACCCTATTCAAAGGACCAAATAAAGCCTATTCTGAAATAAAAAAGGAAGAAATCTCAGGTGAAAAGTTTTTAAAATCTTTGGATTAGAGATGTCTATTTGTTCTTAGTTCAGGTTGGACCTCTATAATCCAGACTTCTGTGGTCAGGCATCCCATGGGTGCTCGAGCACTCAGAGAAAAGCTGGGCTTTGCACTCGAACACCTCTGTTACTTCTAGAGAATTGCAAATTCCTCACTTGCCACATTAAAGCTCAGGGAAGGAGGGGGAGAAACAGGGATGGGGAGTCACTCAAGGCAAGAGGCTGGGTGGCTGCAAACCCCCATTGCTGGGGGCCAGAAGCACAACCCCATGGTTGGTGGCAGGGGCCAGTAGTGCAGCCCAGCAGCCGCAGTGCTCCATGCACTTCCATAGGGCTGCGGTCCTGGCCCTCAGCTAAGGGGCTCCAAACAAGCACCTCACCCCCAGTCCCTGCTCAGTCAATGCTGGCCTCACTGCTGCGGCCAGAGTGGAACCCTATAGCCAACAGCAGCAGAGAGGTTGGCGTTCACCTCCTCTGGTCTGGCAAATTTGCTAGTCAGGGACTGGTTAGTTCTGAGGGAGCTGGACCAGGGATGTGCAACCTGAATAGCCATTGTGAATGGCAGGGAACTGTCGACATGCCCTAGGTTTACAGAGTTGAAAGTGCATTAGTTACATTCGTAAAGGACCCAGGCTATGTAAGTGTTAAACCGAAATGGAGACTAAGGACATCTGGGTCCTGTTCCTGACTCTTCCAAACACTTGTTGCGACGACATGGAAGAGTCACTTAGGCAAAAATTTTCAAACTGAAGCACCTAAAGTTGGACACTTAAAAAAACAGCTTAATTTTTAGAGGTGTTGAGTATACATAGAGGCCAATGAATTCCATCTGCAAAATGGCTTTGCACCGTTCTTGGATGGAAGGTTCTATTGAAATGCAAAGCGATTTTAGAAATTTAATTCAGTTAATGGACACTTTAGTGTCTTCTGAAAGGAGCAAAAATGTCCAAAAAAAAGAATTCCTAATGGATAACGTGCCTAGAACAGTTTGTGGTGTTCTAACAAGCGCTTACACTGAAGCACGGGAATGTTACTTCTGATAAGTACTGCTTTTTGCTCTGTCACAATCTCATACTATCACTCAACACTGCCTAAAAGACATACTACCTCAGGCTGTGCTGCTGACACATCTCCCAAGTTATACAGAATTGGTACTTGTACTGGAGATTTCAAAGGGAAATCCTTGTGCTGCAGAGAATACTTGGTATTTGATAGTACTTTAACATGGTATTAGGAAGCAGGGGCAGATGACCATTTTGTGGGGCCCAGGGCAGCACACTTTTGCGGGGGCCCCCTTTGCCACGGCGCATGCAGCCGCCCCGCTCGCCCTGCCCTATATCCGCCCCTGATTAGGAAACACCACTGGTCCTGATGTCTGTCAAGCAAGGGATGAGGTCTTGGAAACACATCCATTTGCATGTTTTTAAGTATAGTGGTACTGACGGCAGGCCAAGTTCCATTTGGATTTTCTTTGCTCTTTCCCTTGGATTTGGCATTCTTTTTTGCTTCCTGTTCTATACTACTGTGTGCTGTTTTCTACAAGTTGTTAAACTCCACCACATATGTAGCTGCATTTCAATCATGTGTGAAGTGATTGGCTATACAGGTTGAACCTCTCTAATCCAACACTCTATGGTCCAGCAACATCCATGCTCTGGCATGATTTTAGTTAGCCAGATGTCCACTTATCATGCGTGTTGCCAAGTTTCCTGTGGTCCCATAAAATTTGTTTACAGCCACCAGTCCTGTCAGTGTTCTGTACTGTTAGTTAGCTCCAGTTTACTCCTAAATGTCTTCTAAGAGCCCAGTAAGCACTGAAAGTGTTGGTAGAGCTGCTAGACAATACTGACTTCTTATGATCTGACAAATTTTCTGGTTCAGCACCAGTCAGGTCCAGGGGGCACTGGACTAGACAGGTTCAACTTGTACTTAAGTGTGTACAGAATTTAGGGTGAAAGAAGCTGTACAGATGTACAGTAGGAGACTTATTTCAGTTGAACTAATATTTGCAGAGCTTAAAGCCTACATTACAGAATACTTTAGATTTCTGAGTCTTATCATTGTCCTCTCTTATCACTTTCCTTACCTTGCAGTGGCTGGTCAGTACTAAATAGTCTCATTTATATGTTTGCACTAGTTTCCATGGATCCAGATGTTCTGTCCGCTGTGAAGAAGGAAAATATCACAATGGCAGGGAATGTGAACTGTGTCACCGTTCCTGCGCAACATGTGCAGGTACCTCATTGACATTTAACTTCACTTAATCATTTTGCCCCCTGTGTAATGTTACATCACATTTCCAAATACAGCTTAACGATTGGCTTGTAAATGAAAAGTTAAACTTGGAGGTTCTTTAATAGATCTCAGAGTAAAGTAGATTTCATCCAGTTCACATAAAAATACAAACTGTCTAGCTCAAAAGTACACTTGCTATCTTTGCTCACTTGCTATCTTTGCTTGTAATTCTTAGGTGTGGACATAACAATATCTTTTTCTCAGAAAAACTATTCCAGGATTACTGTTAAATTTATCTTTTGTTGCTAGCCAATATAGTTTGCAGTACATGTAGGAAAAGGTGTAAAGCACCAGTATATGTTCAATAACCTATGATTATCAGGTAATGTTTTGTTACAGTTAGAGATGCTGTCTGTTATCCAGTCTAGACAGGGAATGTGTCCATGTATTATAAAGTATTTTCTCTTGGCTCTAAGGCTCAGGAGCAGATGCTTGCATAAACTGCACAGAAGGTTATTTTATGGAGGATGGGAGATGTGTGCAGTCCTGTACTTCTGGTTATTATCTTGATCACTCTCTTGAAAATGGATACAAAACCTGCAAAAGGTAAGATATAGTCATCAAAGGCCACATTATTTTTTGGGGGAGAGGGGTTAAGCAAGTGTCTAATATTTGATATGATGCATTTACCACTCTCTGATTAAATGATAGAATGTTATAACATTTTAGAACACAGTACTGAGTGCAGAGAATAAGTAAATATATAGTATGCTAAGCAAACTATGGAAGAAAAGTAAGAATTTTTAACACAATTGTAATTTCCATACAAGAGCTTTTAAATGGGTTTCAGAGCATGCTTGTGTGTCTTCTGAGTATTTAAATTAAGATTTGTATTAAGAAATTTGAGATTACAGGTATAAAAATATGGTAAATAATTAATGGATCGAGCAGTGGGCCTGTTCATTCTCATTGCAGCAACTGCAGCCATCTGCCAAGAGGTAAGTTGCCATTCATGAGCCCATTCAGTTTCTCAGCTATATAATACCAACTACAGGTCAAAAATATAATAGCAGGCAAAGAGCAACTAAGGGTGCATCTACACAGTGCCCTAAACTTGAAATAAGATACACACTTTGCATAACACGTATCTTATTTTGACTGAAGTTTGAAGTAGGCTATTTTGAAATTTGGTGCATCTACACAGCGCCAAATTTCAAAATAACGGGCTATTTTGAGACCTCTCTTAACCCTCGTGGAATGAGGGTTACTGGGAGGCCAAAATAGCGTGCCTGTTATTTTGAAAAATATTTCAAAATAACGGGGAACTTCTGAAGACATGGGGTAGCTGTTTTGGGATACCTCTGTTATCCGGAAATGGCCGCATAGTGTAGACGTACCCTAACTCATAGATACCAACATGTTGACACGTACTGAATGGACAAGGCTTGAGTTTTATTTGAAAAAGACATCAGTTTTTGTATCTCTTTGTTAAGTACAATTCAGGCCCTTCCGAAGCTCTTTATTTTTTGACTTTGGACAAACTCTCTTTGATGGGGCGAGGGTGGGGGGGAAGACTGGGAATTACCTTATGTTACAACTTTCCTCAGAAAATACATCATACTTTCCTTTTCTATGCTTGTCTCCCTATCTGGTTTTATCCAGTTCATGGACACCTATTGTCTTCTATCATTTTGGTTTACTTCTACCTGCTGTACTTAATTTCAAAAATTATATATCAAGCAATTATGAAATAAAAGAATATGAATGATCTCCAAGAGGAGAACTTAACTGAGACAGTGTGATAGAAATTTGTGGTTGTTGCTTAGTGGCAATTATGATAACTTCAGGCTTTTTGTTTTGTTTTGTTTAAAGATGTGATGCCAGCTGCTTGGACTGCAGTGGTCCAGGAGACAAAAACTGTACAACTTGTCCAAATGGCTACATCTTAGATACCGGTGTTTGTGTAATTGGAACAGTCTGTAAGGACGGTGAGTGGTGTTATTTTTCTCAAATATTCCTTTTGTTGACATCAGAGTTAACTTAATATTTCCACACTTTGTGTTGGTTTGGCTTTGTGATGTATTTTTTATCTCCTACATGATTATTTAGTTATATTTTTTTCAGATTCAGGAGGGGGCAAATACATAAAAGGGATTATTTTTGTTTCACAGACTCCATTTTCTATCTGAGCTTTAGCCCATGACTTCCACCTCTTCTGTTTTTAGTGGGCCTTTCCTTAGAAAGGTTTTTCATGTGACTATCTTAATGCACTCTCAATGGAAAGATTCATCTGTGTCTGATTTGCCTTTCTAAACTGTAAAGATGTTGGCATTAATATGATGTAAATGCTCACTATCTTTAAATGAGTTATATGAGTGAGTATCAAGAAGAAAATAGGGACCATTATGAAAATATTGTACCATCGCATAATGGAGATTTTGTCCTCTTCTAAGCTCTTTATTGCATTTGATACATCTCTCTGTGTATTACTGGTTTCATTTTCTACTATGTTATTTAAAGTGTGTGTACAGTTAAAGTCCTTTTTCTGGAAGTTTCACTACCTCAGGTCATTCCAGGTACAGTCTAATTCAACAAGTGAAATCATTTCAGAACTAAAGTTTAGTGTTACACGAAGTGGGGCAAATATCTGGCAAATCAAATATATTAAGAACTAATGAGGATTATGGTGTCCTTCTAGCCCCCATTTAAATCAAATGAGCATTTTATCATTGATTCAGTAGAAGCATGATTAGGTACATAGTGCAGCTTTCAACATTTATAGATCATGTTAGTAAGTTTACACTTTCAGGTCAGAAGAAGCTAGTGGTAAAAGTAAAGTTGTTTACTCACAGTATCCTGTTGCATATCAGCTATGTTACTGGCATATTAGCAGTGCCTGTTGAGCTAAAATCTGTCCTCATTTATGCCTATGCACGTCAATGAGTTTGCACAGATGGGCATCACTGAGGGCAGAATTTTATTTCTGATACTTTACATAGATTGTTATTGACATTGAGCTGAAAAAAGAGCTCAAGCAAACTAAACTTGCATTAGCAATACTCTTTTACATGAACATGATTATAACCTCTCACTTTCCATGGCTAGTTTACACCATCCTTTTTGTCCAAAACATTATACACACACACACACACACACACTTGTGCCATTTTGACTTTGCACTGATTTGCACAAAACCAACATTCATAAAAAAATTATATGATCATTTTCCTGACATATGGCTCAACCCTGCCAGAAGCTAAGAAGTCTAAGGAAGTAGTGAGCACTCTCACTGCAGTCAGCAGGGATTGAAGGTACTCGTGCCAATAGTGTCTATTTTTATTACAGTAACCTGGGAGGACAAATGATGGGAGTAATAGTGTTGCTTATAGTTTTCTTATATTACTAACTGGGGATCAAGAACCACTGGTTGCTTGTCAGATTTACAAAGTTTTAGTTTCTGTGTAGAATGTTTTATTCTCTTTCTTTGATATGACTGTTGTATCCTTTTGATTCATAATTCATAAAAAAATTCTTCACTGTATTTATCACTGTTTTTCTAATTATTCTTTTTCTAATCTTTTTTTTTCCCCTTTCACAAATGGATACCAATCACGCCCTGTCGGACCACAACATATTTCTCCTTGAAAAAAAATGTTGTTGACTGAAATTCCTTTTGATGGACCAAATTTCCTACTTGCTACCTGCTCCTGAATGGTCTCTTCCATCAAATCTGCCTGTCTGACCAATTAAATCTTCCTCCGTTGTAAACCATGCTCTTCAAATCTTCAACTTCCCTTCTCCCTCTATCGCTGACCTCCGGAAGCAACGGAAGAAACTTGGGCCGAGGGAGGATTCTGTATGCTAGTGAAAAAGAACAATCTGTGTCAAAGGAAAGTACTTCATCAACTGTGTTGCAGAACATGTACGCACAAAGGGTGAACTGGCACCTCCCAGTGTCCTCTTGCTCCTGTAGACTTTTAGATTAATCCGTATTATTAAAAAAAAAAAAAAAGAAAGAAAAAAGAAAAAAAAAGAAAGCCACCTCTTTCTGTCTCTCTCTCCTCTTTGTCAGGGGAGACGGTGAACTATTTGTTGGAACTTTAATGGAAAAAAACTACAACAAGCCTACCTTTCATAACTGGGTGTTTAGAGCTAAGCATCCACAGTCAGTATTGTGTGACCAAAGCATTTGATGCCAAAATTAACATTAAAATAATGATTTGATTTCCTGTCAACCTTAGGAATATCCCTGTTTCTGATGGTCCTTTTTCTTCCTTTTTTTCCCCCTGCTTGTTTCCCCTTGAAGGTGTTTAAAGAGTGTTTTTCCAGAATACGACACGAGTTTACATGGATTAAAACAAAAAGAAAAAGAAATACTTGCAGTCTTTTTTTGTGCTAGATATTAATAGTGAGGGGGAATTTAAGGCAAACCAGAAACATCTTTTTATGTGGGACTATGTTCTGCATCCTTTGTATCAGTATTAAAAATAAATTAAAAAGTGATCAATTCCACACATTTCTTACTTGTTTCGTATACTGTGTGCTGGTTTTTGCATCACAGTATGTACATACATTTTGCTTTTCACCTTCTAGCCCACATATATAGCTCTGGTCTTTAGACAATTAGCCTGTTAACAGCTACTCTGAGATTTTAATTTCTTTTTTAAATTGTCAAAGTTATTTGTATGAAAATGTAAGTAGTACATAACACATGAGTTTTCACAAGGATATTCTTCCTGTTTTGAAAGAATTCTAAAAGGGCCTGATTCTCTTACTTTTTATGAATGAAATTATTTTGTAAACTCATGTCTGGAGCACACAGGTAACATTTAAGTTGTAGCTGTATAATCTTATCTTGTAATTTTAACAAATAGAGGGCATAATCCTGCAAGCATTGTACTACTAGTCAAAATGCTAATACATTGATTTCAGTGAGACTATATGCAGGAGCAAGTGTTTACAGGACTGGGCCCTATAACTGGAACTGCTACACTGGGTCACATTCACCCCTTTGAATAACTACATTTAGATAAATAAATTCATATCAAGGGATGATGTCTACCTAGTTTGGGTTTTGTGTTATAATAGCTCTCTTGTCAGTTGGACCTGAAACTGCTTTTAATCAAAATTGAGAGTAGCCACAGTGAAACTAGTTAAAATGAATCAAACCCAGTATGTCCTTTTCTAGTTACACATGATTCTCAGTCAACATATTTTTATGCATTCCTATTAGCATATTGCTTGATGCCCATTAATGCAGTAAAAAATAGTACATTAAATTTCAAAGATATTGGCTTCATTGAAATGTGTCTTCCTTCTGTACAAAAATAATGTGGGTGGGACTATCAATGACAAACAAATGGAAAACATTTCTGTCAAAGTATAAATAGTAGAAATAGAACTTTTAGACTTTACCTTTTAAAATATGAAATCTGTCCTTGAATTTTACAAATGAAAGCACCAGTGACAGTAGAAACAATATGTTTCTTTTCCCAGAAAACAGCTAAATTCTTTCAGACATCCAGTTCTCTATGATTGTAAAGGAATTGTGAAGTTCCTTTGGTGCTCATTAGATTTCCTGCTAAATGTTCAAAGTTATGACAACTTTATTTGTGCTAGTTTAACTACTAGTCTGTTACGTCCTCATTACTCTAATAACATTATTAACTAGAACATAATGCTTTCAAAGTTTAAGTTAATATTATATATTATATATAAATATATATATTCATAATTGAGATATTATGTAATGGATTGTAAAGAATTTGTTTGGATACTTACAAATGTCTCTAATACTATTATAGAGAAGAAATTAATATCATTGTTTTCTTTTTAAAATACTGACACATTGTTAAATTCAAATTAATTTTTACTGAAAAATACTGTACATGTGTAAAATGTTCAGTTGTTATTTGTAAAATAGAGTAGTACTGTTGTAATTGATACTGGCCAAAATCAATGTTATTCCATATTTTATTTTTTCTATTAAATTAACCTAAGTTCCTGTTCGTTTGGTCTGGAAAAGAAAACACGTTGATAATCCAAACGTAAAGTATCTCACTTGAAAGAGGAGGGTAGTTTTTATGTTTGAAAAAGTGTTTCTATCCCATATAAGTCATTGCGACATTGTGGGAGGGGGCGTTTGTTTTTAACGAATGTATTACCTTTTTAAAAAGCAGTCATATTTATGATGGCAGAAACACCAGCTTTTCCTACAGGTTACTTTTAGGTTGTGAGAGCACAACTGATGCTATAAATCTGAGGAAGCCTACAGTTCAGCTGCCCAAACACTGTACATTTTGCAGTGAATTTCAATCCAGTACCTTTTGCCAGGTGTGAGATGATCTAGCCTTTTATTTTTTAAGTTATCGGTCACAGTGTCCCACCTACTGTCTCCTGGAAAAGAACTTCAGCCTGTTGCAGAATACAAACCCTAGCACGTTGCTGTAATTATAAGCATATTGATGAGACAGAATCACAATGCCACCCATTCCCTGTCCTTTCCTGCTACTTCCTGCCTACCTGTGCCATGTAGTGGCACTTGCAGAAGAAATGGCAAAATGGAGAATGTGTGTACAGAACAGTCCTCTACAACCTTGCATGAGCATGCAAGACAGACCACAATCTGGCCCAAAGAAACTCAATTGACAGGTTACTTTGTCATGGAGTGAAAGACTTCTGTACTCTGCATCCATTTCGATCTTTTACACTGTTGCTGGCCAGTTCACTAAATTGGTTGTGTTGCAGTCACAACATATTTTCCCTCCTTGAATTTATCTAGTTCTTTTATGAACCCTGCTATTGTCTTGGCCTTCCTACCATCCTCTGGCAATGAGTTCCGCAGATTGACTGTGTTTTGTATGAAGAAATACTTCCTTTGTTTGTTTTAAACCTGCTACCTACTAATTTCATTTGGTGATCTCTAATTCTTGTGTTATGGGAACAAGTAAATAGCTTTTCCTTGTTTAGTTTCTCGTCAGTCATCATTTTATAGACCTCTATCATATCTTCCTTTAGTCCTCTCTTTGCCAAGCTGAAAAGGCCTAGTCTTATAAATCGTTCCTCATGTGGCAGCTGTTCCATACTCCTGATCATTTTTGTTGGCCTTTGTCATGGAGTTTCAGTGTTTTTCACAAAATTGTTTTACTGGATTGTGACCAATTCAGTTTACCAAGACTACTGGGGAATACTGATATATTCCCTCTGTAGATGAAAGCATCGTTACATAGCAAATAAAAGCATGCCAGCAACTGAGCCTGGTTAATGTGTCAAGGATCTGCTTACTAGGGTCACAAACACCTACGTGGTGCATATGCTGCCATCAACAACAATTGTTATATGCCAAATGTAACTGCATCTCTAGTCCCCACCTCTGCACTGGCCAAACATAACAGGACTTGGACTTAACCAAAATATTCCTGGAGATGGGTAAGTCCAAGGCACCCAGAATATAGCAACACTGGTCCTTTCCTCTTGGTTTGAGTCAGGCCCATTATTTTTATGTGACCAGTTTCTGAAACCCTCATACTGAGTATCCCATTCAAGTCAATAGGATTTCTCATGAATGTGCTACTCAGTGTGGGTAAAGGTAGCAGAAGCAGTCCCATGCTTAGTTGCATATGTACTGTAGTTAGCAGGATACAAGAAGGAGTGTGTTTGTGGATCGCCACAATATCATCTATCTCCTCAAAGAAAAGAAGTTTCATTTCTGCTATGTGTAATGCAGACAAGGGAGTGAATACTAGAGAGAATGCACCAAGTATTTAAAAGGAGGACTTTTCATTCAGCAGCAAATGCCGCACCTTCATGTACTGTTAGGGGTCGTATTTTTGTTTCATGTCTTTTTTGAGTGTCTCGTGGACTGTGCCAGAGTTGGCAATGGTTGGGTATTGATCAATGCCCCATTCAAAATTATTGATTTATTGCCATCTTTCCAGAGTGTAAAGATGGATTTTGTGAAGGTTTTATGGAAAAACAACATCACATTTCAAAGCAAACAACGCCTTTCCATCACAAAGCATACTCCAATTCTCTACTTAATGGTGACAGGGAATATAAAAACCTAAGAATGGCCATATTGGCTCAGATCTAAGGGTGCCATTTTGAACACTGCTTGCTTTCTTCTCATTCCTCTGTCAGGGAGAATTCACAGAGTTAAGGTTCATCACTAATTATTAGCCAGACTGAGTAGGAATGGTGTCCGTAGCCTCTGTTTGTCAGGGGCTGGAAATGGATGACAGGAGGGGGATCACTCAATGGTTACCTGTTTCTGTTCACTCTCTCTAGGGTTCCCAGCCTGTGGTCCACAGACCTCTAGGGGTCCGCAGAAATGTAAAAGTAAGGATCATGCTGCTGTTCCCCCGCGCTCCCAAAGTTCCGCCCTTGCCCCCCCACCCTTCCAAATTTCCACTCTTCGACTTCATGAACTATTAGACATTTCAAATGATTATCAAGTAATAAAATGTTGGGGGGGTTCTGTGAAATTTTAATAGATTGAAAAGGGGCCCATATGCTTGAAAAGATTGAGAACCACTGCTCTAGGAAATCTAGCATTGGCCACTGTCAGAAGACAGGATACTGGGCTAGATGGAACTTTGGTCTGACCCCGTATGGCCATTCTGATGTAGGACGCAAGGAGAAAGTACACAGATTTCATGAATTACTCCTCTGCCCCCTCTCTTCACCAGCCAGGAGTGAGGCATGCACAGAAGCAGTGTACTTCCCCTCACTCCCTCCTAGTCTGAGAATGGGAAGATAAGCAAGCAGCATCCCAGTACGCACAGCTGCTGCCCTTTATCCTGTCTTCCGACAGTGGCCATTGACAGATGCCCCAGAGGGAATGAACAGAACAGGTAGTCCTCAAATGAGCCATTCTCTGTCACCCATTCCCAGCTTCTATCAAACAAATGCTGGGGACACTATCCCTGCCCAACCTGGCTAATAGCCACTGAGGGACCTATCCTCCTTGAACTTATTATCTAGGTCTTTTCTGAACTCTGTTATAGCCTTGGCCTTCACAACATCCTCTACGGAAGCATCAGTGGTTAATAGGCTTATTAACCATCTGTATTTCCACTTGGTCTGAGAGAAAACAGAACACTGACTAGTTTAAAATGTTTACCCAAAGGAAAATTAATAGTTCCATCATGTAAGCTTGACAAAAGAATTGACGATTCACTGGATCTCGACTCTGTAGTGAGCTTTCGTTGCAATCTAAACAACATTGTGCATACTTTCCCTTTCAGTTTGCCTCTGACCTGCCCACAGCACTACCCATTGCTGCTGGTGGCTACATTAAGGGCCACCATGCATAGATGCACCATGCATAGACTGGTTGCAATTTGGTTTGCATATTCAAGGATGGGCAAACCAAATTGCAACTAATCTATGTGTGGTGCATCTTTCAAGGACAAAGTCTGCTAGCAAGAGACATGCTTCTGAAGTTACTGAAACAAAAGCCGGAAAAATTAATATTCATGTCCAAAATTACATACTCCCCTGTTAATACCCGTAAACCCAGCCCACAGAATATTTGAAGCTATGCTACGAATCACTGTTTCAACCCATGCTTCAGCTCAGCTTCCCAGACCATTTGTAATGATGTTTTGTTGTACCAGCTTCCAGCTGCTGATCCCACTCCCAGGTGTCAAATTGTTGCCCTGCACTGCAGGTTCTGCAGTACAAAAGCCTGCAGCACAAGACAGCAGTTGGTGTGTGCTGGGAGCTGGTTTATAAACCGACTTCTGGCTCGCATTGGCTCCCCTGTTGGCCCCATATTGTGGATCTGCGGAGTAAGCCTTATCCTGCAGAGCTAGCAGTTAGAGGTGGCAGCTGGCTTTCCAGGAGGCGCAGGGCAACCCCTCACCATCCTTCCCTTACTAGCCCCACTCAGCCATACATCCCAAAAACAGTGTAACCACTGGGATTTTTAACAGTTATATGATTGCTGTTTTTAAATCTTTTTTACATCCCCAGTAGAAATGCCATCCTGGAAACATTACTTTGAGGCATCTTCTATCCATCCATGGTGGCATCTAAAAAGCCATGATCACATGGCAGTATTTCACTAGATTAGGTGATAAATCGAATGCTTTGGCAAAAATTACCTAATCCAATGAAACAAGTAAAATGATCATTCTATCTGGGGCCCTGTTACAGGGACAGCAGTTGTTGATAATACAAGCACAGCAACTTTTGTCACCAGTTGCTGCACTACCGATTTCAAGTTCCCTTGTATGCTAATACTCTATATGGTTAAAACATACTGCAGATGGAGATGAACTTTGGCAAGCATTGATATCCTTTGAGTAATTTGGGACTGCAATTTGGGCAAAGATGTGGTTCTGTCCTGTTTACATGATAGAAATACTGAGGTGGGGGAAGGGTCTATGCTACCAACAACATTTTTAAAAATATAGTGACATCAGAAAATTCTTTTTAAAATGTCCAACTTTTACTTCCTTTGGTGGCGGTGGTAGTTTGGAAACATGGTCTGATCTCCAAATAATATTTGTATACTGTTGGATGCAACCATGTTGCAAAATGATACTACACTCTAGCCTTAATTATTAAAAAATTGAATGAGGTCACAAATAACCAAATCCCGCTGTCTTTAATTTTTATTCTGGAGTTTTGATACCAAGTATAGTTGCTCCTAGATGCATCAGCCATCAAGGATTGTCCCAAAGATCTTAATCTCAGATTTGAGGGGAATATATAGTTATCCAGAGCTAGGCTTTTTCCACCTTGCTCTATGGAGCAACGCTTTTCTTCCATTTTGCAGATATACAAAATGTATATACAGTATTACTGTAAAAGCAGCATACATATAAGATCACACCTATTATTGATAGCAATGCTTGTTTGTTGGAAATGCTCTATGCAGTTGAATTATCTCAAGTTTCTATCCACCTGTTTGGAGAACCTTAATCACCCATTGGCCAAAACCATTCATGGTTTCTTTCCTTTTAGAAGCCAGTCATGTAAGAGGGACAATAACCGACATGTGGATCCATTCCAACCTCCTTTAGCTTTGTCAGCCACCCATTGAGCAGGAGCAGAAGCACTCTACCATTATAAGGAACAGCTAGTGAGAACTGACAACTAGGGAATGTCCCAATACAATCTGTAAATGAAGCAGTAAAATTTGGTAAGAGTTATCCATCATCCATCCCTCCATCACCATAGTATGTGAGCTCCAACAGATCTCTGCGCCTGACTCTGCTAACTCACACCAAAAAACACAGTTGAAAGAATCAGTTGAAACCCCTCTTAGCTCTACACAGGGACATCTCCTCTGTTGGTGGTAGTGACCAACACATTTGCCCTGTGTGCGATCACCATGGGAGTGTTGGACAGTAACATGAGGTTCTTCTTACTCTCTCTAACCCACTTTTCACTGGCATTAGCAGTAGCTGAAGACTCCTCTCAAGTAACAGATGGATGTGCTTACATAATGGAGGAAAATACATTCTGAGTTGTTATTACTAGGGCTGTCAAGCTATTAAAAAATTAATCGTGATTAATTGTGCAATTAATCGCGTGCGTTGCCCCTCTGAAACACTGCGGTGGTGCTTCAAAGACGGAAGCCCAGGATCAGCTGGAGTATTCGGCTGACCACAGGCTCAGTGCAGCTGCTCCTTTGAAACACAGCAGCAGCATTTCCCAAGGGGCAGCGCCACAGGAGCCCAGTATCAGCTGGAGTCCCCAGCTGATCCTGGCCTCCGTGCAGCGCTGCCCCCTTTGAAGTGCCACTCTGGCGCTTCAAAGGGACGGCACTATACAGAGCTGGGGTCAGCTGGGGACTTCAGCTGATCACAGGCTCCTAATGTTCTGCTCCTTTGAGGCACCAGAGTGGCACTTCAAAGGGATAGCGGAAAGCAGAGGCCAGGATCAGCTGGAGTCCCCAGCTGACCCCAGGCTTCGCGCAGTGCTGCGTCTTTGAAGCTCTGAGGCAGCGTTTCCAAGGGACAGCTCAACACAGAGCCGGGGATCAGCTGGGCATTCCAGCTGACCCTGGGCTCTATGTCGAGCTGCCCTTTTGTAAACGTCACCCCCAACACCTCAAAGAGACAGCCCATTAGGAGCCTGGGATCAGGTGGCGTGCCTAGCTGATCCCCATCTCTACGTTGCATTGCACGGAGCCAGGGTCAGCTGGGAACTCCAGCTGATCCCAGGGTCCTAATGCACTGCCCCTGTGAGGTGCTGGCACGGCACTTCAATGGGGCAGTGCAGCATTAACGCCTGTGATTAATGCATTACAAAAATTAACACATTAACCCTGCCCTGCGTTAATTGTAGGCATTAACGCACATCAGTTGACAGGCCTAATTATTACAAATGATGGTTTAAAAACTGATTTAAAAAAAATTATAGCAAATATCTGAGGTCTTTGGAGGAAGGACTGACTATCAAAAGTCACACTGGCCAGTAGAATACGGCACCAATACCAGGCTGTTTTGTAAAGGGACAGATACAGCAGGTATAAATGGTTTTATTGAAAGGAAACAAGATTAGAAATTTGTGCTAGTTATAGTTGACAAAGCTAGATGCCTTTCTTTTTTATGTCATGCTTCCAGTCTAGCTGGAAGCATTATGTGATCTCTGCTAATCCTGCAACCAAAGACCTTAACATCATAGAATCATAGAGCTGGAAGAGACCTCAGGAGATCATCAAGTCCAGCCCCCTGCCCAAGGCAGGACCAATCCCAACTAAATCAACCCAGTCAGGGCTTTGTCAAGCCAAGACTTAAAAACCTCTATGAATGGAGATTCCACCACTTCCCTAGGTAACCCATTCTAATGCTTTACCACCCTTCTAGTGAAATAGTTTTTCCTAATATCCAACCTAGACCTCTTCCACTATAACTTGAGACCACTGCTCCTTGTTCTGCCATCTGTCACTACTGTGAACAGCCTTTTGCCATTCTCTCTGGAACCTCTCTTCAGGAAGTTGAAGGCTGCTGTCAAATTCACTCTTCTCTTCTGCAGACTAAACAAACCCAATTCCCTCAGCCTCTCCTCACAGGTCACGCTCCAGCCCCCTTATCATTTTGTCGCCCTCTGCTGAACCTTCTCCAATACATCCACATTCTTTCTATAGTGGGGGGCCCAGAAGTGGACACAATACTCCAGATGTGGCCTCACCAGAGCCGAATAAAGGGGAATAATCACTTCTCTGGATCTATTGGCAATACTCCTCCTAATGCACCCTAATATGCCATTATCCCTCTTGGCTACAAGGGCGCATTGTTGACTCATACCCAGCTTCTCATCCACAGTAATCCCCATGTCCTTTTCTTTAGAACTGCTACTTAGCCAGTCAGTCCCCAGCCTGTAACACTGCTTGGGATTCTTCTGTCCCAAGTGCAGGACTCTATACTTGTCCTTGTTGAACCTCATCAGATTTCTTGCAGCCCAATGCTCTAATCTGTCCAGGTCACTCTGGACCCTATCCCTGCCCTCCAGCATATCTACCTCTCCCCCTAATTTAGTGTCATCTGAGAACTTGCTGAGGGTGCAATCCATCCCCTCGTCCAGATCATTAATAAAGATGTTGAACAAAATCGGTCCTAAAACAGATCCTTGGGGCACTCCACTAGAAACCGACCACTAACCTGACATCGAGACGTTGATCACTACCCGTTGGGTCTGCCAGTCTAGCCAGCTTTCTATGAATCTTACAGTCCATTTATCCAATCCATATTCCCTTAGCTTACTGGCAAGAATATTGTGGGAGACCGTATCAAAAACTTTGCTAAAGTCAAGGTATAGCACATCCACTGACTTTCCTATATCCACAGAGCCAATTACCTCATCATAGAAGCTAACATCCTATAATCACCACATCAAACTCTGCACATAACATCTATGGGGAGGGAAGGGAATCCCTGGTCTGTTCTGGCCTCCAAGAACGATTGTATCAAATATTCAAAAACACCTTAGAGAATTAGGAGCTGAAGTTCCATTTTTTTTTTCAGATTTACTGAACGTCAGTGGAACTTGGTGCCTAAGTCACTTTTGAAAACAAGGCAGCCACATAAGCACATTCAAAAATTTACCCCAAAGCTTGAAGACTTAAGAATCCCTCACTTAGAACTGTGCACCCTTCCCTCTACACCCTGACCATTTTCCCCAACTCCCAGTGCAACAGATGCCATGTAGACATTCACAATGCAACTTGATTACACTGTACAAGTACCAACAGAAGAAGAAAAATATTGGGTTCTAAATATGTCTCGTTAATCTAGCAAATAGCAGCACGACAAGTGCCAATGGTACGAAGCAGAACCCAGACCAATTCAGTTTAGAAATTCGGCACACATTTTTAATAGTGAGGGTGATTAACCATGAGAACAGACTGATAGAAGTGCTCGATTCTCAGCTCTTGCTGTCTCCAGATCAAAAGTGGATGCTATAGCCAAACACAAGTAATCAGGTACAATTACAGAGTAACAAAATGAAATTTAATGGCATGTGACATACAAGAGGTCAAGCTAGTTGATCTAAATGGTCCTTCTGGCGTTTAACTCCCCTTTTTTCAAATTCATTCTCATCCTCAGAGCTCCCGAATGCTGAGTCCTGCATCCGGCAACAAAGCTGCTGCCACTAAGTCTTTGGTCTTTTATTTTTATTTTTTTTAATAAAATTGCTCAAAGGGCCCAACTCTGTAAAATGCCAACCACCTCCGGGTGTGATGTGCTCTCCACTCCTAGTGATGGTGGGGGAAGATGGTCTGGTGGATATAACAGTAGATTGGAACACAGAAGACACCAGAAGGGGTCAGTTTTGAAGTTAACCACAGGTTGCCTGTATGACTGTGGGCCGTTCACTTAATCACTCTAGTTCCCCATCTGTAATGCTGGATACAATATCTCCAAACCCCAAAAAGGGGTTGTGAGAATAAAAATATTTAAAGATTGTCAGGTGCCGCAATATTATGGTGAGAAAGCCTGGATAAATGCCTAGCCAGGATGACTTTGGGGGCAGTTGTCACCATCTTTCAAAATCAGACACTAAATTAGCATTGTACTTTCGACCTCCCACTGCATTTTGTGTTGTCTATTGATATTAAAGGTTCCTTTGGGCAGGGGCTATGGAATATTGTGTATGTTTCAACCCTACCCATACTGGTGGTAAATATTAATAAAATAATAGCAATCAAAATAATTTATACAAGACAATCTAAAAAAAAATAGTTTTTACATGCTGATTAGCATTGACCTGGGGCTCAGGAGAGATTCACCCAGGAGAGATTCAAATGCTACCCCGCTGATTACCAGACTGCCCACAGCCACACAGCTGTCAGAATGTGTTTCTAGTGGTGGTGCACATCAGCACGACTTGGCGCACATAACAAAATGTATTCTGTGAATGAATGGAAAACGTTAGAGGGAACATTGCTCAAGAGACCAGGTTCTAATGCCCAAATCTGCCATGATCTTGCTGGGTGACCTTGCCCATTCTTCAGTTTTCCCAACTGCAAAAAAGTATATAATAGCTTGTCCTCCATGTTTAAAGCACTTTGCAGTCTAATTTTGAAAAGTGCTATATAAGAGCTTAGTATTATTATTCATAATACTTACTGTTGTGCTTATTATTAAGAATAACAACACTACAAACAATTACAGACATACTTTGAACCTGCCAAAATCCAAATGTTAAATGCAGTGTATGCTAAAGATCCCATATAGGAGACACAAATCATTATTTATGCGGGAAACTTACAGAGGGTTTCATGCCTTTGGTAGAACTAATTCCTGTTGTAAGCTCAGTTTTATGGTTTTATTGTGATAATGTAAATAATTTTCAACAATACAAATGATAGTTCAGGGGAAGACCCAGTTTGTGTGGAACACAGGTAACTTTGAGCATGTTTACACTGCAATTAAATCTCAGGGCTGGCCTGTGTCCACTAGTTCAGGTAATGGGGCTGTAAAATTTCAGTGTAGACATTTGGTCTCATACCAGAGCCTGAGCTCTAAGGCTCTCGCACCTCTCAGGGTCCTAGAGCTCGCGCTCCAGTCCAAATCTGAACATCTACACTGCAATTGTACAGCTCCACACAGTCCAAATCAGCTGACACAAGCCAGCCACAAGTATTTAATTGCAGTGTAGACATATGTTTTGGGACTAAAAAACAGTGATCTCTGAAATGAGGTACAGTGAAGTAAAGATGGTACAATTACTATTTAAAATGATCTACTGTTATTTCCCAATTACATACATTGCATGGATATCTTGTAGAATAAAGTAAAAGAATGCAGGCTTTGCAAGTGTCAGCTAACTACCCTCGTTAAGGAGTTTTTAGCCCTAAGCAAGAATTTCAAGTCAACAAATAGTTCGGTAGGACAGTTTTAAAATGTTCTTTCTAGCTACATTTCAGCATTAACTATTTTAATTTCCACAGAAGAAAATGCACTGTCTTAATGTTTAATAGCAGCTCTACAACCATACCTGTGACTTGTGAAATCGGAGGCCCAGAACATAGGCAATTTCTGGTGTGCATCTTTATAATAATGTGTTTTACAAGGCTGAAAATTCAGTATGAAGCTAGCAAAAACTGGCCCTAATCCAGGGCAGCTAAAATGAACTACGATATGTCAGATGGAGGAAGTAAAGAAACAACATAGGCCTTTTAAAACTCATTGCTTATGCTGGATGGGAATACTGTAGTCTGGATGTGGGCATCTGAGATGTATGAATTAGTGGCTCCAGGCCAAACGATATGGTCCAGGATACAAAGTCTAGCACTAGTGCCAAAGTGAATTTAACAGAGATGAAGAAACAAACAAACAAAAAAAGCTTTCAGAATATAAACTACAACCAGAACAACAATAATAGTTACAAACTGATTTAATACAAGGATAACATTCTACTGAGGGACTTTACAACCATGGGAACTTGCAAGCTCACTCCCCAAGCAATGATCCCTCAGAACCTTCAATGTCGAATTTGCAGCAGTCTAACCTATTCTAGTATTGCCTCGTTATTTTATAGTATCAAACATTGTGCTTACAAATTTCACATAACATTCACAGAAGGCAGAACCTGGCCCTCTGAGACATGGTTATTTTTTATATCAAGTTTCTGTTTATATGCCATATTCCAAAAGAGCTTTTTGTACTGATGTTCTCATAATGCCTTTACACGTAATAGTGAAGTCCAGAGATGAAGGTTTTAATTCCTGCTCTTTTATTTGATCTAGAGCAAATCATATAACCTATCTATGCCCACTTGCTCTCTGTAAAAGCTTCACAGTACTTTCAGGGTGAAGTGAGGACTAATTAATTAAGGACAAATTTTATTTGTTACACAAGTGTGAATGCACAAACTTGAACTGAATACATATCAAATAGGCAATTTACTACATCTTTATCACCCCCTTATATGATATACATTTATGAGCCAGAGCCTCAGCTGCTGTAAATCAACAGATATCAGCTGAGTTCAGTGGATCTATGGCAATCAATGCTAGCTGAAGATCTCACCTACCTAATTCTACAGAGTTTATGTAAACAGATCGATACAAATACAAATAGGTACACATAAATATGCTAAATGCCCTTTGAGATCTATGGCTGGGAAGCACTATGTGCATGTTATTACATAAATTCTATGAACGTACGTATGTACTCACATGCAAAGACACCTAAATATATTGGTTACTGCCGAGACTTGCAAAAAAAAAAAAAAAAAAAAAAAAAGGTGCTTATAAGCAAAGGAAGAGTTGTTTTGCTTTTCAAGGGTATGTATAACATACAGACAATAAAAAGCCTCAATATTTTTTCACTGCTGAAAAAGAGGGAGAGAGCCAAAAATATGCCAGTAATTCCTGTAAATACCAGACTACAGGCAGTCCCCGGGTTACGTAAAAGATAGGGACTGTAGGTTTGTTCTTAAGTTGAATCTGTATGTAAGTCGGAACTGGCGTCCAGATTCAGCCGCTGCTGAAACTGACCGCCAGTTCTGACTTACATACAGATTCAACTTAAGAACCCCAAGCTTCCCCAAGTCAGCTGCTGCTGAAACTGATCAGCGCTGATTCCAGGAAGCCTGGGGCAGAGCAACTCTGCCTCGGGCTTCCTGTAGTCAGCGCTGGTCAGTTTCAGCAGCGGCTGACTTGGGGACGCCTGGGGCAGAGCAGCTGGGGTGCTGCTGGGTTGCTCCAGTAGCACGGCTCCTCAGCGCTACTGGACCAACCCAGCAGCACCCCAGCTGCTCTGCCCCAGGCGTCCTGATTCAGCCACTGCTGAAACTGACCAGCAGCGGCTGAATCAGGACCTGGGGCAGAGCAGCTGGGGTGCTGCCGGGTTGGTCCAGTTGTGCCCAGAGCGGCGCTGCAGGACCAATCGGCAGCGCCCCAGCTGCTCTGCTCCAGGGTCCAAAACAAAAGCCCGGTCTGCTGGGGGGGGGGCACACTAGCCGCGCCCCCCCCCCCCAGCAGACCAGGGACACCAGGATCAGAGCCGCAGCGGCAGCGGGGTGCTGCGCCTCTGAGGCTTTGCTTTTGAGGCTTTGCTTCTGAGGCTTTGCCGGGTCCAGTCCGCTCCAGTCCAGGGGCACCGGGTGGATTCCCGCGCTTCTGAGGCTTTGCTAGAGCAAAGCCTCAGAAGCGCGGGGAACCGCCGCTGCTGCCGCTTCAGTCCCGGTGCCTGTGGTCTGCTGGGGACCATCCCCAGCAGACCACAGGCACCCGGACTGAAGTGGCAGCAGCGGCGGGTTCCCGCGCTTCTGAGGCTTTGCTCTGGCAAAGCCTCAGAAGCGCGGGAACCCACCCGGTGCCCCTGGTCTGCTGGAGACGGTCTCCAGCAGACCAGGGGCACCAGAGCAGCTTACGAACGGGGCTCTCTCGCCCCAGAGCTCGCAGGTAGCAATCCGCTACCTCGACCTCCGGGGCGAGAAAGCCCCGTTCGTAAGTGCGGATCCGACGTAAGTCGGATCCGCGTAAGTCGGGGACTGCCTGTATTTGCAAAAACAATATATTTTTAACAGAGAATTAAAAAAGATTCCACAGACTTTGTAAAACCTGTCTCCATAATTACTCATGGATAGAGATCTTGCTGTCTGGGAGATTTTATATATCTCTGCCATCCTTACTTATGATGAGGAGAGTGTTAGGTCATAAGTCATAGTGATTTCTCCTATATATAAAATTGAATGAGAAATCTGAATATAACTGGAGTAAGATGGAATAGATAGATGTATCTTAACATTATTTTATGGCTTGTCTACATCTATGTTCCACAGAACACTGGTGTTCCATGAACTCCTCGCAGGTGTGCTGGGACCTCTTCTTTGTTTTTGTTACTACTTTGTTTTTGTCTTTTTTGGTCTGACAACACTTTTTTTTAAAGAAAATTTTCATAGATGTTCTGCATAAAACATATTATTGTTTGGGGTTCCGTGGTCTCAAAAAGTTTAAGAAACAGTGCTCTATATGGTATGGTAGTCCATGTAGAGGCTGCTGGTGTGCATTAAAGGTTCCCCAGAATAATTTAACATAATAACTTTTCTGCCTCATTTCCATTCACCCAATAAAGCTCTTTCACACAGCCAACCTCCCTGCCCATGTAGGAGTCAGCAAAACTAAGACAGCCAAAATCAAAAGACACTCTACTCTTCTGTGTCCTACGTCTCACAATGCACACACACAGCCTAAGTTTCAAGGCAGCAATGCAAGTGGGAAGAATTCTAGGGGTAGCCACAGAATTTGCAGGCTTCATTTGCCTCCCAGAGCTTACTGCTCAGAGCTCAGATTCCACTAAATCAGTTGCTAAAGAATGAAGCAGCAGATAATAAATTCAGTCAAATATCTATACTTGACTACAATAGATTACCTGGTAAGCAAATAACACATTTATTTAATCTAATGCCTTATAAAACTGTTCAATGGATAGATTCACTGTCCCCTCACAGTGCTTAATACAGACACAGCTGACATGTCACTTGTCAAATAGCTCGATCTGCTCTAAAAGTTATAGGGAGCATAGATATGCAGCAAGGTAACCGTGTTTTAATGAGCACCCAATACATAAAAGGACTGTCATGTATTACAACATCACAGCAGCAGCTACAGTCGCCCTGCACATTCAGGATGAGCTTTTCAAAGTCACTGAAAGTTCTGCAACACCTAGGTCTCTTTACTTTGAAAGGTAATCAGGTGTCTACCTCCCTAAGCAAGTGTAGATCTCCAAGAAGTACAGCACAGAAGGAAGAGTCCAAGAAGAGAGGTAAGGGAGACAAAAAGGACCTTTGTGTCCTCTTGATTTGGAGCTGGTCCAAGCTTTAGCTTTTAGAAACCCCCTCCCTGGCTGCCTAGGAGTTAAAATGTGGCCTAGGATTTCTCTAGTGACATGTTACAAATATGATCTCAACATACACCTTGGCTTGGAAACTGGCAATGTAAGAATTCTGTGTAAGGCACCTCAGCCTCCTTGCAGATTATTAATGGCTCCTATAGAGGTGGCATCTTTCTGCAACCACTTTAATATGTTTGTGCTAAAGAGATAAAATAGCATAAAATATGTTGCATGCCACATTTCTGAATGATGATAGTAAACATGGGAAACTCAAGAGGACTCTGTCTGATCTCACGCTAGTGAAAGTCAGAAATGACTTCATTGAAATCTGCCAATGAAAAGCACTATAAGAACTAATTATAAAAATCGATGGATTTACACTATGGCAAAATAAGCTAAGTAAAATCAGAATCAAATCCCAATTTCAGAAGAAATTACTTTATTTGTGGTTATCTCCAGGAATGATAAGCCATACACAATCAATTCTAGATGCATTTAGTTGCTTGAGGTTTGCCTTTTATATTTGGTACCAAAGATACTACATTAGTTAACATGTTAGAAATCCTTGGATATCAAGGCAGACAGGCAGCTGAATGGCTGTAATGTATATTGTGTCAACAGGTGTGTTGTAAGCAAAACTCGTGAAGTCATTCTGCCGCTCTACTCTGCACTAGTTAGGCCTCAGCTGGAGTACTGTGTCCAGTTCTGGGCGCCACATTTCAAGAAAGATGTGGAGAAATTGGAAAGGGTACAGAGAAGAGCGACAAGAATGATTAGAGAACATGACCTATGAAGCCAGGCTTCATGAACTGGGCTTGTTTAGTTTGGAAAAAAGAAGATTAAGGGGGGACATGATAGCGGTTTTCAAATATCTAAAAGGGTGTCACAAGGAGGAAGGCGAAAATTTGTTCCTCTTGGTTTCTGAGGACAGGACAAGGAGTAATGGGCTTAAAGTGCAGCAGGGGAGGTTTAGATTGGACATTAGGAAAAAATTCCTAACTGTCAGGGTGGTCAAATATTGGAATAAATTGCCAAGGGAGGTGGTGGAATCTCCCTCTCTGGAGATATTTAAGAACAGGTTAGATAGACATCTGTCAGGGATGGTGTAGACGGAGCTTGATCCTGCCTTGAGGGCGGGGGGCTGGACTCGATGACCTCTCGAGGTCCCTTCCAGTCCTATCATTCTATGATTCTATGATTCTATGATATGGTTGCCAAACAGTACAGCGTACTGCACCTGAACTGTTTCAAAATCTTATCTGTTACTTGGACTCACTCCCCACGCATCCCAAACACAACTGGAGTGGAGACAGTGTCACCCTTCATGTATAGATCCCTGCAAATGCACAGATACCCACTTTACAGTCGCAGGTATCCACGTCCACAAATGCAATACCCATGGCTCATTTTTGTGGATATGGATGCAGATACAAATTTTGTACCTGTGCAGGGCTCTATTCATGCAGTGTGTTTTATCTATCTCTGTAAGGTAAACCAGAATAGAGTCCCCCTGCAGCTCTTGGATGAGCCCATAGGAGCTGAGCTAACTCCACCACTAACAGGCATTCTTTGTAAGACTCATGCAGACACAAAGAAAACAAGTCATTGTGTTCATTGTTCCAAAAGACACAGTGCTCCAGTACCCAGGGTACAAGTAGTTGCTTCCCTGTTGACTCAATTGAGAACTGCCAGTTTCATAAATTCAAATCAACTTTGCTGTCTAATACTTCTAGATTAGCAGCATATTGAGCAAAGCTTTCTGTTTGATCAGTGGGTCTTAAGTAAACGATTGGTTTTTTTTACCAGGGGAATATGCTGACCATGTGGATCAGTGTCAGTTCTGCGAAGCATCCTGTTATAAGTGCACGGGGCCAACTCAGAATGACTGTATCGGCTGTGCAGCCACAAGGTATGTCACTGTTGTTATTTATTTACACTGTGATAGCAAGTAGAAAACTCAGTCAGGATTAGGGACCCACCAAACTAAGTGATGTACAAACACATGTATAGACTGTGATTAACCAGATTGGGTGAATCAAGTGAGTATGAGACAAATCAGAGCAAGGAAGAAGGAGAACAAAGGTCACAGAATTGAGAGCACATGCTAGCACAGGTAACTAGCTCATGACCAGGGTCCTGCAGGCTGAAATTCTTTTTCCTTAAATAAATGAAATCAACTAACCCTGAATGACATACATGCAAACCATAATTGTTGGTTGTAGCATGCCACAAAAAACACAGGTTGACACTGATCAGTGACATTGGGATATGTCTATGCTGCAATTTAAAACCTGACCTAGGACCTAGAGGGAGGAAAGGGGGAAAAGGAGGTGGGTCCCAGAGCCAGCTCCAGTCAGAGCCCAAACATTTATACCACAATTGAACAGCCCTTCAGCCCGATCCTCACAAGCCCAAGTCAGCTGGCACAGGTCAGACGCGGGTGTCCAACTGCAATGTAGACGTATCTTCAGATGCTCAATTTTCAACTTGCTACAGTTGAAATGGTTTTCCATCCATTAAATTGATTTATATGGTAACCTGGCACGATATCAGTTACCACACTGATCCTGAAGGGATTATTGTCTAACTGCGACATAAATATTTATTTAAAATATATCTAAGTACTTCCTTATAAGGGCACTAAATCCCAATCTGAATCACTGCTCACATTTTAGGAAAGTTCTAATCTAATAGGAATTCTGCAGTTCAGGGTCACCCTGTGCTATATATACACAGACAAGGGAGCTATTGTAGCCTCTTGTCTTAAATCCCATGTTCTTCCACTAGGGAAGTGGTAGCCTTCTGCAGTCACATTAGTTTTACTCTGGCATACTTGCACTGATTTTGGTGGAGTTACTCTATGTTTACATTGATGTGAGATCAGAATCAGGTCCTATATGTTTTTTCCATGCCGTAAGAACACACCAATAAACAAGTACGCATACAATTTAGAACAGTTTTTATGCTAAGTCCTCTAAAATAACAAGAATGGCCCAGTGAGGGTACAGGGCTAATTCATCCTTAAAGCAACTCTACTGCCTTTAGGTGGGTTACATATGGGTTAATTTAGCCCAGTGTGTCTGGCCAGACAGGCTCAGAGCTGAGGTTCAATGCTACCCTGTGATAAATTGGAACCTCTGTGTTATTTTATCATGGACTTGTGTGGAGGGGAGGTTTGTTTATTGTTCTATGACAAAAGGTACAAGGTGATCTAATTATAACAAATTACACAAATTTGTTCCAGTTTGTAATGATCAAGCTCCTCTCTTTCTTGAGTCTCCATGGCCTTTGGGAGAGTTGCTATGATAATAACCAGTTATAGCTGCCTCCTATTAAACTTCAAGCACAATTTATCAGTCTTGTGTGGAGCCAAAGGGCCGGACATTTCTTCCATCTCTGTCAAAAAAATTTGGGATCCTATAATATACACATTGGTCATTTGCAGCGTACTTTTCCTTACACAGGTCACACTACATTATACAGCTGGAGAAGAGGGGAGTTCTGTGCCAAAGCTATTATTTCACTATAACAAGTCCCTCACCAGTTTTTGCTCTTCTAGCTACAACTAGAGCTTCCAAAGAGAGTCAGGTTTCCTCCCCTCCCCCTTTGGTCCATCATAACAGAGCTACTAAGAAAATCCAAAAATAAAAAAACAACAAAAATAAAAATAGATAAAGGAAAACTCCGAATGGAAACTAAGGGGGGAGGAGGATGTGGGGGGATCAGGAATCACCAGTGGATACTATTTGTAATGTATTGGAAATAGACTTATTTAAGTCTCAGTCTCCAGGATCCTATAGTTCTAAGTGGTTCACACTGAAGTGAGTAATGAAGGGTACTGTAATACAGACTAAAATTCAGCAGAGATGATTTTCTACAGTAGGAATCTTTTCCTTTTCCTGTCAGAAGTCTTGTGAAAATGAGAGCAGTGAATACCCCATTCTCAACATTCCCCCATAATCCTGTGTGTCTGTTTCCTAAGCTTTTTCGAAGGAGGCATCCCAGGGCACTCCTGGAGAATCATTTGCCCATGAGTGAACATAGCTAGGAGTAGAAATTTGGGTGAGCCCCGACTTTTGAATGGATGGGCAATAGCAGACTGTGCTAGCTCAGCTTCTCCATCAATGCCACACCTTCGTCCTAGCCATGATTCCCTCAGACACCTGCCGAGCTGGACACTTGCATGGGGTTGCTCAGAAAACGACAAGGCAGAGCTGCCAGAGTGTAGCTTTCTGAAGGGTGGGCACACAGTTCGGTCCTGGATTTCAGACGCCTGAGGGACACTCTGGATTGCTCAGCACTATACCCCTGCTCATATATGAGTGGGCCTGGATGCTAAGTGGGTGAGCCACAGTTCACCCAGGCCCACCCATGACTATGACCCTGGTGCCAACTTGTTTTAGCAGAAGATAAGAAGCAGGAAAAGGAAACAAACTTGCACCCTGCTTTGAATTTTACTGTTCCTCCCACAGGCCTCAATGACCCATAGAATGAGAACCTCCCATTAGACAGGGAGACATGCAATGTCACCATGGCAACCCCACTGTACAAAACAGTCACTAACTATACACCAAGCCACACAAAATGCCCTTGGTTTCATCGTCCGGGCAATGTTCTGGTCATGGTCTTCCAACATTTTGCTATGGGCTTCTTCACATTTCACAAAACTGAGATGTTGGAACTGGTCCGAGGCAAAAAAAAGAGTGACACTAGCCAGCTTGTATCCCTATGGCAGTGGTTTTGCAGTCACAGCCACATTTACCCATCTCTTCGAGACATTGCAAAGCTGGGTAATTTTGAGATGATTTTTAACTAAAACTAACCGACCATTTGACAACTTGTCCTCACAAATAATTTCTCTTCAGAATAAATTTGGCTGACTGTCACCAAAATCAAAATTACAAGGGCACAAAATAGGATTTGATAATGGAACATAGTTCCTGCTATAATATGGAGAAATAAGGGGTCAATCCTTAATTATCAGGTTAAATACCTATCAAGATTGGACTCCACATATATAAATGTCAGTCCTGCCAAGAACTTAAACACAAAAATGCAAAAGGCCATACAAGGTGCGTCTACACAGCAGCGTTATTTCAGAATAATGGCAGTTATTCCGAAATAACAATGCGAGCGTCCACAAAGCATTTCCGTTATTTTGAAATAAATTTGAAATAATGGACACCTTATTCCAACTTCTGTAAACCTCATTCCACGAGGAATCATGTCTATTTCAAAATAGCTATTTTGGAATAGCAATAGTGTGGACGCTCCACTGCTGCTATTTCGAAATAGCTCCTCCCTAGGGCCATTCAATATAAGTACTCCCCAGTGCCTCCTGGGCTCTAAATCAAGGTAGCACATCCACATTAGGGAAGCCTGCCTAGATTTTGAGGCTTCCCTGCAGTGTAGATGTGTTATTTCAAAATAAGCTATTTCAGAGTATTTCTTCAAGAATAGCTTATTTAGAAATAAGCATGCAGTGTAGATGTACCCACTGAGTCCTCTCCATTATTTTTCTTAGCTGTATTTAAGACATCTTGAGTTTCTAACCCACTTCTTCAACTTTTTCTTTCATATCTCTCTCCCTCCATATATACTTAAAGGCCATATCATTATAATATGTATCTTTTTCCCTATTAAGAGTAAACTCATTAAATATAAAATAAAGGTGAACCAGGACCAGCTTATGTTGCTACCACATTCACTCTTTCTTCACACCAATCAAAAAAGTTTTGGACAACATGAGTCATTAGCCAGCAATAAGAAGTAGTCAACAATAACTCTTGCAGGATTCAACAATAATCTTCATATAGAGCCCCTAAAATCCCAATCCTTTGGAGATTTATACAAATGTTTAACTTTATGTACTATGAATAATCCCACTGGTGCCAATGGGCAGTTCAAAGTAACTCTTTAAAGTAAAACAAATAGAAAGTTTTGACAGAGGCCTAGATTTTTTTTCACAGATAATGTCTGAGAAAGAAACGTGTTTTTGGCTTCCTTTTAACAGACATGGGGAACATTTCAGAGCTTGTGGTACAGAGGCATCAAGATACAGGATCAAAAGTCATTTTCTGTGCAGAAAAAAATCAGACTCAGATCTGAAGCTGAAGACTGAAGTTTATGGCTTCGCAGGCCTTCCACTTTATCTTATCAAATACTGTAAATACAATCAATGGGAAATGAAAAGCAATGTGCAAATAAGTAATAATATAACTGGGTGAGGGGACACATTTTGTTTGTTTTAAAAATACAGCTATAGAATCTAATTGTGGTATGTTTGTCCTATCTCTGCCACCACAGATTTTTTGATGATGGACGTTGTGTTCTGCAGTGCCCCAAAGGGAAATTTGAATTTAACAACCAATGCCATTTGTGCCATCATACCTGCATTGACTGCAATGGAAGTGAACCAAACAAATGTACTGCTTGTGGTACAGGTAAATAAGATTTCTTCTTACATCTTTTTCCTTCGCCTCTTAATGTCTCTTTGCCTCCACTCTCAGGACTAAATCATGGCCATGTTGAAGTCAATGGAACATCTGCCACTGTTTGGGGCTATCTTCATGATTTAATGCTGCATAATGTCTTGGAATTCAGTTTGCATGAAAAAAAACACTTGAAAATACAGATGTATTCTATTCTTGTTATGTCAGTTCATTATTTGTCCAACAAAGACAATAATTTGAATTATGCCTGACTTTAGAGAGACAAAAATAAAATTAAAAAATAAGGAAATGTTTTGGTTGAATAAAACAGAAGACCTAAGTCTGGAAATAGAAAAGCTGCATTAAGCAATCTAGTCTATTTTGGCAGCCTTTTTGTACTAACACAGACAAGAAAAAAATCTGCTCTGTAATCACAATTCATTTAAATGAAACATGTGTAATAGTCACAATAGCTTCAGCTTCCATCTAATTCTAACTGTCCTCTGCTTGGCAGAAATAAAGTATATTAAAAGGTGAACGGTGTGCCAAAGTCATGAAGCTCAGATCCAGATTCTTAACCCAATGTAGAACTTTGCCAGAGCTGGTGGGCGGTATGTGTTCTATTTCAGTATCCTAGCTTAAGCACAGTACAGAGATAGATTCAAATCTGACTCCAAAGTCCAAACTTCAGCCAACTTTGGCGGGAACACATGTATGTTTCAGCTCCTGTTTAGCAGTGAAAAACGTAAGTTTCAAATAGTTATTAAGGCGAGAATGTGTAAGTCTCAGAAAATGCTGTTTCTCCAGAGCTAAGGAGGACACAACGGTTATTGCAGAACAAGGTAGATAATAGGAGATATGGGATCACCAGGACCCAGTCTAAAGCAGATGTACAAAAACCCACTTTGAAATTCCTACAGTCCACACAAAAGGAATCTAATCTCTTAAGAAACGTTTTCATCATAGAGATTATATTTAAACAGACAAGACAGGGAACTCCATGACATAAGGAAATCTTTTTTTCCTTTGACATTTCAGTAGAGCCTGGTAGATTTCCCCAAAGTGCTGTATATGAACACGTGTTAGCTTTGTGGGGGTATAGTCTAAAAAGTTACTTGAAAGTAAAGAATATTCAGTTGCTGACAAAAAATACATTGTCACCATATTTTCTTGAATGTTGTTTTCCTGATAAGATGCTATTTAAATCACAATTTTGTTGTCAGAAGTATTTAAACTCTATGGGCCAATGGGAAATATGCAGCTACACGATTTATACCTATAAGCCTGTTGATATTTCTAATTATTGTTTATGACTAAATGAGGTGGCAAAATTTACGCCCTCATAAATTAATCAAAAGCTTGACAGGAGAGCTGAATTAACTAATACCGCCAGACTGTGTATGTAATATAGGCCATTGCCTTACCAAGTTGTACTAACACAACACAAGGCTGCTGTAAGGACAAATGTATCTGAATCACTTGCCTTAACAGGCTTAACATTTCTCAAGTGTAGATCATCTTCAATGAACCTCTCTTTTCATTTGTTTTTTTTTTCCCCATTAAAAATCCCCAAATATTAATTGCGTAACTTTTTTAATGAAGCAATTAAGTTAAAGGCAGTTACAGATGGACAGACTCAGAGTACTGATAAAGAAATATGGAGCCTTTCACTTTTAGGAAACCAGTTCAAAGTCAGACCAGGTTAATAGTGACCAAAAATCTTTGGCATCTGATTGACACTTTCATGGCAAATGTGAAATACATGACTTACATGACTTGATGGTGTCAGTCCAGTTATTGATACACAGATGTCCACATCACCAAACCACTATTATAGTATTCCAATTACCACATTGGCAGGTTCATTCCAGAGGCTAAAACCAAATGGGCACAGATGCTGATCCACACTTTTACCTCTATAAGAAGTATTTTCTTATCAGGGTGACAGTGGGGTGGGAAAAAGATTACACCAATGCTGCCCATTCTGCCCCTGTGCCGGGCAGCAATACAGAACTCCCATCTCTGTGGACACCCAGAGAGGCAGACACACAATGGGGACAGTCACAGTATGAGGGTGTTCTGCAACTTTCATGAATAATCAAAATTCACACAAAAAAGTAAACGAGTACGAATAACTCTTTGTAGCAGAGTTACTCATTCATAATTGTTTAGATTCTTTCTTCAGCTTCAAAATTGTCATGGGAAAAATACTGATACAACATAATACAGTTGGCACAGTAATAAATAGCATTGTAAGGTGGTTTGTAAAGAACTCCCTACACAGCAATGCAAAGCACCCTGAGTTATACCTGCTTTCACAAGTTACGTTCTGACAGGAGGTGAGTGGGGTGGCCTGAGGGAAGAGGCTTCACTACTGAAATGAGTCTGTGGAGTAGACATGGGAGGGCTTTCATCTAATGGACCTGCCCGTTTTTACATTGAAACACTAGAGATCACTGATGCTTCAGCATAAAATAGACAAGCTTACACTTCTAAATGTAATTCAGAATCCAAATTTTCAAGCTTCAGAGTAATCAGGATGAAGATTCTAATTTGGGCCCATTATAGAAAAAGAACCAAATTTCCCTCAAAATTTAAGTGAAAAACATCCAAGTTCAGGGAGGAGCCGCTTCTGTAGCACCCAGATGCGCTGAGGAGAATTCTGGGTGACCATTCCAATCATTGACCCATCTCTGTCCATATTTGAGGATTGTAGAGGGTGTTTCTAAGGTGTGTGCACTGAAAAAAACTATTATGAAATTTTTAGTGCCACAGTTTTCCAACTGTGGAAAGTGTTGGATTCAGATCCTCAGCTGGTGCAAACTGGTGAAATAATTTCATTGACTTCAACTGTGCTACGCTGAGGGTATGTCTACACTTGCACCCTCTTTCGATAGGGGGATGCAAATAAAGACATTTGAAATTGCAAATGAAGCCGGGATTTAAATATCCCACGTTTCATTTGCATAATCATATTATGGCGCTATTTCGAAATATCAGATGCTGTTAAGACACAGTTATTTCTAGAGAAGGGTTTTCTCTCGAAATAACAGAGTCTTAACAGCATCCGGTATTTCGAAATAGTGCCATAATGCAAATATGCAAATGAAGCACAGAATATTTAAATCCCGGCTTCATTTGCAATTTCAAATGTCTTCATTTGCATCCCTCTCTCGAAAAAGGGTGCAAGTGTAGACATACCCTGACTGACCATCAGCTGAAGTTCTGGTGTTTAATGTTAACACTACTTTTTCTGCCTTAGCTAAATGATGTCTCCTTTACTGCTACTCAATTTCTCCCACTGTGTTTCTGTTGCACAGACAAGAGAGGGAAAAAACGTTTCCTGTACATGGGAGAGTGCAGAGAGAGCTGTCCACTAGGCTACTACCATTCAGAGAAGAACAGTGCCTGTCTACCTTGCTTAGAGCAATGTGAGATGTGTCTCAACTCCATCCAGTGCACCAAATGTTTCAAAGGATATTACCTAGATGATAACAGGTGTCTGAAGCACGAGTGTAGAGAAGGTAAGCACCCGCTAAGTAGAAATACTGTCCCTGGGGGTCAGATTTTCAGCTGAAAAATCTTATTTTTTAATATACAATAAGACCAAATCGTAAGGTCCTTAAACTCCAGTTTTGATTCTCTCCCTGACATGTATCCATGTAAATTGAAAGCCAGTCCCTTGAGGGTAATGGAGTTACACATATGTAAGGAGGAGAAGAATCATAGAGTTAAAATGAATGATTCCAAGTATAGGTACCCTTAGTGGCTGGCCAGATTGGTACCTTTATTATCAGTATCCCAGTTTAATGCTTTAAATATTGGCCCTACATTTCACTAGAATTAAACCTAAACTTGGAATCTTCAATGCACAGGTGAAGTGGAGGACCTTACCTCTGAAGACTGCGTCCCATGTGCAGATGGATGCCGGAGGTGTCTGCTGGGTATGTGTTGGTTTCATGTTCGTGGATGTGTTATTCCTCTCCACCTCTGACCCTAAATCCTTGTGTGGTATTAATGACCACTGTTCATTCTGTTCCAGAGAAAGCTGCATTTCAGATAAGTGGGATTCTTGAACACAGGGTCATAATCTAGCCACAGTACACACTACACAGAAAACACAGGTTTTCTAATTTATCTTCATGGCCCTCTTCAGAGCTAGATAGATATCTGTACCCCAACTAAGAGGTTTTGTGAATTTCCCAAAGCTATAGCAAGAGGACCAGAATTAGACCTCAAACATTCTAGGCATAAGCACAGACTACTAGACTTTTTCTCTTCTTTAAAGAAACATCTGTAATGTCAAACCTAATTATAGGACAATATCCTTCTGCTGAACTTCAGTGTCTCAACAATTGATTAATGCAAGTAATTTTTCATGAGAATAAAGAAATGTGTCTCATACTCATAATGTGGTTCTGTCAGAATGTTTGACATCCTCTGATAAATACCATCTACTCAGTCCAGAAAAGTTAATTCTAATCTACCTTATAGTAATTCAAACGGAAGCAGACAACTCACCATTATTTTTGGCCCTCGGGCATTTCTTTTTCGAGATGTAAACGTTGAAAAGATGTGGTAGTTAGTTTATTTTAGCTGCTTTAATACATTTGTGTTAAGAAACCTGACTTCATCATGGTTATGCTGACAGAAGTACTATGGAAAAATCTATGACCCAGGGCCTGAAGAAGAACAAAGTGACCCAACAGGAAGACAAAGTAATATCCAAGTGGGGATTAACAATACGATGAGGAAATTCACATCACAGAGGGGAACTTTTTGCTGTCAAGTGACTTACAAAAAGTTAAAGGAAAAGAAAATATACAGAGCCACATTTTACTCTAATTAACTTGTTCTAATATTGGAGGAACTTTACTGCAATTAAGAGAGTTACTTTGAATTTGGAATGGTATAAATGAGAAAGGAATTTGTTCTAGTGTTCTTCAACAGTCTGTATCCAAATGTATTAAGATTAGAGATGGCCCTGAATCACAGATTCTAGATCTAGATGACAAGTGTCCATACTTCAAGGTAATTCATGTCTGGCACTTTGGTTTGGTTGAATCCCCAATTAAAATTCTTTCTTTGTAACACCAGCTAAAGCACTTAGCTAGCAGTAGATTCTATGGAGCCAACAAGAGTAAAGTGAATGCTGAAGAGGTATCTGCAAATATTCATTAAAAGAAAATACATGAGTGCACTCCCATCTGAAGCATTCACAAACACTGTTTTTAAGCTTGCACATGTGTAATCGTATTTTCACCTTTAGTGAAAAAATAAAAACTCATACAACTATGTATTCATGCAAGTTCTTCACCACAAGTGACTTATTCAAACCCTCTGGTTCTTCTTTCAATCATCCAATAACTCAGCAGATAAAACAGCAAGTGACTTAAGTGACCAGTTACTCAGTATGAATGTTTTCAAGTCCAACACCTTCTTCTAACTATGGATGTTCCTTTGGCAATCAAATGCAGTTCTCAAACTTCATGGCACCTTGACCCCTGTCTGCCAACAAAAAGTACTACATGTTCTATTTTATCCCACGCAAATGTCCCGCTTGAATGGGAGGTTAGCTAAAAGATGAGTGAGAGTGGAGAATCAGCTGCTATGCAAATCCTCCTGTTCATGGACCATATATAAATGCAAAACAGAAAAAAGGGATGAAGTACTTGGCAACTGGGACAACCTATTTTAATATTATTCATCTTCTAAATACAAACCCACCTACTAAGTTTGTTTCTCATTTGACATTCTGATTTAAACAAGGCTCCCAAAAGCTCCAATCGCAGTTTGAGACAATTGGCCCAAGTCAGGTAGATGCAGGATCAATTTTCAGCACGGAACAAAGGTCAGAAGTATTCATGGTGTGGAAAATTTGGGACTCCAGAATATATCTGTGAATTTGGTTAAGACAGATGCACTGATACAACAGCTGATAGTTATCTTAATATGTTGCCACTGGATTTTAAACAGAAACACAAAAACAGACAGGAAGTAAAATCCTGAGCAGATTCAAAATTATCACATGTACGGCAGAACATGATTTTTGAGTTCTGGGTTTAATATGAACTGGACAAAGCTACTTGTATTTTATTTTCTGTTATTAATTGGTGAGATTTTGGCTGCATCATTAGCTTAGTTTGCAGCTAAGACAAGTGAAGGATAAGGGTTCTCATATCTGATCTGAAATGGATAGAAAAGATACCTCTGAGAGCCAGCAGCTGGGCCATACTTCTCTACTCAGCCAGCCAGAAGTGGTTTGTGATGACAAAGACTGTCCGAAAAGCTCAGTACAGGTTGAACCTCTCTAGTTTGGCACCCTCGGGATCTGATCAGTTCTGAACAAGATAATTTTCCAGACTATGGGAGGCCAATATTTTCTAGCATCATTGCCAACACTTCCACTGCTTACTGGGCTGTTAGAGGGTATTTAGGAGTAAATTAGAGCAAAATAACAGCACAGAATGCTGAGAGGCAGGACTGGTGGCTGTAAACCAATGTTATGAGACCCCAGGAAACTTGGCCACACCCATGAAAAGCAGACATCTGGCTAACTAAAATCATTCCAGATGATGGAGGCTTCCAGACCAAAAAGTTCTGGACTAGAAAGATTCAACCTATACCACAAAAGATACAGAACAATGAAATACTATGTCTGCTTAGAAAGTACTGAATTTGAAGCATTTGTATTAAACTGGCATTTTGGGATCAAGCATTGAGCATTTCGGGATCATTTCTGAAGCATGATCTTGATGTCTTCACTCAGATATCTCTCCCCCATAACCACTAAGGAATTTTGCCTGAGATCAGGGACTAATGGTAACTGGCACACTCTCAGTCAAAATGCACTAGGAGTTTCTGGGAATAAACAAATCTCCTTTCTAGAAATGATAGCAATTGCTCAACTGGAATTCAAGTTATGTTATTTTCATCCCTAAAAAGATATGATTCTTAGTATGTAAATAGACAGAGATACATTTTATTTAGATATGCAAAAAGATTCCGACTCTCCAGTAAAATGAGCAATGATAGGTATCCTTTGTTTAGTAAGTATGGATGAACAGCACTATCTAAGACCTAACTATTATTGTACTGCTGTCACCCTGGGTTGTGTGTAAATCACACAGCTTGCATTGACTGCAGGGCAACCTACAGGAGCTGAATGAAATAAGAAAGTGAGGTACATAAGAACACACTGCAATAAGCTTGGTGATTGATGGATTTGTTGCCTTCAGCAAATCACAAGGGTTTAACTGATTTTTAGACATCGTGATTCTTTGGTAATACATGTAACTTCAAGTATACTCTTCAGGGTCACTTTAATTAACATAATTGAACTGAGTGTCTTGTTCGTAGCCTGCGGGAAGAAGAACTCCTCCTTGTCTCAGGTTTGGGTCTATTGTAGTCTGTCTCTATCTTTTTACCTTTATCTGAGACCAGACATAAGTTAGAAAGCTTTTGATAGCTAATTATTTAGGTCTTGAATAATATATACCAGCAATCTCTTAGTCAAAGTTGATGACAAGCAATCTGCAAAGATAAATGTAATATTTGAGGATCAAACTTTACCCTCAATTTCTGTTAGCTTTTATACTTCAGCAGATTATTTTAGGACCTGGTGAAGGTAACATGGCAGGAGAGAGTGACAGGAAAGATCTCGAGGAAAGCGGAAATAGCAGGGGATGGATTGGCCAAAAGACAGTGGTAAGCAGATGGATCTTGGTTCCTCCTCAGATGAAGATGGCAGATGCTTGCATAATGACCCAATCCCAGAGGTTAGGATAAGGATAAGAAAGAGTCTAGATTTAGGAATAGAGAAGTCACGTAAGCTCTCTCTGCCTCAATCTCTGCACGTCCGGGTGTATTGACACCTACCTCTCTCACAGGGGTGTTCAGAAACTTAATGACACTAAGCTATTTTGAGATTAAAAGTATTGATGTTATTAAAACAGATACAGCAGTGATAAGGTAAAATACATTGTTACAGACCAGTTAAACCATTTATAAGAAAATGTTCCAAAAATAGACGTTACTAATCATGCATTTAGGGTGCTCTGTTGTGTGTGAGCTCCAAATGCTAGGTATCACGCAATGTTTTCTGAACTCCATATTTTTAAATAGCCAGCTTTATTGAGAGTTAGAAAGCAGGCAGGTAGGCTTAAGACTAATTCTTATCACAGTGCACAACACTAGTAACTAAACAGGCTGGGAGCTAACGAATTCTACAGGTACAGCGGAGAAGGGCTTCTTTACCAGGCCACATTTTATGGCAATTACTGCAGCCTCTTTGCTGTAGAAAACCTACATTCATATTGAATCCTCATCTTCCCACAGACAGAGGGTGAGGTTGGTCCTGTAACGAAGTCTGGAATAACATGAGAGAGTTAAAAAAAAAAAAACTATTTTTTTGCCATCAACATCTCTGCTGATTCTTTGCTGGCAAACATGAGTTCATGAGTTCTCTGCTTCACCACACCACAGGCTGGCAGCTTATGAAACAGTGATTACAATTATGCCACCAAGCGTAAATACTTTGTGAATTGTGGCATTTTCCAATTTTTGTGATTCCCTCTTTGATACTACAAGAGGTCTTAGATGAGAACTGGTGCTGATACCTAATGGTGATGGCATAACAAATATGTTTGCGGATTTGAATACTGAGAATACTATCCAGATAATAAGCCTGCCTCTGGGATGCTAGGTAAGAAGGCCCTAAGACACAGAACCTGCAGCACATAATTGTCTCTCTCAAATTCCCTGACCCTGTTGGATCTTACAATATGTACTACATCTCTGCTGGAGCCAGAAATGAAAGAAACAAGATGTCAGATGTAGCTAGGAGTGTAAAATATGACATTGGACAAATCCCCTGTGCATGGCCTGTGAGCTGCAGACAAGTATATATGTGTTATTACTTTAGAAACGTTGTTGTGCCATAGACGCAGACTTTAGAAGAGAAAGAGGAGAAAGTATTAAAAGATCTCACTGCTTTGGCAAAGAGGCATGGACATCAAGCTGCTCTTTTAGGCAGTAATTCAGGTTAGACCTCAACTATTTGTAATGCATTTCCCTGTAGCTACGGACCCGCAATTTTTGGCTTCCACAAAAATCCAGTGGAGGCTTGTTTGGGAGATGAGTGGGGAGAAAATCATGGGGTGAATTGAAAGGCTGGGAGGGAGGAGCGAAGTCTGCATAGCGGAGGCAGCGGAGGCATGGGCTGGGCCTAGTACCTGCCCAGTCTGCCAGATTATCAAAGGCAAATGACTTCAGTCTTGAAGCTCAGTTGTGATCCACCCACATGTGGACCCTATGCACAGACCTCACCCTTCCTCCCAATGTCTCTTGCAATTGCAAACAATAAGGTTAGTGCAAATTCTGGCAAGCCAGACATACACACTAGCCTGCAACAAGCAATTAAGCCTGAGAGGCTCTCTGAAATCATGAAGAAAAATCAATCCCCCATGCACCAGATATATTGCATATCCCATTGCTCAAAGCTCAGTGATGGACCATAAGCATTGATCTCTGAATTCTGAAACTTCAACCAAACCAGCCATTAAAGCAGAAAGAAAAGGGAGCAACAGAGGTTGGGATGGGATGGGTTTTTTTTTCTGTCTGAAATAATCCTAAAATTATCATGAGCCAAGGCTTCACAACTGTAGAAGCATTGCCCGTGTTCACAGCAGCTGAGCTGCACAGATTCCCAGAACCTGTTGTCTTGAAAATGAGACAGAGTATCAGCAATACCACAATCCAGTGAGGGGCAACCTAGATTAGTCCTTCAATTCTGTGGGTCTCCTGAGATAGGGCAGTTTTGCTAACTGCTCTTGCGTACTTAGAATTTGCAGGATGTGCCAACTGAATCACAGCAGCACTTTGACTGGTTGCAGAGGGAATGCATGGCTCTCGTAACATGTGCAATCAGCATTCAGCTCACTTCACATGCCCTTGGTCGTGTGTGTCACTTTCGTAATACCAGCAGGAAAAAAAAACTACACAGATGAAAACCAGCAGAATCTAGCAACCTTGTGAGAGGGCAATGGTAAACAAAATGTCTTGTGGGCCCCACATAGAACCCCAAGGGACCATATACAGACCTTGGGCCATAGGCTTAACACCATAAAATGGAGGCATCCCAACTTATAGGCTACATTTTAAAATTATTGCAACGTAGTTAACCATTTTTCTTAATTCTATTCTTCTTTCAGATAATATTACAAAGGGTAGTGATGAGGAGGTTGTGTTTCTTTGGTTGTTCTTATAACTTGATCACCTTTGGTTCTTTAATGAGAGAGCATGTACCATCCACTCCTGGAATCAGACCTTGCTTCAGGGACTCATAATTTCTTCAGAAACTTTTTTTTAAAAAAAAACAAACTTATTTTTAAACTTTTTTTTTTAAGAGATCTACCATAGCTCTTTAGAAAGTGACTCTGCTACATCCTTTAGAACTGCAGAATCTAGCCCATTTCATGGCACTGTTTATAAAAAGTCTCTGAAATTGGTGTAAGTAAAAATGCCAGCAGAGCTGGCAGATATTGATGGTTTGTAGTTTTAGTTACATGATATGTATGAAAATATAGCACATAAGAGACATACATTTTTCCAATCAGGCTCAGCCTCCTTCTTGATCCATGCAAATTAAAAATGTATTGCAGATGTAGGCTTGAGTACTGAGAAGCACCATTATTTTGATTTCTACTTGCAATTGAATTGCAGATGGAAATTTGACAAACGCTGATTACACCAGCAAAAAGGAGGCCACTCTTGAAAATTTAGTCATCACGCTCACTGTGAAGACACCTAACCTTGTTGATTTAGGCCTCAAGCCCTGCCACCAATGTAATTCTGAACAGACAGGCAGAGTACTGGGGAAATACGAATAAATTGCAAGAAAAAAGTATCTTCTCATTAGGACACAGCATGAGAGTTGGGCAATTATCTCAGGGTTACACTATCCCTTTTAGCAAGTGCACTCCCATGGGAGAATTGCCAGGGAATTCCCATAATCACCAGTCCAGCAGCCCCTTTTCTGACTCACTTCCCTCATAAACCTCTTCTGCAGCAATGGCATGAAGGGAACCCCTACATAACGATGTGCTATGTCCTGTCGCGGTGTTTATCCTTACTCAGAGACCCCAAATCCTGACTACCCTCCATGTAGCAAAACTCTACAAGTTCTGCTGTGCTTAGGACCATCCATGCCTACAGAACAGGTGGCAGGATTTGCCTCTTCTGACCTTTCCATCAAGAGGTTTTCCCCCCCCAATACCACCACTAGGAACCCAGGAACCAAAGCAACTGTACTTTCTAATTAGACTGATTGTCAAGATTAAAAAAAAAAGTCAGATGAGCAACTGCATTGTTCTTATTCAAGGATAAGAAAAAACACTGAAACACTCCACGCAGCAGTACTCCTGGAAGAATAAACTCAGGAACAAGCATTTTGGACCAAATATGCCTTGGTTACACCAGTGTAAATCTGAGTAGCTGTCAAAGGTCATCCAAATCAATCTTGGCTGCAAGCAAGCTAACAAACAGACAAGGAAGACTGAATAACTTGCAAAATACTCTACAAAGCCATTACACAAAATGAGATAGAGAAAAATGGATTATAATAGAGCAGGAGTGAGAGAAAATGCTTTTGGAGAAGATTTAAGGAACCCAAGAGATGTCTAAAAGGCAGCACTGTGAACAAAGATTCAAGCGTACAGGTACAAATTGGGACTCTGGCTGTTGCGTTCTTGATTAATGACTAGAAAGTGATCTAGTTCCCATAGCAACCTACGAAGCACAAAGGAAAACTTCATTTCTTAAAGATATTTCTGATGATGAATAGACAGACTTTCAAAATACGAAGGACTTTATTACAAAGATCCTCTTTTATCTTGGACTAAATCTTCCTCCAGAGGTTAATCTTGCAGGATGGATTTTAGTTTTGCAGATAAAAGGTCTTGTTTGCACGGGCTTCTTAAGTGGGAACGGCATGCTGTCCAAAAATAATACCTAGTAATTTTGGAAGGTTTTTTTTTTTATTTTCAGCAATGACATTTCAGTTTAGGTAGCACATGAGATTAAAGGATTTTGTCATGCTAACAGTATCTTCACATGGAGCGTTTTCCTTGGATGCTTATAATATTAAATAATAAGTAATTATTAAATAATACGAATCAGTAAATGAAAAGCTCTTTTTCTAGCATTTTCTTTCTGTGTGAAATAACATTACTGGGTCAATTCATTCTTGGGGCAATCCCATTAAGTCAATGGATTTATTCAAAGGATGAATTTGACCTAGAACTTCAGCAGTTTTAGACACAAAGCCTCTTTAGTATTTCCAGCTTGGCATCTGCAAAGCTGAAATCATTTTTTTAGTATTTACAAAGTAACTCAGCTCTGGCTCCTAAAAGTATTGGGTTTTGGCAAAATCTAAGCCAAATTCTGCATTCATTTCCATGGCTAAGATTCTGTCAATTTCATTGAATTACTCCTAATTCACAGTATATCAGAGAGCAGAGTTTTTGCTTTCCAATTAACAGAGGTTTGAAACCAGATCTTTAGGATCTCATTAAACGGTTTAACCATAGAAGTAGTCTGGAAGTTAGATGGCAGTCGTTATGTTACGTGTTAGAAATCTGCTGGGCTTTGCAAGGTACAAATGCTCCACTTCAACAGTTGAGCTTAAAAGTTATTGTGGGTCAGCAGCCACTTCAAGTCAGAGTTGTCTGAAGAAATAAACAATAAGGAAGAGTTTGTTGCTGCCGCGTTCTGCTATTTATCTGATGTTTATCAAAGAACTAAAATGCAGCTAAAATGTAACAAAGAACCTCTCAGCAACTTTACCCCAAGTATTAGTCACAAGCACCAACTTTTTCAGACAACTACAAACAGGTGCAAGCTCTGGGTTTGTGCCTTTATATAAGGAAGAGCATGTATGGAACCTCTTACTGGCTGAAGCAAATCCAAATCTTCTGAGATTATGTGCATATGCGAATGAAAGTTAAATTGTTTATTATATAAGCCTTACCCTGTCTACTCATTTCTGATAATGGGGGTGGGAGGAACAGACTGATTCAGCTGCCATTCAAGTCAATAGGAAAACTGTGATTGACTTTTGGGGTGCAAGACTATCACTGTAATGTTGCCCTCTGATACCCTCAATCATACTGAGTAGTGCCTTACTCCACAAATACTCCTATATTGACTTCACTGGAATTACTTGTGGAGTAACCTACTATTCAACTTGAGTTAAGGCATCAGGATTTACATCGTATACAATACAACTTTTCTCAACCATGAATGATAACCCCTCGCATCTCAATACATCTGAAGCTTGGTTTAAAAATAATGCACCTGTCATACTGCTTGGATTCATCTCATATTTCTGAAATGTCAAAACACACTACAGTTTATACTCTTACCCAAGTTAGACATTTTCCTTTCTATTCTATGAGAACCTCCAGACAAACCCGAAACCATCATTCTGAATGCTTTGATTTTCAACTGGTTTATTTGAATGATCCTTAACTAACTGCTGCTTCTACCATTGTATTGATAGCATGTACTCTCTGCTTAACCTCTCGCTTAGGGGCCTACTCCTGCTCCCGCTCCCATTGATGGATTCTTGCCATTAACTTCAACAGGAGTAAGGTTGAGCCATTAATTCCAGAGATCAGAAAGTTCTTATGTGTGGAATTCATCCCTGACTGTGAGCAGATACATATGACTGCAGACTACTAGATACTCAACTGTACTCTACAGTTTTGGTGTACAACAGTTATATGCAGTTTTGGTTTATGAAATTTCAAAACTACTAACTGTGGCATGTAACCCAACTCTTAACTCAGTCTTTGTACCATATAACTGTAGAACAAAAAAAGCAGTCATGTAGCACTTTAAAGACTAACAAGATAGTTTATAGATGATGAGCTTTTGTGGGGCAGAGCCACTTCTTCAGATCATATTCTGAAAGCGAATTGGCATGACCGTTATATACAATGAAATTGGCATGACCATTATATACAATCAGAGGGATACAATGAAAAGAGTAAAAAAATTACAAACTGACAAATCAGCTACATAGAATGTCAAGAGGGGGGCAAGAGGGAGGAGGAAATTGCTTACTGTAAAAGTCAATTAAGTGGCTAATCTGGGGTCACTATAAATATCAAAAGGTGGGGAGGCTGTCTTTGTAATGTGTAAGATATTTATCATCTCGATTAAGGACCATTCGCAATGTGTTGAATTTTAGCATAAATAAAAGTTCTGAGGTCTTCCTCTGTAATCTGGCATTAAAGTCTCTTTGTTGTAAGACACATGTTGTCAGGTCTTTAAGGGAATGGCCAATTTGATTGAAATGCTGGCTGACAGGTTTGTGTGTGTGTACATTTCTGATGTCTGATTTGTGAGCATTGATTCTTTGGTGAAGTGAATGACCAGTTTGTCCCATATACATCCCAGAGGGGCATTGCTAGAACATGATGGCATATATCACATTGCTAGACGTACAGAAATATGAGCCTTTGATCGTATAACTGACATGGTTAGGTCCAGTGCTGGTATCTCCAGTGCTGGGGTTTGTTGCAAGGGAAAATTCCAGGGTTAGTTTTAATGTGGTATGCCCTGTGGTTGTTAGTGAGAATCTTCCTGAGGTTAGTTGGTTGTCTATAGGAGAGTACAGGTCTGTCACCCAGAGCCTCTCAGAGTGTAGCATCATGTTCCTGTATAGGTTGTAGGTTACTGATAATATGTTGGGGGCTGTAGGTGATGACAAGTGGTGTTCTATTGTTGATTTTCTTGGGCCTATCTAGAAGTAGCTGGTTTCTGGGTATTCATCTGGTCTTTTCAATCTGTTTTTTTACTTCCCCCCCACTGGGGAAGATTGATCTGAAGAAGTGGGTCTGCCCCACGAAATCTCATCACCTAAAGTGCTACATGACTGCGTTTTTTGTTTTATTCATATAACTGCTGGACAGCTAATGTAACACCAAAAAGAGACTCCACCAGCAATAGTGGCAGTTGCAGGTAAACCTGACTTCAGTACCAGGCAGGTTAGATGGAACTATAGTAAAGAACAGAATGATCAGACACATTGAATGACATGGTTTGTTGGGGAAGAATCAATATGGATTTTGTCAATGGAAACCAAGCCTCTCCCATTTATCAGAATTCTTTGAGAGGGTCAACACTCACGTAGACACAGGTAAATAAGTTTGTGACCTCCAGAGACCTGCCCTGGGATCAGTGCTGCTCAACATATTCATAAGTGATCAAGATAAAAGGTAAGCAATGAGACGGCAAAGTGTGGCAATGATAAAAATTACTCAAGATACTTAAGACCATAGCTGAGTTACATAAGGATCTGACAAAACTGGATGACTAGGCAACAAAATGGCAGATGAAATTCAATGCTGAGAAATGCAAAGTAATGAACATTGAAAAATATAATCCCCGCTATATATACAAACTGATGGGGTCTAAGTTAGCTGTTTCCACTCAAGAAAAATCATGGAGTCATCGTGGCTAGTTCTCTGAAAATGTTTGCTCAGTGTACAACAGCTGTCAATAAAGGTAACAATGTTAGCAACCGTTCAGAAAGGGATATATAATAAGGCAGAAAATAACAATATACCCCTATATAAATCCAGTTATGCCCACATCTGGAATATTGCATGCAGCTATGGTCATCCCATCTCTGAAAAGATATATTAGAACTAGGAAAAGTACAAAGAAGATGAACACAAATAATTAGAGTTGTGGAACAGCTTCTATATGAGGAGAGATTAAAAAGATTGGGGCTGTTTAGCTTGGAAAAGAGATAATTAACGGTGGTGATATGATACAGATCTGTAAAATCATGAGTGGTGTAGAGAAAGTGAATAGGGAAGTGCTGTTTATCCCTTCAAATAGCACAAGAACCGTTCATCATCCAATTATATTAATAGGGAGCAGTTTTTAAACAAACAGAAGGAAGTATGTCTTCACACAACCATGCACCATCAACCTATGCAGCTGGTTGTGGGGGACACGTGAGAGCCAAAAGTACAATTGGGTTCAAAAAAGAATTAGATAAATTCATGGATGCTAGGGTATTAGCCAAAATGGTCAGGGATGCAATCCTAAAACCTCTGACTACAGGTAGCTAGGACTAGATGACAGGGGATGGATCATTCAATGATTACCCTGTACTATTCATTTCCTCTGAAATATCTTCCAATCACTGTTGGAAGACAAGATCCTGGGCTAGATGGATCATTGCTCTGACCCAGTATGGCCGTTCTTGTGCTCGTGTATAAAGTATTGCGCTGAGGTTGGCACATTTTGGACCATATTCTTATACTTCAAGCTAGTATAAATCAAGACCATTAAGTCAACTGACCTATTCTATCTGCTAACACTTCCTTCCATTCAACCCCTTCACATTTACAATGCCTCCTAAGAGTTCAGACCTTCCCTGTTGCTGAAAAACATGAATGTATTTATCACTCACTCCTGAGACCTGCTGCTTTCTCAAGCTATGGAACCATTACATGGAACATACTGAGTATATCACATAATCTTTGTCTTCTCATACCCCATCTCTATTTTTCATCACGCCTTTTCCTTATGTCCTGAGTCAAACTGTAACTGAGAATCTTGCCTTCTCTCTTGCTGTTATATACTGGTGCCCTTTCTCACGTGGCTGGCTATCAGGTGTCCTGGCCACCCACGGAAAGATGCAGTGGTGTCAAGAAAAAGAAAGAGAACATAAGCGCATAAGAACGGCCATACTGGGTCAGACCAATGGTCCATCTAGCCCAGTATCCTGTCCATCTACAGTGGCCAATACCAGATGCCCCAGGGAGAGGAAACACAATAGGTAATCCTCACGTGATCCCTCCCTGTCATCCTGTCAAGAGAAAGAAGGTATAACAAAAGAGACAAAGGGAAGACAGGTAAAAAAATAAAACTGGGACAAAAATGGAAGGGGAAAAACCCCTCACATGAACAAAGACGACCCAAGCAACAAAACTGAAATTTCCCAAAGTTTGGGAACTGCCTGTGTGATGGGGTTTTGGTTTGGCCCCATTTCTGCTCAACATTCCCATTATGATAGCAGTGTACATTGCAGTTGTCTTAATTGCGAGCTCATAAAGTACAAGTAAAAAGTTCTAGAGTGGTAAAATATAATTACACTCATTAGTGACACATTAAAGCTTACAGCACTTCTTTTATATTATTTCATGTTATTGTTCAGAGAAATTATAATAAAACTAGCAATAACTTGAAATTAAGCAATTACTAAATCTTGATCCTTAAAGGAAGACAGTAGTGTAATATCAAATCATTTCTAGCCATTACCTTTAATTAAATTTAAAATGGAGAGCAAGGACTTGCTAATGCCAGGTACTGAATACCTCCATTTCTCTCTGACTGCAAGAGGAGCTGGGTGTGCTTAGCATATTCCAAGCTCAAGGCCGAGTCAATTAATGTTTCCTCCAAGCAATTTCATTAAAAGATGATAGCTAATAAACAAACAGCAAGCTAAAACAAAGAGTGCATAAAATTATACTTACAGTGCATAAGGTTAAATGTGAGCTTGAGTCGTTTCAAGATCTGGTTCTAATTTGATGGCAAAATTATATTCAATGGGGGAAATTCAGTACAGAGGGTCAATAATGTAAGTAATGTTTCCAGAATCAGACTCTATCTAAATACTGTGAACAGACATAATGAAACATCCCCGGATTTCCAAAACACCTTTGGAATTAAATTTTTAATATGCATGAACATACACAGTAAATATCTATATAAGCCTCTTAGGTAATACTACAAATCCCTTGAATAGTTTTACTTCAACTATTCAAATATAAATACTCCTCCAGCATAAACCCCATTATGCTTAACATGAATGTGAATCCTTCCCTTCTGGAATAGAAAAGGCACCAAACAATTTCCAAAATCAGAGAATTCCAACTGAAATTAGAATCTTTGACCAACAGTTAATCTTTGAAGGCATCTTTCTTATAGCAAAACATAAGACTATTTTTAACCTGCACATTATCTCCACTCCCCTTATGCTGGGGAAAGTGTTGGGGGGAGGGGAAAATCACTTAGTTACAAAGTGGAAGAGAAACCAAAGGACTTTCTCCATGAACTCTAGGTGATCTGTACTTAACTCACATCCCTAAAACAAAATCGCAAAGTCAGTGAAGTCAATGAGAGCTGTGCACACTTATCGGAGGGCACAATTTGGCCATAGATTGTAACAGGTTAAATCTTGCTCCATTGTAATCACTGGGCGCTTTGCTTTTGGCTTCAAAAGAAGCAGGGTGAGGACCAGTAGAGCTGAAAACAACCACTGGCAATACCGGGATAATATGCAGATCGGTCAGTAGTAGTCACATGCCAAAAAACACTCCTGAAAGCAGAGACCTCTGCTGGTTTGTTTACTTTCTGGAGACCCAGCCCTCTTGTAGCTGGATGACTGAGCTCTTACTGAATATGTGAACACACCGGAAATCCATCCCAGCATTCTTTCATGTTTGATAGTATTTTTCTGAAAAAGTTTCAGAAGGCCACCTTTGAGAAGAACTGAATTCAGTAAGTTCTCTCAGAGTGCTGTCTCTCTTAAAAACTAGCCAATTAGCCCATCATAAGACAGGTTTTTTAGGTCTCTCCTCCATGTCGGCATTCTCTCCTGAGCCTCCGGTCTCTTGCTCCATCTCTCTCTCTCCTCCTCCTACTGCCTCCCCCTCTCTCTCTCTTAGCTCTCCTCTGCCTCCTGCTCTCTCTTTCTCTTCTCCTCCTCCTCCTGCCTCTCACTCGGGGGACCACGGAGCCCAAACAGCCATTTGGGCTCTGCACTCCCCGTGCTGCATGGGGAGCATGGAGCCCAAACGGTCGCTTGCGCCACTTGCTCCCACGCAGCGGCCTGGCTGAGTGGCGCAGAAATCAGCCGAGCACCACAGCGGGAGGCAAAGGGGGGGTGGTGACGTTCATGGCCGGGGGTGGGGCCTTGACCTGCTGTCACACCGCACCGCTCAGCCGGGCCACCGCGGGGGAGCAAGAGGAGCAAACGGAGCAAGCAGCCGTTTGGGCCCCGCACTCCCCATGCAGCATGGGTTGCCCAGAGGGAACAGCTAGTATTTCAGGCAACAGCGCCACCCAGAGGGAACAGCCAGCATTTCAGCGTTACAGACTCTCAGACATTGGGCTACTATATATATGATGATGGTTTCAAACAACTTAGAAGTTATAAAGCAGGATCTGTACTGAATGGCTAATACAATATTATAGGATTACGTGTGAGTCATGTTTTATTTCTGCCTATCATTAGAGAAAAATATAACTTTTGGATTTCTTTCTTCTCTAAGGTCCATTAGATATTAACTATTCTAACTCAGAAGCTTCAGCTGCCCATCTATAAAGCTGTAAATAATCCATTTTCAAAGGCATAATTTTCAGTAACATTGTAGCAAATTCTCACAAATGAGTTAAATTGGGTAACCAAATAAACAGACAGCTGTACTCTGGTTTCACAAAAGCTGTAAATCTGAATATTTGATTGGATTCTCTAGTGGTTTTAATTGGGGGGGGGAGAACTGAAAGGAGTCTGACTTTACCCATGACAGTATAACCCAATAGGAGCTGTTATCACTAGTTACTGTTCCAGACATGAATTTCCTATAATGATTTTCTTTTCACAGTTTGATAGATAATGACTCAACAGCCTGCTGTAGACATCCCTCTGACAGCTTGTGGTTCCTTGATATATATTTGCACAAGGAGACTAGACATAAGTGTTACATGTGTATCTACTGACAGATGTGAACAGAAACCAAGTTCTCAAAACCTTCCATAGCAATATTGCCCATTTCTATATTCAGTCTTTACCATTATACAAGTATTGGGGCTATTCCTGTGAGTTGCTGGGTAACTTTCTCTCCCCTTGGAGTAAAAAAGCAATGAGGATGCGCACCAAGTTACAATATCGGAGAGAACTAACAAAAATATGTAACTTTGGTTTTGTCTTCACTGCCAAGTTTTGTCGGAAAAACCTGCCTTTTGGCGACAATACAATGACAGTGCACACACTACAATGGGACTTTTGTCAGGAAAAATGCCAAGTTTCTGTGACAAAAATCTTCCACCCCATGAGAGACTTTTTTTATTTTTCCTCTCCCTTTATTGTCAACAAAGACCCAGTGTAGACACCGCTGTTTGTTTTGTCAATAGAACTGCCTTCCTCTAGTATCCCACAATGCCTGTCCTGAATACACAGCTGAGCTTTGATCTCTGCTGCCCTGCAAGCATGTGCCCCTCCCCTTTCAAAGCTCTGGGAATTGTCTGACAAGTATGTGAACTGCTCCATTTGGGGAGCACACAAAAAGCAAATCTTTGGACTACACCTGTCCTTTCCTGCACTAAGAACACAAAGGAAGGCAGACTGTTGCCGCATGGAGTGGGGGGAAAGGCTGATGTGCTGGTTTGACATTTCTCAGCCTGGAGAGCTCACAGATCTACTCATGGTGCCACTTTCAGCAGCTGAAGAGGCTGTGGGAGAACTGAAGGGAAATCCCAAGATGTACAGGGATGCACTCTGCCTTCCCACAACATGGCACTGTAGGATACATACCCACAGTGCATTGCTCACGCTGTCGATCGTGGTTTGCCCTATATGGACACAATCTCTCAAGAGAGGGATGAACTGCAAACACTCTCTGGTGTTTTTTGATGTGTTGACTTTTGGGTGTCGACATAAGTTTTATTAGCAAAATTTGTCAGCATAGATATATCCTCTGTTTGCCAGCCATTTCAAAGGGGAGACAAAATATTTGTAAATTTACGTTCACTTCCTTGAATCATGACACACTCTTCTTCTGGTTTTGGCAATTTCCAGCTGTCTCCAAATCTCACCCTGGAGGCTTCCTTGATTAAGTAGTCAAACTCAATCTCCTTCCAAATTAAACAGTCTGAAATCAGCTTTTGCCAAAGATAGGTACTGTATAGCCCAGTATTCCCTGTAAGCTAGCAAATTTAGAAAATGTCTTTTTTTAGGACATTTCTTCATACACCTCATTCCTGTTCTCAGAAACCATGCAAGAGGAGCACTGAGCAAACCAAATGCCTTTCACTGAGGATAAAAATTACTTTCCAGAGAAAGAACTCAATTTTTTAAATTCTATTTCCTTTATCAACTTTAGAAAACCCAAGTTCAAACAACACTGAAGTTAAGTGGCTGCTTTTGTTGTTTGTTTTATAAACATGAACAATCTTTATGAGCAAATCTCACAATTCAATAACTTGGCAGATATAGTCCACGCCTGGCTATTAAATGTGTCAACGTGGTTAAAATAGTGTCATTAAAAATCTGGACTTTAGCATTATGTAAAATACTAGGAACTTGTTTATTTCTGTTTCATGGAAGAATGTTTACAACAACCGGACTTGTGCTGTTCTCTTGCCCCAGGTCTCTCTTCACCCTATTCTGGGAATTTAATCACAGCTTTCGTGTAATAGTGTGTACAATACATATATTTCTTACTTTAAAGTGCTGAAAGTACATAATGTTCCAAATTTCTTACTTTAAAGTGCTGAAAGTACATAATGTTACAGCTCCCTTGGAGAAGACAAAGGGCATTAAAACCAGCTGCAACTCCACAGGTGACGATTCCCTTCATATAGGAGTCCCCAGTAAGTGTTGAGCCAAGTATGCCAGCTCCTACACCAAGCCCAGTGTGTGTATGAGGAATGGGGAGGGAATATAACTAGTGCATATCACACTCAGGCAAATTCCAGCTGGTGGACAGTCCTTATGGAATCCCAGCTGGCCCCTGGCTGTTGTGAAACAAGGCAAGAAATAAGGACACTTTGTTATCTCTGTTCTTTGCTGCACCAAGTGAAAACAGTAGAGTGTGCTCATGTGCCATTACTAATTCCGTCTGATCAAGTTATCAGAAGCATTTGCACAAAACAGTGATTGCAGCCTTGTACACACACATTCTTCTGTCCCCAAAGACCTATATGTATGCAAAACCATGGTTATACAGATAGGTATTCATACAAATCCAGGTTTGCAAGTTTCAAGGTTATTATGCTGAAACCACATTTTGAACAGTGACTAGTGATTGTGTATCTAAATTTCTGGGTGCCCATGAAAGACTCCTTGAAGGATCCTGATTTTCAAAAGATGGGTGCTCAACACTGTATGAAAAGCTGGTCCTCTTATGGTGTCTTCAGTTGGGCACCCAGAATCGCTACCCACTTCAAAATTTAGGCCAGAATCTGAAAACTGAAGGGAATTCAGATCTGAGACTCCATGTCAGGCTCATCTTCGATTATTCCAATGTTTGAAAATAGTTTCTTTTTAAACTTTGTCATGTCTTGCATTTGGTTTTTCAAACTGGAGTGCCTTTTACATATTTTTTTGTTTTTTTAATTCCAGATGACCCAAGAATATGCAGATCATGCATTCACAATTACTATATGTAAGTTCAACTCTTTTAATGTTGCTACATTTTCTGAACCAACAACAATTCTCCCGAAGGTATTGATGGTTGTGCCATATCAGTTAGCTTTGTAGTTTCTCCTTGAACAAAGAGGAGTTGTGGATAAACTTTAAAAGGGGCGGAGAGTGATAGGTGTGGGAGACCCCCTTCAAAATAAAGCAAAGTATTATTCGCTAGAAGATTCTTAATGCCGTCACTTAAACTCCCACTGACCAGAACAAAAGTTGTTGAGGAAATGTATCACCAAGCAATACCAAGCTGATTTAATCTTTTCCCGCTCCTACATAAGTCAGAGACAAAAGCTCCAAAGGGAGCAGGCTGACATCTGCTATTCGATGATGGCAATAAACAGATACAGCACTCTAACACTGTCAAGCTATTGAGATGAGCAACCAGTGTCATGACAAATAATAGCCTACCTGTTTACTCTGCTTGGGAGAAAGTCTTTCTCTTTTGCAAATGGCAAGCATCCAGTCTCACACTTGTGTTCGGGAAGTCTGTCGGGCCATACCCGCATCTCGTAAATGCACCCTGTTGGCAAATTTCAAGATTAATCTCCATATATACTACAGCTAATATCCACTAACTACTGGGCCCAATAATAAGTGTTTGCAATTGTAATTTATTAAATGATTGCAGTTAAAAAATGCCTAGTACAGTCCTCAACGGTCATGCCGTGGAAGTAACATCTAAGATTAAAAACTGGCCGATAGGTCTCAAAATGTAATGGTAAACAAGGAATCAATTGAACGTGTGTTTCTGGAGGGACTTCAAAAAAAGATCAGTCCTTGGCCCTACATTAGCCCATATTTTTATCAGTGATAAAGTCTGCAAAGTTTGGGGTAAATGATGAAGAGTCATTGACATGGTCAGGCCTGCCAATAGGGGAAGAGGGGCAGAGGCAGGGACTGGGCAGTTGCTCTGAGGCCTGGCAATTCAAAGGAATCTGGGGCTCCCAGCTGCTGCAGCCCTGGATCCCTCTGAATCACAGCCAGAGTGCTGGAGGACTGAGCCAGGCACTCCACGTAGCTCTGAGGGCTTGGGGCATGGCATGCTGTGGTTCAGATGGCACTGAGGCTCCCAGCCCCGCCCCTTTTGCCTGAGGTCCTGCCCCTTCTGGGGGCACAGAACTGAGCCTGGGTGTTGACCCTGCTGGATACAGTCACTGATACAGAGTGATCTGGATCACTGTTAAACTGGGAGCAAACACTTTGTTTCAATCCAGCCAAATGTAAAGCCATACATCTAGAATCAAAGAATGTGGGCCACACTGACAGAAAAGGGGATACTATCCAGAGAAGGAGTGACTGAAAAAGACTTGGGGGGGAAAGGGGATGATGGCAGGTAACATACTGAACATGAGGTCCCAGGTGACACTGAATTGAAAAGGTCTAATGTGACTCTTTTATTTATAAACGGAGGAATATTGAGTAGGATAGAGGAGGTTACATTACTGGGGTAGACAAATTTTGGCATGAGGGCCACATCGGGTAGGGGAATTATATGGAGGGCCAGATAGGGAAGGATGGGGAAGACTGTACCTCCTCAAACAGCCAGGCATGGCCTGTGCCCCACCTCCTATCAAACCTCTCTGGGACCTCTACCCTGTGGCCCCCCAAGCCACCCGCTCCCTATCCCATTGTAATCAGTTTTGGTGATCACAATTCTAGAAGGGGGATGAAAAATTGGAGACGGTTAAGATAAGACCAGCAACACTGATTCAAAGATTAAAATGCATGCCTTACAGTGATAGACTCAAACAACTCAATTGACTTTAATATAATATAATATAATATAATATAATAATTGACTATTATGCAGGAAATCAGATTAGATGATCACAATGATTTCTTTTGGCTTTAAAATGTGTGGATCTATGAATCTGAGCGTACAAATATGGTGTTATGCATATTTAGATGGCCAGTTATCAAACAACTGCAACAAATGTACAAATTAGGCACACAATTCTTTTTAATGAAACTTCAGAAGTATATTTGTGAACCATAATATTAATCAACCAGGTTTGTAGTGGAGTGTTGAAATAGGTAGTTATTTAGTTTGTGAGTAATTATATTACATATGCTTAGGGATTATGCATGTTCACCAGACACACAAAATAAACTCCATAACCTTATGCAGATTTATTAAACTCACTAAGAATGTTCTGCCACTAGGTATAAGCACCACTGCTATAAAGACTGTCCTGAGAACACCTACAATGATGACAGTACTCTCCAGTGTATAGAATGTGATGAAAACTGCGACAGCTGTGATAAGTACCGTTGCTACAGGTGTAACAAAGACTTTTATCTCTTAGGTAAGCAAAGTAACAGGTAATGTACATAGGAAGTCTCAAAAACGATTTAACTGAAAGCCAAAATCTGCACCAAATTCTTTGAAGTTCCTAAGCACCCTCTAGAGAGGTCATTGTGCATTGAGAGCACCTTGTAGAAACAGGCCCTTTGTGTAAATACAAGGGATCTTTTGATTCAAAAGTCCCAAAATGTTTGACTAGAATTCCAACTGGGATTTTTATTTTTAACAAGTGTTTGGCTTCAATCCCTTTTCTTTGAGCACGTACAGGAAAAAATTTCTATTTGATAGAGCTATGTGCAATGAGGTGGTTTTCGTTCAGTCAAGCAAACCTTTTCTTTGCTTTTAATTTGTATGGCTTTGCACACTGGAGTTTAACTTTGACTTTCAGATCTAAACAAATAAACCTTAAATGGCCTGAGCAAAACCCAGTTAAAACCACTAAACTTCATATCAAGCTCACACTAAACTAAGAATTCCCCATACAACTATAAAGCCGCCATCAGGGCTAACTCAGACAATGATTCCAAACATATGGGAGACCCACCCCTCCAGATCTGGGTGCCATGGAGCACAAACTGCTTCATGTTGCCAGAAAGCTCTGTGGTAATAAAGCCACAGACCAAAGTTGTCTCAAGATGATCATGACCATTGCCAGGGTACAGTTTAAGATCCTTCATCCTCCTGTTTAATTTGAAAGCCCTATCAACTTGTCTTCTGACCACTTGTATGTCCAATTCCAAACACAAGATCTGTTGCTTTCTTCTGGCTTTCTGCCACATTGTAAGAAAGAAAAACTCAATTTTGGGCTCTGCAACCAGAAGTCCTAATCAACTGGCTTTTCAGTTAACTCAGATTTGCTTAAATTAGACACAAATCTCTCTCAACTGTTTTAGTGTTTACACTGCCAAATATCATCATAGTATCTGAGCACCTTCTCTGTGGTTGATGAAGGTGTAAACCACTCGGCATTAGTCCCAAATTTGCTAAAATCTTAAAATTAATCAGGACCTCAAACCATGGGTCTAGATTTGGATCTTAGATTTCAGTTTGTCCCTTTTTAGACATAGAGTCCAACTATGAAATTCAGAACTAGATCTGAAATGTTTTTAGATGGAGTTAGTATCTTGAGGTAGATTCAGCTCTGCTTAAACCCTTGGTGGAGAATGGCTTGAAAGACATTTGAATTTATTTATAAGAATAAGAACTGTGTTTAAAGTTTGCAATCAAATTTTAAACCAGGGGCAGGGGGAGGGGAGGAGGCCCAACAAAAAATTCATACTGTTCTACTGTTCTGTTTGTGCTTCTTAAATTGCATCAGATAAAAATCAGGGATCTATGCCTCCCCCAGTGTCAAATAGCCAGAATTATTCAAAATACACAAGTCTATCTTGGATGCTGAAACCTAAAGAATACATTTTAGAGCTGTGATAGGTCACAGCTGCAGGATTCCCAATTGACTTTAACTTGTTCATTTCCAATTGGCTTTAATATGAATCATATGACTGAAACCACACACAGCCTTTCAAAGTATATTCTGGAATTACCAACAGGGTCGGAGGGAAAATTAAGAAGACTGGAGATTAAACTTCACTAATAACCCTCAAGCCCAGAATAATGTTAGTGTTACTGTTCATCATAACACCCAGAATGGATAGGTGTATAAAGCATTTCTTCATCTTGTGGTTCTTGACCTGTGGGAGCAATACTATGACTTAAAGCAGGGGTGGGCAAAATACATCCCAATGGCTAGATCCGGCCCACCAAGTGACTGGATCTGACCCGCGGGAGCCTCTGCCAGGCTCCCTGCTTTCCCTGCCCCCACGTGGTGCTCAGTGCAACTCTCTGAACACTGCAAGCCCAGGGGGAGGAGAGAAAGAGGCTTCATGTGCTGCGCCCCAACATTTCTAGCAAAATCTTGCAGCTCCCATTGGCCAGTTTCTGCTCCCAGTCACAACCACCTCTCAGACTCTGCACTCCATCCTGCACCCCAGACTCCTGCCCCAGGTCACAAACGCGTCCTTCACTCAAACAACCTCCCAGATGCCACATTCCATTCCTGAATCCCAATCTCTTACCCTAAGCTCCCTTCTGCACCCAACTTCCATCCCAGCCCCCTCACCGCCTTCATTAATACCATGGACGAGAGAGGCCCATGACCACTTACCAAATCCTTAGAGTGCCCCCCATGAAAAACGATTGCCCACCCCCGCCTTAAAGGGTTTCTCTTTATATTGTAGATGGGAAATGTATGAGCGACTGCGGAGCTGGTTTCTACATAGATGATAACTTAGGAGAATGTGAAGAGTGCCATAGGACCTGTGCAACATGTGAAGGGTTCAACTATGATGACTGCACCAGCTGCAAAGAAAACTTACAGCTACTCCATGGGAAGTGTGTGAATCCAAAAAACATGACAGTGGAGGGGAAATTCTGGAATGGTATGTTACTAGATGCTTTGATCCCTTTTCATTTCATCCCCGTGGTCTATAATGATTAGAAGTGTTTAGAAAGATGTCCAAACCCTTGTTTCCAAGTTCCTATAGGCTGGATAAAAATACCCATATCTAAGTAGATTGAGAAGTTAAAAAATTGATCTGACTACGAGTATAACTCCGGTTACAGAGTGGAATTTACCCCCTTTGCAGAGAACCTAATCCAGTTTAGACCCTATTTTTGAGGCCGTTAGCTCCCTGAACAGGGTTGAATTTCACTTTGAATGAAGTATGTAAGAAATAACCAAATGGACTAAAATAACTAATGGACTGAATACAGGATTTTGAACTAGAATTCTTGAATTTTAGCCCGGATCCTGCCATTAGCTTCATCTGTGACTGCACTTAAACCCTATCTTGGATTCCCCATCTATACAATGGAGATAATATTTTTATTCCCACAAACACTTCGTGAGGTATTAGTTAATGTCAGTAAAACATTTTGAAATGCAAAATATTATTGCTGAGTATTATTATTTCTGAAACAAAACAAATAATTTGATGCAAATACATCATTTTTTTTTCTTTTTTTGTTTGGTTGGTTTTTTTGTTTTGGGGTTGTCTGTTTTTTGTTGTGTTGTTTTGCTTTTAATTGGCATCTACATGCCTCCCACTCTCTGCTATAACCAAACAAAATACACATCTAGCTATGTCATATTCATTAGGGTGGCAGTCTAGTAAAAAGCCATAGCCTACATAGCTTAATTCAATAACTAATACAAGTGCCTCTGAAAAAGCTTCTTAATCTTTCTCTATCAAAAAATATGCTAGAGTGAAGGCAGGCCAGATTGTGGCTTAGGTGCGTTTAATTCAGCTCTCAAATAACAATGCCATTATCTTCATTTCTACTAGACTATGTCTGAGCACATGGATCCAGGCAAGGTAGTTGAAAATGTTACAATAGATTTATTAACTGAATTGATCATTCATTTTGGACAATATAGTTCATAACTAATCTTTTGAGTCGCATGAGACAAAAAACTGTTGTCTCAGTTTGGCTCCTAGAAATTGAAACTAAAAGGCATACTAAGAGATAAGTCAATGTGAAGGCAGAATTTATTTACCTTTTGAAGGATTATTGTAGCTTGGTCCATGATTAAAATCTCTTTCTGGGTATAAGGTATACATTTTTGTATATCTAACTTTCACTTCTTTTCCTTGTGTGAGGATAAATGAAAGACCATAATCATGAATTTTCATGAGCACACAGACCAAAGACTAAGACAGACTTTCTAAAATTACACTTTTTTGTGGGTATTCTACTGGGCTAACAATTCAATTCCAAACTGGAAATTTGTTAATAAATCATAGCAAGGCCTAAAATAAGGAAACAGAGTTTGTCTGGCATCCAGACATTTAAAAGGAAAAGCAAGCCAAGACAAAAAATGGCTGAGCTCTGTGTTTGTAGTTCAAAACATCTGCATTTTATCTAGTGTACCAGATGATGAAATAACTTTGGGAGCCAGGAGACATACTAGTGTAGGCTTGATTCACCAAGTGATTGCACACACCCTATCAACTGGACTAGACATTTTGCAAGCTGCAATCAGGTCTTCATTTTGCCAGTTCACTGGAAATACCACACCCTGAGCTTGTATGCTCCTTAGTCTTACAGTGTAGCCTAGCGTCTTCTTTTGAGAGGTGCAAAGGAAATATTACTGTTTCAGATCCAGCGTGGAGCGTGTGCTTCTTCACATGCAAATAATTCCAAAACAAAATTAGTTATCAATTAAGTAAGCCAGGACAGCTCATATCACACATTGTAACACATAATGGAAGTAGTAGCCAAAAAACAAACACAAGTAACTCTACTAAAAGCCTGACACCAATGGTATATGCCTTTGCACTTTTTTGTTGTTCCTTAAATGCCATTAAACAATTAAACATATAACAAGGGTTGGTAGAGAGCAGACAAAATATGCAGAAATTAGAGGGTTATAGGAATTACAGGCCATCTGGTACAATTCTTCATAGGTCCACTAAGGTTTAAACCAGCTAGAATCCGGCTCTAGGTGTGCATTTTGTTGATGGGACTAGTGAGGGAATAGGGACTAATGGATGAGGCAGAAAGATGAAGAATAAGGGGGATAAAAGGAAAGAGAAATCTAGATGGAAGCTTTTATGACTTCTACAGAGGAGGATTTAGCACCATCGAAGGAGATAGGGGACTTTTTAAAATTAGCATACATATGTGAAATGTAACACTGTCAGAGGCAGGCAACACTTATTCAATAACCTATACACATTTTTTATCATCCCCATTGGAGTTGCATGCAGATTTTTTTTATTCAAGGCATTCATTCGTTAAATTAATATTACGGCTGTTATTTGATAACCAATTTGGGAATTAATGGTTACTGGGGGTTGTGACTTACTTCTCACCTAACTTTTAATTTATAATTCTCATAAGCCTTTGAGATGGGATTGGTTCTAGTATGTTATTACCTCTCTATATTGTTTTCATTAAGTTTTATCATGTCTATTTAATTGTAATTAGCTTTTCAAGATATGAAGTCTATTTTCTTTATTTTTATTCATGGCTGTATTATTTTTGCAAGACCAATGCCATAACAGAATAAAATCTAAGAGACTAAACAGCATCCCCACTGGAAACAACTGACTCACATTCAAATCACATCCTTTCTACACAGCATACAGACCAGACAGGTCACCTTCTAGAAGTAAAGCACATGTGGTTACAACCCAGGCAGTGCAGCTCCTTCTATATTCCTCACTGCAGCAATGTATTGCTTGTTTTTGGCTTTGAATTTACCAAAATAAATTCACAAATAAATGCAGGTTTTCTTTAGCAGAAGCTGCTGTATTTTCAATTCGGAAGCAAAGGGGAGTAATTGCAAATGTGGGTGGGGAACCACTTTCATACCAAGAACTGAAACAAATTAACTATTTAAATCCCTTTTCCCTATATTCGAGCATGAAAAAAAGGGTCCCTAAACAGAGGGGCTACATCTAGACTGGCCCTTATTACGAAATAGCCATGCTAATTTCCAATTTTGGAATAGGGAAATCCGCGGGGGATTTAAATATCCCCCGCAGGATTTAAATAAACATGTCCGCCGCTTTTTTTCCGGCTTGGGGAAAAGCCGGAAAAAAGCGTCTAGACTGGCGCGATCCTCCGGAATAAAGCCCTTTTCCGGAGGATCTCTTATTCCTACTTTCAGAGTAGGAATAAGATCCTCCGGAAAAGGGCGCTTTTTCCGGAGGATCGGGGCCAGTGTAGACGCTCTTTTTCGGCTTTTCTAAAAGCCGGAAAAAAGCGGCGGACATTTTTATTTAAATGCCGCGGGGGATATTTAAATCACCCGCGGATTTCCCTATTGCGATCGCTGAAAATTAACATGCCCCTTCCGGAAAAGGGGCCAGTGTAGACGTAGCCTAGGTGGATCTTACACTGAACAGGTGTGAAGGATTATTGTGTGCATAAATACAAGGTAAAAATGAGCAGGCCAGGGATCACCTGGAAATTGACTATGCATGAATGAAAACTCTGCTAAGGCTACCTAGCAGTATGAGAAAGACTAAAGAAATGACTGTGGAGCCCTGCAGCAGGACTGGCATCCCACAGGTCTCACTGCCATAATAGTAGGAGCAGGACTAAATACAGTCTGCTCCACTGTACAGCTAAGCAGCAATTTGATTACCAAGGATTGCACTTAAACCAATGTCTCCTCACATATACCAATTCATCCTGCCTTCTTGAAAACAAGTGAGCAGGCATTCAAGGACCTTCAAATTTATTTCCACTCAATGTGAAAGATTGCATTGGATATCTTTAAGGATGGGTGTACTCTTTCTTTAGATATGTAATAGATGATTCTAAGGGAAATCTTAAGTAGAAGCCCAAGAAAGACTAAAGTAACTTTAGGGACACATAACTTCAGTCCTCCAGCATCGTCAGGATATCTATTACCTACTGTTACCATCGCGAGAACAAACTTCCTTCTTTAGTGCTAAAAAAAATTAATGCTTACTGTGATTGTTTATTATTGCCCCACATCCTGTTGTCAGAAGTAGACTGACTCATTTGGAACAAGCAAAAGAAAGAACCAATTTTTAGCATTTCCTAAAACTTTCCGCTTGATAAACTCATGGAATGCCCTGAGTAGATGGAATGCTACCACAGATCCCTAACTACCACAAAGTGGCAAAGTACAAGTCAGTTCCTTAGTTTCTGCAATGGGGAGTGAGGCTGAAAATATTTATAAATTGCTTGACTTTACTGATGAAGGAAACATATTAACATGGTATTGGGGCATATTTTAGCCCCACTGAGCGCTTACATCTAAGACATTTTAGTTCTGTGAAATGATCAAAGAAGAGCATAAGCTTAAATCAACCAGAAGGTATGAAAAAGAGGTTTTTTTGTTTCCATTTTTAAACCAGCAGTTAAGTAGTAAACATTATCATCAATAAGCTTCAGAGTTAACATTCCATAAATATGAATAAGGGCAGTTCACACTTCTCTCTGACCTATTATTTCAAGCTGTCAGCTGAATTGGCAAACATCATTGCAATAGTGGACATCTGGTTCACATATTTAAAGTTTTCTTTGCTATTGTAAGAACTAGAAATTTCAATTTTTAAATGAAAGCTTAGAGAGCACAAGGAGGAATCCTCTAGATACAGGTAACAGCTGGTCAAGCAGCCAAGATCTGGTCTCATTTAATGTTTGATCTAACATAACAACTAAGGAGTATAGTAGGTTAGAATGCAAGGCTAAAAGCTGGCAATACTTTTTTGTGGCCTTTTCAGCCTTTTTTCCTTCAGAGATATAACTCCTCCACTAATTAACTAACTCTACTACTTCCATGCCCAGAGTGAGTAAGTAATGGATCAGTGACAAATAAAATATTACTGTGTGGCAGAAATTAGCCATCTGGTTTCTCATTATCATCAGAACAGCAGCCAATGAATACATTTTGTCCCTAGGCTGGCAAATTCTCTTGATAACTTTTCAAGACTGTTCTATGTATAAAAATATTGGCTACATCATGGCAAGTGCTGTACACAGGAGTCTACCACAAAAATTTTTGCAATATATTTACTCATTTTGACTGGTAGTTAGTGCATCACTTGGGCTATTTTGATTTTTCAAAATGAGGGTCCAACTGCTTGTATTAAAATAAATGACAGTTTTGAAACAGAACTCAACAATGCAGAGTTCAAACAGGCCCAATTAATTGCAGGTTTTTCATATTAGTGCTAGGAAGAGAATCTTCAAGGTCAAGTGTTTAAGTATTTATTTCTGATTGCAAAGTCATAAACTATAGTGACTGGATAATTGAAATTTTCTTCTATTTCCCAGGCAAAAATATCACAAAAGCTTAACTGCTTGTGCATATTCCCCTCTGGTGGAGACTGTATTGTATTGCAAAGAGTGACACCCACAAATGTTGCCAAGAAAAACAAAAATTAAACTAGAATCTTGATCACTGAAATATTTCATTGTAAATGAAAGCTAGTGTTTTTTAATTGTAAACAGCTAGATGTTTTCAAGGTGATATATATCCTATATAAAGATCTTTCGGAATACGCTAGTAGTCTCTCTCAACCTTATTTAACTGATGTTTATTATTTAATTGCCCCAAATCCTGAGTCAGGATCAGGGCATCAATCTTGGCAGTGACTACTAACTACAGCTATATTTTTGCTTCCCTTTTTAAAAAATCTTTACAACTGGCATTAAATGACATCACTTAGAACAGTTTGCCTTATCTAGAGAGAGGATTTAAAGGAAATGTAATATAAAATACTTCCATGTCAAGGGAACTGGCTGCATGTGTCACTGCTGAGAAGTTATATAGAAATATTATATTCCATGTTATATTGCAAAAGATTGAAAGTGCTAAGAAATGCAAATGCAGCTGGTCAAGAAACAGATGCCAGTCAGTAGGTCTCACCAGCTCTATCCCTTAAAATGAAATACAATATAAGGATAGAAAAATAAAAATCTTGAAAAATATGACCTCATAGAATCAATTAATGTAAGAAAATCCTACCTAACATTTTCAGAGTATTTTTTTAATACAGTACAAAATAAACCTGGCCCAAGAAACATTTTACTTGATATTCTGAAAAGTTATTTTTCCCCCAAGTCCACAGTAAAACATTAACAAAGTAAATAACTATGGGGTCAAAGTCTGATTAAAAGAAACAGCTATAATGAATTATTACTCAGAATGAAGCGGGCTCACTTCTGAGGTGCTTAGAGGTCAGTCAAGACCACTGCTATAGTTTTAATGATTAGGAAAAGGAGAGTGTATTTTGATAAGTCATGGAGAGACAGAGGGGAGAGACTCCAGATGGCTTTCAGTGTGTTGGGCAATCTAACAGCAGCTGCCATGCAGCTTGGATAAGTATACTGTAATATATACTGTCCAAACTTATAAGAATTTCCTACATGGTAACAGATGCTAAAATTGCAGGCCCCTCAGAGGAAAATCTGCCCAGTGTGTAGCACAAGACAAAACAAATACAGAAGCTACTTGGGTGTGAGACAGGACAGGTAACCCTGTATAAATGTAAGATGAATAACCAAGGATCTTGAAGTCCTGACTGCCAACCCCAGCTTTTCAGAGCCCAACTCAAAGAGCACACATTGAGTGCCTTGCAAGGTTACATAAGGTTTCTCAACCATAGCCTGTATATGAACCTAACTTAAATGATTTGCATCCTGAAGCTAAAGTTTGAATCAAAAAGCTTTTCATTCTGCCTACCCTGCAAAAGTACCCCCCCTTACCAGCCAGTTGCAGCACCTTACAGTCCAGTTCTCTTATAATGTGTGGGGAGTGTGTTGTTAATTCCTCTCAGCTAGCCCAGCCCTGCTACTCTACCAGTGCATGCACTAAAGGCCTGCAGCTGTGAGCTTTCCTCTAGCCAAGGAGAGAGTTAACTCTCTCCCTGCCAACCTGGAAGGAGAGCTCTGCAGACTCTCATAGCCAGGCATAGAAAACAATACTACAGTTGCTGATAATACATAGCACTGAACTCTGTTTTGAACACCATTCCTTTGCTGTTGCTAAGAAGAAATAAAGCTAGATAGAGAGAATGAGGATGGTGAGAGGTATGATTAAAAAAAACTAGGATTATTAAAACTGGAAAGAAAAGTTAGAAGAGGCTCAATCTAGTGTTTAAAAGTATAAAGGCTGTAAGAAGAACTGGTCCATCCCTCATTGTTTCCTTGTCTCATAATTAAGGTTAAGATGTTGTTATGGCTATTTTTAGCAAAACTCAGATAGGTCATAGGTGGTAAGCAAAATTCATGGGAGCCAGTGACCTGTCTGTGACTTCTTTAAAAAGACAGATCACAGGGAGACAGGCCTAGGGAGGTAGGGAGACAGGATGATAGCAGGAGTCCCATGGGTGAGACTGACTGGCCGAGACACACTGCCATGAACTGTGGGGGACACAACCCCAGCTTTAGAGGCTGCAGCCACAGAGAGGATGCACAACCCCAGCTCCAGAGCTGGCTGCAACTGCAGGACAGGGGCACATAATCCTGGCTTCAGACATAGCCATGGGTGCACAATCCCTGCCACAGCCATAGGGACAACTGTACAACTCCAGCGATAGCCCCAGCAGTAGCGAAGTGGAGGCTGGGGGGGGGAGGGGGAAGCGGGATCCTACAGCCCTGAGTAGCTGTGAGGGGGGACACAGCCTGAGCTGCAGCCTCAACCGTGGGTGGCACATAGCCCCATCTGCAGCCATGGGGCAGGGGCACACAGTGAAGGCCCAGCCTTGTGGGAGGGACGACTGGACCTACAGATCAACTGATTCTGGGTATAAATTCTGGGGTCAGGGAGTGTGGGTCAGAGGTTTAAAACAAGAGAACCGGATGGGGACACCGAGCAGAGAACCCCAGACAACGCACACTGCTCCTCAGAGCTGTCGATGGAGCCAGCGGATGCTGCCCAGAGGAACTCTGCCTGGATACGTGACACTCAGGGAGGAATGGAAGTAGGCCCCACAGTTGCAGAGCATCCCCTCATCCAACATCCTCCTCCTGGTATTGTATATAGCGGCTTTCACCAGAGCCAGGAGGAGGTTGATGAGGAGATTTCCTGACTTTGTGGGGCCACAGATGGGGTGTGCATAAATAAAAAGGTGTGGGGAAAAGTGCAGCCAGAACCTCCGTAAGAGGTTCTGCAGGAGCCAGAATAGGGGCTTCAACCTGGCACATTCCAGCTATGCGTGTGCCAGGTTTTCCCTCACGCCGCAAAAGGGGCAGGTGTCTGGGATGGGGGTGAACCACGCCAGGTACACGCCCGTGCTCACAGTTCCATGAAGGAGCCGCCAACTGATGTCCCCAATGGGCCGTGGAACTTGGGTGGAGTACATGCTGGCCCACAGTGAAGGCTGCAGCACAGAGCAGAAGTGCATGGCAAAGGCTGCAGCTCCAGGGCAGGGACTTATGGTCTCAACTCTAGTTATGGCCCCAACTGAAGCTGCTGACAGCTGACAAAGTCACAGAGGTCCAGTAAATATAAGTAGGAAGCCTTTGGTTCAATCTGCCCCTCTGCTTGAATTAGAGAAGGGAGTTGCCCTTGGGTCTCCTTCATTGCAGAAAAGTGCCCTAACCACTGAGCTACGGGATACTCTGGGCTTTATCAGTCTCTCCTGCTGAAAGTGTTCTATTGTGATTAAACAATCAACTAGTCATTGGTAAAGGAACTTGAACTTGTGGTATCTATGTTATATGGACCCTCTCTAATACCTGTGCTATGTGATCGCCTGAACCAAAAATTTCTCATTCTCCCTATTGAAGATGTTTCACTTGGTATAAAATACTTTACTAGTCATTGCACCAGAAAGAGACTGAGAGACTCTATAGCCTTCTGGTTACAGTATTCCACTCGGCAATGGAAGAGCCAAGGTTGTGCCCGTGACTATATAATTATTTATGCCAATGGAACAGTTTCAACAAGTGAAAGCCAGATTGCCCCAGAGCCTAAGGTGCTCTCCTGCAATGTAGGTAACCTAATTCAAATCCCTTATCCACACAAGTAACTGGTGAAGAGAGGTATGAGAGGGCCACTGGCCATGTGACCTCCTCCCCCCCCAGCGTGGGGAAGGACTGGGGCAAACCCCTGTGCCCCAGACCTTGCCACCTGCTCTCTGCCCTGTTCCTCCTCCTCGGAGCAGTGTGGCCCAGGAGGACTTGCGATGCCGGCAGCAGGGGTCCATCTGCCCAACCCCCTATGCATTCACTGGCAGCTGTGAGGAAAATGGAGCAACAGTTCCAGCTTGCTCTGCTCCTCTGTCTCCATTGTTCCGCCAGTGAGTGCAGGGCAGTCCTGCCTCTCCCCTTGAGCTCTGCTTGCCCTCCTGCTGCCAGTGAGGGGGTGTGGGCAGACCCCTGCTGTGGGTTCCAGACACCTCTCCCCATTAGTCCTCCTGCTGCCCACCTTCTCCTGCCCACAGTGTTTGGGGGCAGGTGCCCCCCGTGCATTGCCTATGTTTACTTCATCCAGCAGGTCTTCTATGGCCCAGCTGATTGACCTCACCACCATGGTAGAGCTTATTAAGGGGCACCAGCCCTTCTGCTATTTTGTGAACAGCACTTAACCCCTCTTCCCTCCCTCCTCCCCCAAAAAATCAGTTTTGGCCAAAAATGTTTGGAAAATTTGTATCAAATTCATGAATATTTTGGGTCACTCAAACCTGAATTTTTCTGTGAATAAACTGTTGGTCTGAAAAGTTTCACCCAGCACAGATCACAGATTATCGAGGGTAGACTGGATTAAAGAGAGTAGTAACTATCAAAGGTAACGTGCTGCTGGAACAGATGTTCATAACAATAGGTCAGTATATCCAGCATGGAAGGGAATACTATGTACCTCCACAAAGATCAAATGCATATTGATCTGAAACAGGGGTAGCCAAAGTACAAATTCGTCAAACACAGCAGTATCCACCCTCATCTTTGACAAGGAAGACTAGCCTGAAGGTGTTCCAGAATCCAATGCTACATGCTCATCTCAGAAGCCTTTTGCCTGGATAAAAATGAAGAATTGCCTGCTGAGACCTATTATTAACTGGCCAGTCATTAACTGGCTGCCCCTATACATCTTATGTATGTACTTCAGGCTCCTCAGTTGAGCAAAGACTATGAAAACAATACCCCAGATTTCCCACTGAGCGTGTGAGGTGTAAATTTGCAGATGAAAGGATTCCATAAAAGAAATATGAAGGATTCTTTCTAATGGGGAGAATTAGGAGATGATTGAGATATGGTGAATCCATCTCTTTCCAGGAGCATCCTTCTTCCCCTTCATATGTATAATTTATTTCCAAAGAACTCTTAAAATGTGTTAAGGAAATAATGGAGACAACTAGCATGAAAGCATAATACAAATCCTTCAACAGAAGCCCCCTACATATACATTCCTCCCCACCACTCCTTCCCCCTCTACTCCCGCCCCAAATGTATCTGCTTTACCTATTTGTGGTCTAAATTCAATGACTATCCATACCAGAAACTTGAAACTACCAATACTGAGCTAACACTGTCTGAAGAAGTGAGTTGTGCCCACAAAAGCTCATAATACCATCCACATGTTTTGTTAGTCTTTAAGGTGCTGGTAGACTATTCATTGTCTTTTAAGTTTTTCCAGTTACAGACTAACTCAGCAACCCTTCTGAAGCATTTGTACTTGCAATAAACACTCTAGAACAATGCCAAACTGGTTTTGAGCATATCTTTTGTGTTTTATTTTTCTACACTAACACTTTACTCGCTAGCCAAGAATATGTGATTGAATTAAATTTGACAATTATCTACTTTCAACGATCTTATCATTAGACTTTTATCTCTGTAAATACTTCAATTTTTTAAAAAAAGCTCTGAGTGAATTTACATAGAAAACGCAAATAGAAAATTTTACAGATGGAAAGAAGGTGCTATATTTGTCCTCCTAAAAGTGCCATGGTGATCCAGTCCCCAGTAAGACAAGTGTAAACAACAGACTTTTTTCCCCTCTTCCTACCCAGGCACAAAAAAACAGTTCCAACAATGTGACTCTTCATGTAGGACCTGTGACAGAGCTGCTGATGTGTGCACTTCATGTCCAGAAGGTAAGAGACATTCAGCTTCTTTGGGAAGAGTTTGTAGTTGGCTAGATGTACATTTTTATTCCCAGTGAATATCTTGGTTAATGGATAGTAGAGGGTTGTTTAAGGTAGCAGATAAAGTCATAACATGATACATTGACTAGAGATTAAACTTCATACATTCAGGCTAGGAATAAAACACCCATTTTTAACGGTGAAGGTATTTAGCCATTGGACAAATTTAGCAAGGGATCTGACTCTCCACCCACTCATCCAGAAGTTATGGACTTAGAACTTTATCCAATAATTCCAGGATCATGTTATTTAAGATCTTAGCCTGGATGATCATCATACTCCTTTCTGGTCTTATAATCTATGAGTGACGGTTGGCTGTAAGACTGACCTTTTGGGAAATGGCTTAAAAGAATTTTGCAGCTTTAAAAAATTGGAGGGGTGGGTCCTAATTTTTGGACTTGTAGGCAATGCAAATTTAAGGTTTCATTTTTAAAAGAAGATGCTACTGCAAGTATGGCCACCTCCCCAAACAAAATCCTGTGTTGATTTGTTAAGTCTTCTCAACTGTGCTATTTCATTGGGTGGATGTATTACTAGGGAAATTTCTACTCGCTGAGACCTGTATGCTTACATGCCCTCGAGGGAATTTTGGCGACCTGAAAAGTAGAAGGTGTGAGAATTGCACAGATGACTGTGAAACCTGCTCTAACCCCAGACACTGTCTGAAGTGCCAGTCTCTGCCACATCGGCCGCTCTACCTACATGAAGGCAGATGCTTTCAGGAGTGCCCCATGTAAGTTATTTTGTATATTTTCCTCATTTGGTTGAGTTATACCACTTTTCCAGTTTAATCACTAATTTTTAACAGTGCCATTTGTCTCCATAATTAAAGACTTTCTAGATGTACAACGTATTATGGAGCCATTAATGTACCATTTTGGCCATCAGAAATTACAATATGCTGAAACTTGATATATATGTATACAGCTGGATGAAGTACCAATAATTTACTTTGCTCTTGTTAGCAGAAGCTACATATCAATGCAAGTAAAGTTAAGCACTAACATTAAATCCTGAAGTCAATGGCAAAACTCCCATTTTGATTTGAATGGGGCCAGGATTTCACCTTCAGTGTAGATCTCCACGTTGACTGAAAGTAGCCCTCAACAACCTCCTCTGTTCTCTCCCTAATACAGGATAACAAAGAGGCAGGGAACAGGCACAAAATGTCGGAGGAGTTATGGACTCATCTCAGGCCCTTTAACTCACAATCTTGAACATTAAAATGGGGAGCTTACTTCTTTGTTTTTTCTTCTACTATGCGTCAATAACATGGCAGTCATGCAGCCTCAAAGGTTCCCATTGACTCCACTGATCATTGATCAGACCTTAAAGCAGATCAGGTTCTATCCTGCTCATCATTCTCTATCCTGCTTATCACTAGTTACCAAGTGCACATACAGGCAGTCCCCGGGTTACATGGATCCGACTTACATCGGATCCCTACTTACAAACGGGGTGAGGCAACCTCGCACTAGCTGCTTCCCCCCAGCAGACCAGGGAGACGCGAAGCTAGCACCCACCCCCAGCAGACCAGGGAGACGTGGAGCGGCTTTTCTCAGCAGACAGCTCAGCTTGAGAATAAAGGACTGAGGGACGTGAGGTGTGGGAGAATAAAACTGAGCTCTGGAGATATGTTTGGCTAGAGTTTCCCCTACAATATGTACCAGTTCCAAATTACATACAAATTCAACTTAAGAACAAACCTAAAGTCCCTATCTTGTACCTAACCCAGGGACTGCCTGTATACATAATGCTCTATGTTGTGCAGGATCCAGTCCTTAGTGACTGCCACTTTAGTTTCTTTCTTTTGGAAAACGCAGACAACTCTCTTCCTCTGTGATTTACACTGATTCATTGGTTGTATTTCCCACCACCATTTAAGAACATAAGAATGGCCATGCTGGACCAGACCAAAAGTCTATCTAGCCCAATATCCTGTCTTCCAACAGTGGCCAATGCTAGGTGCCCCCAGAGGGAATGAACAGAACAGGTAATCATCATGTGATCCCATCGCTGTTGCCCATTCCCAGCTTCTGACAAACAGAGGCTAGGGACACCATTTCTAGCCATTTGTACACATTCTAACTGTGCTAAATGAATCAGAGCCTCAATGGGACAGATTCGGATCACATACGTCAGAGTGAATCTGAAATAACAACGTAAGAGATATAACTGAAATTAAGCCAATGTGGGTTCTTTCAGTCTACTATCCATTCACAAATGAACTATAACCCACTGATTTCAAAATAATGCTGCAACATTATTACACTTGTGTGTGTTTCCAGCAGTTTTTGCATGGGATCATGCCATTTAACATACATTTTTCATGGATCTCTGCTGCTATTCTCCCGTTTGCTGATTTCCAGAGTTTTTTGCCAGACCCATTCATAAGAGTGATAGAAATGTAGCTGTGTTAGTCTGGTGTAGCTGAAACAAAATACAGGACAATGTAGCACTTTAAAGACTAACAAGATGGTTTATTAGATGATGAGCTTTCGTGGGCCAGACCCACTTCCTCAGATCAAATAGTGGAAGAAAATTGTCACAACCATATGTACCAAAGGATACAATTAAAAAAAATAAACACATATAACAGGGTTTCAAACACTGGCCTTACTACAACAAAGTCAGCCCAAGTTAAGTTTCAAGATCCAGTCCCTTGGGATATTTTACATTAGCTTTAACAATACTCCATTTGCAAAGTATCATAAAACAGATAAACACATGGGGCTCTTGTGCAGTTCTAAATGCCTTCTTCTACAATCAAAGGGTATATCTGCACTACAAAGTTAATTTGAAATAACAGCAGTTATTTCGAATTAACTTTAATAGCGTCTACACAGGCAAACCGCCTGACAGGGGCTGGAGAAGGTGGGCACCTTCCTGGTCCACGGTGGAGATCGTGGATCTTATTCAGGGTTGGGGGGATGCCCCCAATGTCCATGATCTCCGCACTAGATGGAGGAATGCGGCCATCTATGGCAGAATAGCTGCCAGCCTGGCCACCAAAGGTCACAAGCGAACCCAGGAGCAGGTTAGCATGAAAGTCAAGTTGGTCCGGCGAGACCCCCAACTCTGAGCCCTGAGCTTCCCCTCCCCTTCCAGCTCCCTCCTCCCAGGTTTCCCCTTCCCCTCTTCCACCCTCTCTCTTCCCCTCTCCCACCTCCTTTTCCCAGTCTCCCCAGAGGTTCATTCCCCCTCCCCCCAGTTTTGTTCAATAAACCCAGTTTCTATTTTTGAACATACGTGTCTTTTATTTGATATCAGGAAGGGGGGTTAGGGAGGGATAAGTGGAAGGACGTGAGGGAGGAATGGGGCACAACCCCCCCCCCCACACCCGGTGGGGAGGACTGGAGAGGCTCTGAGGGCTCCTTGGGTTGGATGCTCTCCCTCAGGGCCTCCTGGATCCTGACAGCCCCCAATCAACCCCCCCTATGGCAGCCTGCAGCAAGTGCAGCCAGGCTGTTGGCAACGACCCCACGAGATGCACCGGCGTGCCCAGGGGCAGCTCTGGCTCCATGTGGCCGAGTGCTGTGGTGTCCCGTGTGTGGGCTCTCAGGGCACTCCAAGACAGGACTGCTTTGCTGTCCCTCATCAAGGTAGACAAGCAAGTGGGGAACCCTGAGAACTGTCTGTCCAGGGAGGAGATAGGGTCCCTTTAAGCACAGAGCTCAGTTAGCCTCAGGCAGCAGCCCCACACACTAAGTCCTAACCTGATGCCCTGCCGGCACTGGTTCTGGCCAGCCTTAACTTCGGTTCAGGATCCACTCAGTGTGGACGTGCTATTTCGAAATAGCAAAAAGCTATTTTGAAATAGTTTTTGTGTATAGATGTGTTATTTCAAATTAGCTTAATTTGAATTAACTATTTTGAATTAAGTTAATTCGAAATAGCACTGTAGTGTAGACATACCCAAAGAGAGTACTTTAGCATGAGGAAGAAGGTGTTCCACCTATCTTACTGGTCCACTGCTCCCTTGTGAAACCAGCCAGGGGCATTTAAAAAGAGTGAATCAGCAAAGCAAGGTGAGCTGTTGACCCTGAAAAGATAAGTTTTCAGATAAGAAGAGACTCTCTTCTCTTTCCTTTTCAACTTTCCTCTTTATTAACCTAATTGGCTTTCTTCAGAAAGTACTGCCCCTTGCTCTTTTAAAGCATCCCCTGAAATGCCAGGAGAGCACCCCTCTTTGTGAAGGCTGTCTGGGTGTTTGTGTTAGAGCAAAGTAGATATTTTTATGCTTGTTCCTTCTTCAGTTTTAGAAGATGACAGCATACTTTGGAATTAGTAATGATCTCAAACAGCTTATTGGCCTCACTCCATACGGTTTCTTTTCAAGATCTTACACGGAATGAAACCTGCCTTTCCATCTCCTTTCGTCTATGAGCTATGGGCCAAGCCTAGCTAATATTTCATTTTGATTAATCCTTCCAAACCTGGAATGACTGTGGTTGCCCACAGCTGCTCTATGTCAGTCTGCTTAAAGTTGTTCTGCTTGCATAGTCTAGGGCACATTTTTCATAGGATCAGATTATGTCCAAGTTCAGCCACAAATTGCATCACACAGATCCATGCTGGAATCACTGAATTAAACACACTGTAGAGGAGACTTAGAGCTGCTTCTAAGAAATGCTCCTCACCTCTTACCCGTGGCCTATATAACATAGGTATCAGTGTGACACACTCTTGACAGTAGAATACACTTGCCAAAATGTTCATAGTTTAAGTGACATTTCCTTTGCATGTCATCATGTTTTTTCAGGTGTCTTCCTCGCCTTGTACCTCTTCTACCCCTTTTTGACCTTTTATTGTAAAGCTTTCTACTAGTGCAAGAACAGTTCTTCCTTCCTGGTGCTGGGCATGAGGTTTCTCCATTCCCTGCTCCCCATCTTTCCTGCTACTTTTCTCTCTCCTTGTCCTAACACCACTAAAATGATATGTCTCTTCCTTCTCCTGAGCCACTGATATTACTGCTGCAGGAAATAGCTTCTTCCTCCCTTATTCTATGCCCTTCTAGCCTGGAAAGCAGGAGGAGGACGGGAAGGATGTGTTGATACCCTGCTGGGAAAGACTTCATGGGAAACTGCTAATACCAAACAGTCCTTTTGAATGCTGGGAATTTGGTGCTGCTAAGGGATGGTGGCGGTGGGGGTGGGGAGCAGAGAGCAAAAAATCTTGTATGAGATGCATGGCACACAACAGCTGTTTCTGAAATGTGTCCATTGTGAAGCTCCTGATTCAGTCAAATTCACTTTTTACCTTTGTCTTTGCAAAAAAAAAAAAAAAAGCCATCAAACTCTTCTACCTTTTTCTCTGTTTGTCCTGACTTTTTAGGGGGTATTTTGCTGAAACTGGTACATGCATCAAGTGTGACAAATCCTGCAAGACGTGTGAAGGAAATGCCATAAAATGTCAGTCCTGTGAAAGTCCTTTGCTTCTGGAGCAATGGGAATGTAAAGTCTCCTGTTCTGAAAAACACTTTGCCACCAATGGAATCTGTAAACACTGCCCTGAGATGTGTCAGGAATGCATTCATGAAACTTCATGCAAAGGTACTTCAGGGAATCAGCCCTGGCATTTATTCACTTGACTAAATAAGACCTCTCTGGAAATATATGGTCTGGCAGTTAAAAAAATGAGAAAAATAACTATAATATAATTGTTAAGCTACTCAGGATGGTGCTAATGTGCACTGTATCATGTGGTAGGATTTTTAATTAACTAGATCTAGGAATAAAATATTTTTTCTGCTCTTTTTTTTATTTCAAGATATTCCTGTTGCCTTAATTTCATTCCTGAATTAGCAATGTCATAGACCTCAGGTCCTGGCTTGCCACTGCCTGGCATCTCAGGTAGTAATTTATATTTGTACAAGATGGAAGCAAAATGCTACTATTGTAAATTAATGGCATTTTCCATCGTCATTATACAGGTACAAATGGCTACCCAAGATACAAGGAAATGCAGAATCACACCCACATGCAATTAATTTTGAGTGAACCACAACTGTTTTGCGGATTCTCTTCTGTTAGGGTGCTCATCCAAAAGTTTAAATAGTTGTGTGAATTTCAAAGGCAGGTAAAACTGAGCAACTATCTGTCAACAGTGTAAAAGTGTGCAACAGTGAAAAGTAATGAACAAAAAGGTTAAACTGCAAGGTTAAAATTAACTCAAAGGAACAGATCAGTTCAGTCCACAACTCCAGATCCTAATACATCCGGTTTCTGGGGAAATGCAGATCTGGATCTAAATACTTCAGGCAGACCTTATTTCAGTGATCAGCTGAACAAGAGTTCTGATTTGAATATTCCCAAACTTTTGAGAAGTTTGGAATTAAATTCAGATGCAGCTTTGCATCATTGGCCCATCTCCACACAGAGACCCAGTCTAGGGGCAGCCTGAATTTTAGTAGAGGCTCTAGGACAGGAGTTTCAGACTCATGACCTGGGGACTATCTACAGCCCAGGCAGTTCCACAATCTGTTTCACACATGGCTGCCAGCACGTGAGTCCCTATGGCCCTTTGCAGGGTGAGGGGTGTCCATACCCTCCCCCCCAAGTCCAGCCCCTGCCCTGCCTCTTCCTGCTCCTCTCCTCTCCCCCCTCCTCCATTGAGCTCCTTCCCCCAAGCCCTCTTGCCCAAGGGCTTCAGCCTCAAGGATTATAGGGGAGCCTGGCATGGGACAGCAGCAGCAGTTGGGCCCCTCTGCACTTACCTCAGTGGTGGAAGTGGAGCAATGCAGCAGCCTCTGCTCTGCTCCACCCCCATCACCTAAGCCAGCCCGGTCATTCTGCTTCACCAAAGCGCAGGATTTGGGACGGCCACCCCAAACCATCCTGTGGAAGGGATGGCTCTGCACACACCTTCCCAGAGTCACAGGGACATGCCAGCATCAGCACAGAGCTAGCAGCCAGAAGCCGCTCTAGCCCCACAGTATTGCTAGTGGTGGAACCTCCTGGGGAGTTTAACTCAGAGAGAGAAGGCAGGAGGGTTGGGGAATGCACAAGGGGGTGGGACCCACAGAGCTCCTGCCCCTCCGGGAGCCCTGCCAGAGCCCACTGACCCACTAGGAGGATTTGAGGACTGGCACTGGCCCCAAGGTAAATTGCATTTGAGACCCCTGCTTTAGGACAATTATTTTTTAAATTTATTTTCCTGAACCAGTTTGCCTATCCCTAGAAGTACTGCAGCCGGGTCTACTTTTGGGTTTTGTTGTACTTATCAGTCAAATAAGCTGTTCTTTTGCTTAGCCAGCTGCTTTTCTTTTTCCTTAGTATGCACAGACCAGTTTTTCTTGCACAATGGGAAGTGTCTACTGGACTGCCCTTCCGGCTTTTATGCTGACTACAACAGTTGCTCTCCTTGCCATGAGGACTGCAAAGAATGTGATGGGCCTGACTCGGACGACTGTAATGAGTGTGCCAACAGCTTCTTTGTTTTGCACAATGGCGAGTGCTCTAGAGAATGCCCAGAAGGGACATACTATGAAACAGAGACTGAAGATTGTCAAGGTATTTTTTTTTTCAAAGGAATATGGAAACAGTCTTAAGTAGAAATGATTTGAGAGAGTGCTGGTTAATATATTTAACACTGATCCTGTGGAAAAAAAGAACAACAAAGCAGCAAAATGTGTCAGTGACACAGTATTACTTAGTGTGGTCAAACTAGAAAAGAGTGTGAGAAATCCCAGAGTGGGGCAACATGGCTGAAAATGAAGTTTATTGACAAATGCAAGGAACCACTCATATACATGACTAGTTTCTAAATTATATACCAATATCCAGGGGGGAAAAAGTGCATCACTGGGAATGGATCAGAGAAAACTACTGCTCACTATGTAGTGCAGTCAACAAGAAAGCAAATTGTTAAGTTATAGACAGAATGGGCTAGGAAATAATACTTATACACAGAGACCTTTCTTCAGTTCCCTGACATGAAAATATACCCCGGGTCTACGTTCTCTACTTGACAAATTAAAACTACTTTAAAATAATCTGAAATGGAAAATAAAAAGTGGTGAAATGCTTGCTGTTTGTACATTTCAGACTGTGACAGGGCATGCCAAACCTGCTCCTCTTCCACGGCCTGCCTTACCTGTAGAGAGGGCATGGTGATGAACGGACGTGGCCACTGTGAGACATCCAAGTATTGTTCCCTCACCGAGTACCATGATGAGCAGACTCAAACTTGTAAGCCTTGTCACAAGAAGTGTTCTCGCTGTTCAGGGCCTTCTGAACATCAGTGTCTTAGCTGTTCCCAAAACTGGCATCTTCTCAGTGAGTATCTTGTTCCTGCATCCAAGTTTTATTGTGTCTTCTCCTTTTGAAGATGAGTGTGATGTATGTAGGTCCCCCTTAACCATGGGGCTTCAAATTGCACTTTCTACTAGTCCTGTTCACGAAATGCCATGTGATCCATATTCAATAGGCTCAAAAGCAATTGAACATTGCAATTCCAGTATGACAGATAGTTTTCAGGCAACAGGCCAACTGATTATCTGGAGCTAGTCAAGAAATCTCTTGACTATGTGAGACCAGCCCTGAAGTTTGGACATATGTTTAAGTTTGAGCCTGACAAACTTTGAGGCCCAAAGCAGATCTTAACTATCATGATACTTAAGAACTAAATCTTTTCTGTCACTTACTCACTGCTGGATTTCAACTGTCTTTTTCTACAACCTTGATTACAAGGGGGTGGCTTTAAAATCACATTAAGAACCATCTGGTCCTTTTCAGAGGGACTTTTAACCCTGCCGGCACATTTTGCAAATGGGGCTATTTTGCACACATAAAACTCATGTATATATGCAAATGTGGGTTCGTTCAAATGCCTTGATATGATGAACTGTAAAATACAAAAACAGCCACAAATCTTACTATATATTTTGAAAATGTGTGTCTGTCTGTGAGTCTGTTTGTTCAAGAACTCCTCCTAAACAGTAAGAGCTAGAACCACCAAATTTGGCATGCAGCTTCCTCCTATCATAACTTAAAGTAAGGTAAGGGCTTGATTGTGCCAGGACAATGGGATATGCCTGGAATTTGATTGTTTCTCATAAAATGAAAAGGGAGGGAACTGGTTGGAGTTATAGGGTACGCCTATACTAGCCCCCTAGATCAATCTAGGGAGGCTAATGAGGGCAACCGGAATTGCAAATCAAGCCTGGGATTTAAATATCCCACGCTTGATTTGCATGTTCCCGGCCAGTCGCCATTTTAGAAATTGACTAGCCCAAAGTAACTGCCTGCGTCTACACGCGGCAGTGAAACGGGATTCCAGAATAAAGCCCCTAAATCGAATTAGGTGGTAAACTTCATTCCACGAGGAATACCACCTAATTTGATGTAGGGCTTTATTCCGGAATCCCCTTTCACTGCTGCGTGTAGACGTGGGCAGTTACTTCGGGCTAGTCAATTTCTAAAATGGCGACCAGCCTGGAACATGCAAATCAAGCGTGGGATATTTAAATCCCAGGCTTGATTTGCAATTCTGGTTGCCCTCATTAGCCTCCCTAGATCGATCTAGGGGGCTAGTGTAGACGTACCCATACTGTAGAGTAGAATAACCACAGAGAGGCAGCGAGGGGGCAGAGGTGGGAAAAGGGACAGCTATCTAGATATTGCAGAGTTTGTCTGTTTGTGGGCACCCCTCCCTCAGCTGTGCCCATTGCAGCTACAGTGCCATGAACAGGAGCGTCTCATTGGCTCCCAGCTGCTGAGATGAGAAAGGACTGGGCTTGTCCTCTCTCCCCAGGGAATCCTGCATACTGAACCCTTCATGTCCAGCCCCACCCAAAGCAATGATTTAAATGAAGAAAAACAAAAATGTATTTGAGTTCAGGACCCAAGCAATGTCAGGTGAATCTTCTAGTCTGCACATACAGTTAAGGAGGTTCACTACAAAAATGTCCCCCCTTCAATGAGTCAGGCTTCTTTGGACTTCATTTCATGCAAACTGATGTATGAAGTGAAGAACAGAAGTTTGCCTGACTAAAGATTGGGTTTAAAATATAAGAGCCATCAGGATTTAGTATTTAGTGAATATGTGTGTATAAAAACAAACAAACAAACAAACAAAAATGAGCATTTAAAAAATTCATCAAGGACCAAATTTCCTTCAGAGAAGCAAGTTCCATATCAAAAATAGAGAAACATTATTGTAGGACCAAATCCTGAAACTGATTGATTGATTGATTGATTTTGTGAATCTGTCTTAGGGCAAAAATAAACAATTTTGCAGAAAAATACCATTTTAATCACACATTTCTTCCTTCTTGCAATCACCATAGTGAGAGAATGTGGTAATAGAGTTGGGTATTAACTAAAGCTTTTAATCCCAATCATAGCTCCAGACTTCAATCAGAGTTCCCAGCTCTGAACTAAATTGGAACAATGAATCACGATTCTTTGAGCTTTGAAAAGTTGAGATGTTGATCCAGATATTGAACCTCAAGTCTGTAAGGGATGTGAGGGTTTGGTTCAGGCCCCATTTCACTACTAACCAGCAATATCATTTTGCTCATTGCTGTCTGTACATTAGATTGAGATAGCTAGGCAGACAACCTATAGTCCAGAAAGTGGCATACAAAATATCAAAGAAATTATATTAGTGAGGAGAAATATTCCTTTGACTAAATGGAACTTGAGTAATGAAACATGCTAGAAAGTTTATTTCACTTTGGGTGCATCTACACTGCACCTATAGCTTGAGCTATGCAAATTGCATATCTTATTTCAAGTCAATTTCAAAATAGCTTATTTTGTAATTTGGCGCTGTCTACACAGTGCCAAATTTTGAAATAACTCGCTATTCTGAAACGTCCTTACTCCTTGCGGAATGAGGCTTACAGGGATGTTGGAATAGCGAGCCCATTATATTTCGAAATAATGGGCTTACTGTTAAGAAGCTGCAGTGTAGACATAGCCTTTGTGAGTAGTCACTGCTCTCCTTCACTCTAATTAGCACTTGGTAGATTGAAGCCCATATGGTTAAATGATTCAGTCCTGGCCTTACATTCCAGATCTGTGTTCTGTTCATTGCCCTCTGAAATCTCAGTGCAACATTGTGATATTCATGGTACATTTGGCAGACCTGCAAGTACATTCTCCTGTCATACAAAGCAACAGCCAAGCTACTCAATTATTCACTGGGATTAAAGCCATCAAGCTATTAAGGCTCAACATCCTAATTAAGCCTGTAGACTTGACCAAATATGCATCAAAACTGAGCTAAGTATTTAGAATCAGAAGCAGGGAACCCAAGAGATAAATGACACTGCACAAGGAGGGATAACATTTCCTGAGGATTATTGCTTCCTTTCTATGTTCTGTTATAAATCACTGATTCTGTTTGCTATTAATTATTGTGCATGATAATCTCTTGATATCTTTCAGCAATTAACAAGGACACAATCCCTGCCCTGAAGATCTTACAGTCTATATTAGAAAAGAAAATAGAAACAAATGAAGGAATAAGACACAAAATAATTTATGTACCAGGGCTCCTTTCTGGCTCTGCTAGGCTCTGCTAGAGACTCTGTGGTGGGATATATTATCTAGCTTCAATGGGGAGAAGAGAATATTGTATGTAATCCTTGGTTCTGCATTATTCCCTCTGCAGATACAACCTGTCTAAAAATGTGTCCTGATGGATATTATGTTGACAGTGATGAGGGACGATGTTTCACATGCCACAGCACCTGTGAGACTTGCAATGGAAAGCACAGCACACAGTGCCTTTCCTGCAGATCAGGCTGGTACAAACAATCAACAGGATGCGTACAGGTCTGCACAGTTGGGTAAGGCTCCAAGATGTAGTTAAAAGCTACTTTGGCTGCAGAGCTTTGTTAAACTATAACATGTAGCCTTCAATTCTGCTTTTTCTTTTAAGTGAAAGTTTCTCATGTGCTTTCTCCTCATTAAAGTTGCCCTCTAGGGAAAATTTAGGATCTCCCTGGTAAAGAGGTAGACTGGAGCAAGATCACCTGAGTCCTGATCCACAGGCGCATCCAATTACTTTAGGACTGAATTTGCCCCACTATTTTAGAAAGTGCTGCTCTTTGCAAAACTCAGAGGGCCAAATAGCATGTGTGCATTTAAGGTAATACACTCCATCCGCTACTACTGACATTTTGCAAAGAAACGAGTAATCAAGAAATGGAAGCTTTGCAATAGATGATAGGAATGGATCTTTTCCAACCATGTAAACATTTTCAAACTTTCACCTCTTCAAAAATTTCTTTCAGATACTATGCAAACAATTCTACCGGATTGTGTGAGAGATGCCACAAGAGCTGCAAGGAGTGTTTGGGACCTCAGCACACAGACTGTCTGTCCTGTGATGAACATTTCTTCCTGCTGACATCCAAGAATGAATGTCTCCCCTCTTGCCCTGAATATTATTATGAGGATCATGATACAAACTCCTGTGAAAGATGCCACCCTACTTGCAGCTCCTGCACAGGTAAGATCCTATAGTGTGTGCTTCTCTGCCACAAAAGCTTTAAAATATTATCTACATCTCTGTCCGACTCTTTCTACTCAAGATTTCAGTAACATTGTGCGGTAAGTAACTTACATTCATTTATGAATTCTGAACAGTTTTCTAATCATTCTGTACTTGTTTCACCAAAAGTACCACTAGAAAGATTTAGAAGTCTGTTAGCTACTAATAATTGCACTGTAAAACAACCTCTTCGCTGAAATCAGCACTTACTCCACAGTAGTTCTATTTAAATCAATGGGGCTATTCACAAAGGCCATGTCTACACTACAGATAAGATCAAAGCAGTTGCAGTCGATCTTACAGAGTTCGAATTAGTGGGTCTAGGGAAGACACACTAATTCAAACTGAGAGGGCACTTCCATCGATGCCGGTACTCCTGCTTCTACAAGGAGTAAGGGAAGTTGAAGGGAGAATGTTCTCCCTACATCTTCCCACAGTATGGACGGCGCCAAAATTCGAGTTAAGATACTTAGACTTCAGCTATGCAATTAACGTAGCTGAAGTTGTGTATCTTAATTCGAACTTATCCGCTAGTGTAGACCAGGCCAAAGAGAGATAATACTCAAACCCAGGAAGGGCACTAAAAATTAAAAGGATAGATTCTGATTCCCTTATACATACTGTGGCTATGTCTACACTGGCAGCGTCTTGTGCAAGAACAGCCGTTCTTACACAAAAACTTGCCTGCTGTCTACACTGCACGCACGTTCTTGCCCGAGTAAATTTACAGTATAGCCTTGTAAAACAGGGCTTGTTCCAGAAGAGTTATTCCTCTCCCCACGAGGAATAAGCCTCTTGCGCAAGAGCTCTTCCACAAGAGGTCAGTGAAGACAGGCAACATGAATTTCTTGTGCAAGAAGCCCTTATGGTTACTATGGCCATCAGAGCTTTCTTGCACAAGAGAGCATCCACGCTGCCATGGATGCTCTTGTGCAAAAGCATATCTCTTGTGCAAAAGCGCATGCCAGCGTAGACGTGCTCTTGTGGAAGACTTTTTGCACAAGAAGTCTTCCATAAAACAGTTCTTGCTCAAGAAGCAGCCAGTGTAGACGTAGCTACTGAGTAATTCCTTCCTTTTATTATGAGTGACAGTCCCATTAAATACACTACTATGTGTAAGTCGGGGTTTCAGAAGCTGGTCTCAAGTTTTCAGAGATGAATGATTCTCAAAGGTAGGGTCAGAAATGTGTGTATGTCTTGTTTTGAAACACAGTCAAATATTTTTGAAATTCACCTTGAGACACCATCCATTTTGTACTATTGCCATCTTTATCCAATCCGGTGCTAGCTTGCTTGCTTGCTTGCTTATTTGTTTGTTGGTTGGTTGGTTTTTCAAAAAAATGTATCTTGTATCCAATTTTGAGCTGAGCTGCACTAGTCACCTTGGATTCAGACAATTTCCTAGTTTCCCTGAATGGAATCAAATACTGGCCCCCAGGTGCTATTCTGTAGCTCTGAATGTACTACATAAAAGTTTGCATTGAAGAATGCAGATGGTTAATCTCATCATCATAATATTTGAAAATAACTCCTAGAATGAAATATCACCTTCGAATCCATTACATTATTATGGCAAATTATTATAATCAACAGTAAAAATTTTCGCTTCGATTTGGAATCTGAAATGTTGTAATTTGCAATCTGCCTTCTGCCGTTGTTTTTTAATTTGATTTGCCATTCATGCTACTGGGCACATTGTCTTTGTAACTATGGTAGAAAAGAGAGATGGAATATGAGTGAGTCTGCTAGTTAATAATAATCCTAAACAAAAAGTGAATGACCTGTGTGCAACTGTTGTCATGTAGCTGTGCTGGGGAAGAACTATGGCTAGAGAGTCATGATTCTTTTCCTGCTCCCCCACTTGCTACAGGAGGAAATGATTTATTCCAGACCAGGAGACTGTGAAGCTCTATTGACTGGCATTTTGAGGCAGAAGAGCCATGGCTCTAAATATGTCTCTTCCTTCTTTCTTCCTCACACACTTACGGGGAAGAAGCAACTGCACAGCCCCTTTCCTGCACAGGGAAGTCAGTACTGTGACCCAGATCACCCTGATGCAGCAGGTCAGGAATAGAGGGTTGTGTGGCCATGTTAGGCTACACATTTCTACTAATTTCACTCCTTTGTCCACTTCTACCATTATTATTTTCTTCTTTTCTCACATGGCTGGATATAGGGGCGAGGAGAATTGTTTGAAATCTGATTGGACATCCCCATTTTCACATTAATCATGGCAAACCATCCACTTCAATATGCCACACAAGTTGTGCCTGTGACATTTGTATTTGTCTATGAAATTGTTTGTGTAACAAACCAAAAACACACGAAGTGTTGTGTTGGGTTTTATGTAAGAAAGCAAACATTATAGCAAATCATCTGAATCACTAATAAGAAAATGGCTCTACTCTTTGCCATATCTGGTAATATTTGATTGTAGTGTTGTTATAGCCATGTCATTCCCAGTATATGAGAAAGAATATAAGAAATATTGTTTTATTAGACTAACTGCAGTTGGTGAAAAAAGCAAGTTTTCGAGTTACAGAGTTCTTCAGTAAACCAGAGCCCCCCACTTCCCTTGTCTCTCTCAGTAATCTTTTAGCATTTCATGAACTTAAAAATATACACTGAAAAATGTTTGTGAGCACCCAGAGTTTGAACAGCACATTTCCCCCCCTTAATGTATGGCTCAAGCACTTTTCAACACAGACTTCTTAATGTTAGGCCTGTTCAGTACTGATGCTTAACAACAAGTGGTATTGTTGAGAACTGATTGGCATAGTTTCTAAAGGAAGATGATAACTTTTCATATTCCAGTATAAAACTGTTATTTTATTTTATTTTATTTTATTTTATTTTAAAGGGAAAGGAGCTCTCAGTTGTACGGCCTGTGTGTGGAGTTATCATCTAGCAGGTGGAATCTGCTACTCTGAATGTTTTGCTGGAGAATACAAAGTCTCAAAGGTACTATCTATATACAAACATTTTCTTTGGCGCCTTCTACACTAAACTCTAGCAAATATTTACATTAAAATGGATGAAAAATCCAAAGGAGAAAAGCAGAACACTGTGGCTGTGTCTACATTGGCCCCTATTCCGTAATAGGGATGCAAATGTAGCACTTTGGAATAGGCAAATCTGCGGAGGATTTAAATATCCCCCGCGGCATTTGCATTAACATGGCTGCCGCTTTTTTCCGGCTTGTAGATAAGCCGGAGAAAAGCGCCAGTCTGGACGCGATCCTCCGGAAAATAAGCTCTTTTCCGGAGGATCTCTTATTCCTACTTGAAAGGAATAAGAGATCCTCCGGAAAAGGGCTTATTTTCCGGAGGATCGCGTCCAGACTGGCGCTTTTCTCCGGCTTATCTACAAGCCGGAAAAAAGCGGCAGCCATGTTAATGCAAATGCCGCGGGGGATATTTAAATCCCCCGCGGATTTGCCTATTCCAAAGTGCTACATTTGCATCCCTATTACGGAATAGTGGCCAATGTAGACACAGCCACAGTGTTTTTGCTCAATTCAAAACTTACTTTTATTCCCCCCTCGGTAGAGAAGACATGGTTCCAAATGCTTCTCTGAAATGAATGGAATTCCATCCTTGTAAAACAGAAACAAAAAACAGGACTATGTAGCACTTTAAAGACTAACAAGATGGTTTATTAGGTGATGAGCTTTTGTGGGCCAGACCCACTTCCTCAGATCAAATTGTGGAAGAAAATAGGCATGACCATATATACCAAAGGGATACAATAAAAAAAAAGTGAATACATATAAAAAGGACAAATCAAATTTCAGAACAGAGGAGAGATGGGGGGGGGGAAGGTAAATGTCTGTGAGCTAATGATATTAGAGGTGATAATTGGGGAAGCTATCTTTGTAATGGGTAAGATAATTAGTGTCTTTGTTAAGACCCTGACGTAAAGTGTCAAATTTAAGCATGAATGACAGTTCAGAGGTTTCTCTTTCAAGTCTGGTGTTAAAATGCCTTTGAAGCAGTATGCAGGTAATCAAGTTGTTGAGACAATGCCCTTTCTTATGTGCATGACAGAGGGTGTCAATTGAGAGATGGCCCACATAATGGGGGATACTTCAGATGTGTATGAATGAATGGTAGGCATTAAAACAGGCATTTCCTTACTTCTCCTTCCAAAGGATTCCATAAGAGATGGATTTAATTCACCCTTTCTTTTGTATCTTTTCCCAGTTGTTCTAGCTACCTCAATTATCCTAGCAGCATTATTGAGCAGTTTGTTTCAAGGTTGTGCCATTATTATTATTATTTGTATTGTTATAAAGCCTAGGCCCCAGTCACAGACCTGGGTTCCATTGTGCTATGCACTGTACAAATACAAAACAAAAATTCCTGCCCCAAAAAGCTTACATTGTAAGTACGTTTTAGAGCTACTCTGTGACTGATTCTGCGTGCTTCCTATGAGATATTGGTTAATGCCTTGACTTCCCAACGGCATTCAGCACTTCACAGGATCTGTCTCCCACAAGACAGCAGATGGTATGGAACAGGGATAACCAACTATGTTACTTCTACACTATTTGTTTTCTCTAGTACGTTTCATACCAGCCATAGGGACCCAGCTCAGATTCATTTGCCATGTCAATTAACTGAGCTAGGCCATATAGTTATTTGCTGATTGTTACATGTAAATTAACTATTAAGAGAATTGTGGTGCATTAGGCTTCAAGAATGGAGGCTTATATTTAAAAACTACTTCAGTGTTTTACATTACTGTAGGCTGGAGCTTTGCTGTCAATGTACTTTTTGTTAATGCTGATGACAGAAGACATTACAGAGATGTGTATAGGTCACCAAGAAAATAAATGGCAGTCATTAGCATGTGTATGTTCCAGCTTCTGTTCTCTGTCAGCTCACAGAGGATAAGGGTTGTTACAGTTCCAGTTACAGGGCCTTGTCTTGTTAGCTCAAGATGTAGTAGCTCATGCTTTTTGCTCTGGAGGTACCCCATTGAATCCCTGGTTTATCAGCCAAGATGGTGGCCATCACCTAAACACTATGACTAAATCCTGCTCCCAACAAATTTTGCCCTTGATGTCCATGGGACCAGAATCTATTCTTTCAGATTACAGCAGCATACGCTCCATGCTGAACTAGCAAAGGCAAGCCAATGTGATTTGATTGTGTTCTGTATCTCAAGGGGGACGAATCAGAATGTGAAAAATGCCATGAGACCTGCATAGAGTGCAAAGGGCCTGGACCCCTCAATTGCACTGTGTGTCCAGCTAACATGAAACTCTACCTAGACGAGGGCCGCTGCGTGCAGTGCTGTGATGGCTTTAATCTCACAAAAATCCAGGAGTGTTGCGATTGCAGTAAAACAGAAGGTAGGACTGAGATGAAGAACAATGTTGATATTTAACTACCTTGTGGTCTGTTGGGTAGTTTTTGGTTTTTTAACTGACTTTCTTCTGAGCAACAAAATTATCAGTGCAGAACTTTGTGCATTCAAATGCACCACCACCAGAGTGTCTAGAGATAGTCTCTCTCAGGGTATGTCTACACTACCACCCTAGTTCGAACTAGGGTGGTAATGTAGGCATACCGCACTTGCAAATGAAGCCCGGGATTTGAATTTCCCAGGCTTCATTTGCATAAGCCGGCCGGCGCCATTTTTAAATGCCGGCTTGTTCGAACCCCGTGCCGCGCGGCTACACGCGGCACGGGCTAGATAGTTCGAACTAGCAAGCCATTCCGAACTATCTGTACACCTCGTTCAAATCCTGGGCTTCATTTGCAAGTGCGGTATGCCTACATTACCACCCTAGTTCGAACTAGGGTGGTAGTGTAGACATACCCTCAGTGATGCTATCAGACCCCAGTAGACAGCTTCCAAGTCTTCTCAGAGTATGTAATGATCTGATTGAATGGGAATTGCCTGGGTAAATAGATGGCAAATTGAGGCATCATTTTAAATGCACGTCAAATGCCCCCGTGGTGTAACTGCATTGTAGCTACTCAAAGTAGATACAATGTTTGATATCAGAGATAAATTCGTCCCAACACATTTAAATTGCTAGTGTGTTCTATTAGAGAAAATACATATACTTTTACCTAAACTTCATGACATTAAGTATGTCATGTTGTTCACATTTTTTATTACTTTTAACTTGCAGATGAGTGTGTATTACATCCCGGTCTGAATCTATCAACTGAAAGCAAAGGGAAAACTGCTTTGTTTGTTGCTACCTCCATTTTGCTGATCCTCTGCATTGGAGCCATTGCAGTCATCTGGAGAAGATCACGAGCCAAAACTCAGCCAGTAAACAAAGGTGGGTACGAGAAGCTGACAGATCACTCAAAATCCTTCCCTTCTTACAAGAGCAACCACCATGGGAGCACCAGCTACCAAGATGATCAAGTGATTGAGTATAAAGACTGGGATAAAGAAGATGAAGATGACGACGATGATGATGATATTGTATATATGAGCCAGGATGGCACAGTCTATCGTAAATTTAAATATGGCCTTCTGCAGGATGAGGACGATGAACTGGAATATGATGATGAAAGTTATTCATTTAGATAATTTTTTATTATTTTGTGTATTTTCTTCTTGGATACCTCTGTCATTACATTAAATCAATTTAGTTAGGTTATAGGAGATGTAACATATTTTTTCTCTGCATGACTGGGATCAAGCAGAAATGTATGTTCTTGGTAATTCTAAGAAACACGGATTTTATCTATATATACTGTGAAAGCAAAGTTATTAAACTTTCGTTTCTAAAACATTTTATAAAACCTGGATGGGTATTTCAAGAATCAGCACTCAAGAAATGAGGTGTTGAAAAGATTATTTTTCTGTATACTCATGTATGGAAATAAAATATTTTTCAGTATGTATATGTAAGTGCATAGGTATATAAAATAGACCCACACATCCAACTAGCACTTGCCAATCTCTTTTTAAAAATACCCAATATAAACAAGAGAGGCATATTTATTTACATATGTCTCTGGGATAGACTGTCACTTGTTTACTTCTGTGTGATTATATTTTGCACTATAGTTCACATTATAATATGTGATTTTAAATATTTACTTTTTTTTCCTTTCATGATATTATCCAAAGCACTGGTACTCCCCCAAATCTGACATATTTCTATAAGATTTCTTCCTAAAAGATATATCTCTGACATTCAGTTTTAGCTAAAATTTAGATAACTGTGGCCCCATTCCAATATATTGTTATATCCATGACTTGAAACAAAAAGATAAAATACATCTGAAATATTTTATATGACATCAACTCCAGATTAATTTTGATCTTCGTGAGTATATATTTTAAACAATGTTTCATTTGTACATACTTATTTGGACATAGTACAAAGGAGTGTTTAGTCTATAAATATGTATGTGAAAAAAATCTCAAGATTATAGGAAGTTGTCACAGAACAGACATGAATGCAAAAGATTTATTAATCCTACTTTTTCATATCTATCACAAATGGCTTTGGATGTTCAGATAATAGAAAAGGGAGTAATCAAAACTGCACTGAAAAAAATGTACAATGAAACAAAGGAAGACAATAATGATTTTTTCATCATTACGGATTATGTAATTTATTGCATTATATGAAAAGATGCTAAACCTGGTTCCTTTGTTGTGAAAGAATAAACTGAATCTTTGTACATACGCATGCAGAGAAGGTTGTTATTCACTAGCAATATATCTATGAGGGGGCGCCGTCACCCTGCCCCCTCTGTGAACGAGCTGCGGTGCTGGGTGGCAGGTGGCATGGTGTGCCGAGGATCTGTGGTACATGCACGAGCGGCCCGGCGGGCTGTTCAAAAGGAACACTGGCACACCCGAACGGGGTGAGCGAGCTGGCTGACACGGAAGGCGGTGGCTGCTACCAGGGTGGGGGGAGAGAGAGACTGGGGAGGAATGGCAGCAAGCAGTTGAAAGAGCCCAGGAGGCGGAAGGAACACCAGCCACCGAGGAGGCCAGCAGGAGCATAGCAGGTACAGGGGCCATCAGGGCGGGAAGCAAGGGAGACCGGCCCCAGGGGCCCGAGACCAAGGCCAGCGGATCAGCCGGCGGACCACCAGCAGCTGTTCCCATGGCAGGGAGCTCTCCGGGAGAGGACAGCAGTGTGACGCGTGGCGGTTTGACAGGCAGGACACCAGCCACTGCCCTCCCGTTAGGCAGCACCCCAAGAGGGTACGGCAGGGGGATGAGCACCACAGTGACGGACACCTTTCGGCGACCAGAGAACCATGAAGACAGCGCAGCGGTGAGGCGCAGGAGCATCGGTTGGAGACGCAGTGTGTGACGGGGTAGGAAGCGGGCCAGGGGAAAAAGCAACTAAGGGGAGTCCAGGAGTGAGTTGGCATCGGCTTCTGAAAGGGACCCTGTGATGGGGCGAACAGGCCCCGCACTGAAGGACTGGGAGTAGCCCAGGCCCAGGTGGCTGAAAGAACCCCGCCCCTCCAGCCCTGTGGGTCATGCTCCCAGCAGAGCCAGCATATAAAGTCAGAGGGAGTCCGGCAAAGGGAGGGGCAGCTGGAGGCTGGAAGGGCCCAGGCTGCAAACCCGGTGTTCCTGCAGCAGCTCAGACCAGTGCGAGGGCCAGCACAGGACTCCGGGAGAGCAGCCAGCCGCCAACCCCGCCTGAGGGACCGGACACCTACGCTGCCAGCCCCGGCCTGGACCGACGCTCAGGCGGACAGACCATGAGGGGGTGCCAGGGGGTAGGACGCATCCCAGGGCAAGGGATTTATAACGCAGCTCGGTGCGTATCGGCTGGATTCCCCCCCGAGCAGGCAGGACCTAGAGTCCCTGCCTACAGGGCCCTGGGCTGGGACCCGGTGGAGAGGGAGGCCCGGGTCTCCCTACCGCCCCTTTCCGCACCCTGGGGAATTACCCGGTAAGGAGAGGCTTTTTCCCGGAGCTAGGCCTCTAGTACCATATATGCCCTGAGAGAGGGGCCGGGACCAAGACGCAGGACCCTAGAAGGAGGACGCACCCCACGTCAGAAGCATACACCGCGACAGACCCCCTGAGGACAACTCGCCGCTCCGAGGGCCCTGGACCAGGGCCCAGAGGAAAGGGCGGGCCCGGACTCCTTACCCCACCAACCACTCTTCATACAGCAAGGGACCCACGACCAGGCCGAGCCAACCCGGTTGGACTCCAGATCAGGAACTGAAAGGCTGTTCGCTGGCGGGAACCTCCCCAGTGGAAAAGGGAGAGGAGACACACAGCCAGGGAGAGTAGGAACTCCCCAGAGACCTAATAGGCCCTGTAGGTCAGGACCCCCTCTGGACCATGGCACTAAGCCTCATTCCCAGGCGGCCCGACCCTTGAAGACAAGACTAAACTAAGACAGGGTGGGGTTGCCATCGGTTTACACCAGGGGAGCCCCCACCCCACACGGGTTTAGCGGCCACTAGGGCCGCCGACAATGCCCTTTTGACTAGGCTTTTAAGTGACTTGTGTTCAATGCTCCCCTCTGCTGCAGAGTTCCTATGTGATCATGGGCAAATCCCTTAATTAGTCTCAGTCTACACTCAGCTTTAAATAAGAGCTAATAATACTTCTCTATCTCATGGGACTGCTAATTCATTAATGTTTGTGCAGGGCTCATATACTATGGTAAGAGATACCTTCTAAAAACTTATATAATGCATTTAATAGTCCTTTTCTGCTTACAATGACGCCTGCCTCCGGGGGGGGGGGCAGGAGCAGAGGGGGAGAGGACAAAGGGAGCAGTTGCCTTGTATCCCAGAGATTCAAAGAGGCCTAGAGCTCCCAGTCCCACCACTGTTACTATGGCAGTGGCAGCGGCTGGAGCCCTGAGCCCCTTTGAATTGATGCCAGAACACCAGAGTGCCACCCCACACAGCTCTGAGGGGTTGGGGGAGGAGGCAGCGTAGTCTGTGCGGCTCTAAGGGCTGACTGCTGTGGGCCCTACCTCTTCTGCCTAAGGCCCCCACGCTCTCTGGGGCGCAGACCTGGCCCTGCTGCTTATAATACGCTATTGGTGTAAACACTTACGAGTGATAGGAGAGGGTTAGAAATATTTGTGATGACATGAATGAAGCAGACTTTAGTATATTTCCAGTATTCTCAGTACTGACATTTACTGCCTGGTTAAAGAAATGACTCTGTAGAGCCCATTTTACTCCTTCAGGTTTCACTCAGTATTTTAAATCTTCTCTGTCCCATGAGATGTCCCAGTGGATTACAGGCAGTCCCCGGGTTACGTACAAGATAGGGACTGTAGGTTTGTTCTTAAGTTGAATCTGTATGTAAGTCGGAACTGGCGTCCAGATTCAGCCGCTGCTGAAACTGACCGCCAGTTCTGACTTACATACAGAATCAACTTAAGAACCCCAGGCGTCCCCAAGTCAGCTGCTGCTGAAACTGATCAGCAGCTGATTCCAGGAAGCCCGGGGCAGAGCAACTCTGCCTCGGGCTTCCTGTAGTCAGCGCTGGTCAGTTTCATCAGAAGCTGACTTGGGGACACCTGGGGCAGAGCAGCTGGGGTGCTGCTGGGTTGCTCCAGTAGCGCCGCTCCTCGGTGCTACTGGACCAACCCAGCAGCACCCCCATCTGCTCTGCCCCAGGCGTCCTGATTCAGCCGCTGCTGAAACTGACCAGCAGCGGCTGAATCAGGACCTGGGGCAGAGCAGCTGGGGTGCTGCCGGGTTGGTCCAGTAGTGCCCAGAGCGGCGCTGCAGGACCAATCCGCAGCGCCCCAGCTGCTCTGCCCCAGGGTCCACAACAAAAGCCTGGTCTGCTGGGGGGGGGGGCACACTAGCTGCGCCCCCCCCCCCAGCAGACTAGGGACACGGGGAGCAGAGCCGCAAGCTCTGGCAAAGTCTCAGAGGTGCAGGACCCTGCCGCAGCTGCGGCTTCAGTCCGGGTGCCTGTGGTCTGCTGGGGACCGTCCCCAGCAGACCACAGGCACCGGGACTGAAGCGGCAGCAGCGGCGGTTCCCCGCGCTTCTGAGGCTTTGCTCTGGCAAAACCTCAGAAGCGCGGGAACCCGCCCGGTGCCCCTGGTCTGCTGGAGACGGTCTCCAGCAGACCAGGGGCACCGGAGCAGCTTACGAACGGGGCTTTCTCGCCCCGGAGCTCGCAGGTAGCAATCCGCCACCTCGACCTCCGGGGCGAGAAAGCCCCATTCGTAAGTGCGGATCCGACATAAGTCGGATCCGCGTAAGTCGGGGACTGCCTGTACAATTACTTTGGATCTCCCTACTGGAGGAATTTTGAGCCAAGTGGCATGTACCCACCTAACTCAGAATAGGGAGCACCTGCTTTCCCTCCATGTATGCATGTCTGATGCTATATAGCAGGGGTGGCAAACCCATGGCTCGCAAGCCTCATGCGGCTCTTCTAATCAACAGCCCATTCACTTTGTTAAAGGGGAAAACAATAATTAGTTCAGGTTTCTTTCCTAGTTCCACCATTTCCCATTCCCTCAAGTTAATGGAAACTAAAAGTGAGCGGGATCTCACAGGATCAGGCCCTTTAGGGTCAAATATTTGTCTAAATAATTGTTAAAGTCCAAACTTCCTATTTACCTCTTTTCTAGTCATGAGTCCAAATCCTAGATCTTGTGAAATCAAGAACCAATTCCTATTGACTTCAAAGGGACTTGGATTTGGCCATTATAAAGCAACTACATCCTATGTCAAGTTTTTATTGGTCATATTACTTGCATTGCTACATAAAAACCAAATATAATGCCCACTGAAGTTAATGGAGATCTTCAATTGGGTTCTAAATTATTTAAATCCTCTTTGTCAAACGGGTATTGGAAATGCAGGTGCTGATTTTAATTACATATCTCATTTTGTAATATAAATGTGGTCTATTTGTTTATGTGTCTATTGTCCCCTGCTTTGAAAACATGGCCATCAGCCTTTTTCACTACAACCACTTACTTGCAGATAAGGGAAAGGGTTAAAACCATTTAACATATTACCAAACATAAATCAACGGCCTATAATTCTAGGACAAGATGTAACAAAAGGTACTTTGAAAATCAAGATTTGCCAAATCATTTAGGTAAAAGCAAAGCCTTGGTGAAAGCTCTCAAAACAAAACGAAGGCTAGAATACCCTTGAAAACATATTTGAAAAGCCATACTGAGCAAAACAACTATTCAGTTTCCTGTTCACAGCCTCTCATTTTACAGTATCCTTATTTTATTAGTGGTTTATATAACTTGTCTTTAAGAACAATCTTCAATCTGAAACTGCCCTTATCAAATGCCAAAGGCTTATGTTAAGCTGTCCCTAGTATGCTTTAAATTGCTTAAAAATGTGTATGAACTGAGCAGCCTTTAGACTCTTGGTCTCAGCATGGGGACTTCTTTTTTCTTATGAAGAAATACTGGTGTGTTTAAAGCTACCTGAATGACTAACAAATGGAAACATTTTCCACACTATTTCCTTCTGAACTCCTGAACTTAGACAGGTATTTATTTTAAACGAAAATTTTGCAACTCACTGATCCATCCATTAGGACCATATTTTTGAATAAATATAAAAGTCACAGTGTTAGCTCACCCCTGAGAACTAGAAACCTTTGATTTCTACTCAGGACTCCTTCTCTGGCTTTGGACAAGTCACTTAACCCAGAACTAAAACGATATTTGAACACCTAATTCCAATGGGTTTTCTGTAGGCATCAAACTCTAAAATGTCTGCACAATGTAGATGTTGAGGGTCAGATCCTCGAAGGTATTTAGGTACCTAACTCCCATCGGAGGTACAGATCTGCCTAATTTTTAGAGTTAAGTGCCTCTGTACACTGCAATGGAATAGGCACCTAAATACCTTTGAAAAATCTAGGCCTTAACCTTTCTATGCTTAGGGTGCAGACCTACCTAATCTTTGGCTTTTGCTCGTCTGCATCCAGCTTGACTTGTTACAAATTGTTTTCTGGATGCCTGAAATTTTAATCTGTATCTTTTGACTCTCATGGTCATACTCTCATATGTCTACACTACAGAGTTTTTTTCAGAAAAACAGTCGTTTTTTCAAAAAAACTTCAATTACGTCCACATTGCAATCACATTCTTTCAAAAGAAAATCAAAAGAACAGAGGGCGTTTTCCAACATTGGCAAACCTCTTTCTACGAGGAAGATGCCTTTTTCTGAAAGAGCTCTTTTGAAAAAAGGCGTGTGTGGACAGGGAAGAGGGAGTTCTTTCGAAAGGAAAGGAAAGAGGAAAAAGCACAGGTGCCCTGGTGGCCATTCTGCCCGTAATAATCGCAGCTTACATGTGAAATAGCATCCATTCAGTGTAGATCGCTTTTTTGATGTGCTTTGACAGCATGGATGCTCTCTTTCAGAAGAAGTTTTTTCGGAAGATCTCTTCCATAAAAGTTTCTTCCGAAAGAAGCCTGCAATCTAGACACAGCCTCATTCTTTCAGCTGCTGCAAGGCAGGCTGAAGAAGGCCTAAAAAGAATCACAAAGAGTTATTACTTTTACTGTATCACAGGAGTTGCAGGAACAGAACTGGCCCAGGCCTGGCCAAAACAAAGCTGCAAGAGTCCTTCCTCCTTTCCATAAGAACAGTGCTTTTGGATGAGATGTGGAACAGGCTGCTGTGAGGAGAAGCCTAAATTCTAAGACGTAGTGGAAGAAAATATTGATTTTGTGCTGGGTGAGTGAGATGGAAGCAATGAAATACATTTTACAAGGTGGAAGATTGATTTTGTGGAGGAAAACTGATTTTGCTGAGGAGAAGGGAATTGATTGTAAGGGTGCGTCCACACACCAAATTTACTTCGGAATAACGGCGATTATTCTGAAATAACTATGCGAGCATCTACATAGCAATTGTGTTATTTCAAAATTATTTTTAAATAACCGGGGCTTATTTTGGTGTTGGTAAATCTCATTGTACGAGGAATAATGCCTTTTCCAAAATAGCTATTTCAAAATAGGAGCTGTGTAGACAGGGCAGCTGCAGTTATGTAATAATAAGGGACCTCCAGCACTTCCCAAGGTGTCCTGCTGGCCACTCTGTCTACACTCTGCCAAACTCTATAGTCCCACCTTCCCCTGGAGCCCTTAAAGCTGCAGCTTCATGAGCCAGGGCAAGAGTGGATAGACTGTGTCCTCCACCATGCACATGGGCATGTCCACATCCCTGACCATGATGGTGCAGTCAGGGAAAAAAGTTCTGGTGTGCAGCTTCTGGAACATGCTGGAGTTGTGGAAGATGTGGGCATTGTGCACCTTTCCCAATCACTCAAAGTAGAAGTCCGTAAACTGGCCCTGATGGTCCGTGATAGCCTACAGGACTATCAAGAAGCATCCCTTCCGGTTGATATAGAAAGAAGCCTGGTGATTGGGCACCCAGATGGGGATGTGAGTGCTATCAATAAGACCCCGCCCCCCTCGCCTCCACAGTTGGGGAAGCCCATGTCATCAAAGCTGGCGATAATGGTATACATGTCACCGAGGTGGATGACCCTGCACAGCAAGATGGCATTGTTGGCCCTCACCACCTATAGGGCACAAACAAACACACAGAGAATCAGAGGGTAGCCAGAAAAAACCTCCCAGGGAGGGGGCTTTTACCACCACCTCCACACTCCCTTTCCCTAGGGAACCCCATTCCAGCAGTCCATCCCCATCCTGGGACAGTAGCCTGAGTGCACCATACCTACATGAGCAGGGCCTTGACGATTGATCTCCCCACGCCTAACTTGTTCCTGATGGAATGGTAGCTATCCAGCATGGTGAGCTTCTTAGGGCGATGGAGGGTCTCGTGTGAATGTCCCATCGCCTGAGAGCAGAGGCAAGCCACTAACAGAACTCCATAAAGGTGTCCTTCCTCATTCAAACATTCTGGAGCCACTGCTGGTCACCCCACTGCTCCATGATGAGCCGGTCCAGATGCCAGAAGCGGCAGTGCACAGAGTGCAAGGGATGGTGAATGGGATCCAGCAGCATGAGCTGTGCCTGCAGAGTGCCGAGGAGGGTCTCCAAGTGCAGCAGGGGATTGGGTTCCTGCAGGACCTGGGAGGCAGCCTACAGAAACTGCTAGGCTGTGTCTAGACTGGCCAGTTTTTCCAGAAAATCAGCCGCTTTTCTGGAAAAACTTGCCAGCTGTCTACACTGGCCGCTTAAATTTCCGCAAAAGCACTGACTTCCTACTGTAAGAAATCAGTGCTTTTTGCGGAAATACTATGCTGCTCCCGTTCGGGCAAAAGTCCCTTTTGCGCAAAACTTTTGCGCAAAAGGGCCAGTGTAGACAGCTCAGATTTGCTTTCCGCAAAAAAGCCCCAATCGCGAAAATGGCGTTCGGGGCTTTTTTGTGCAAAAGCGTGTCTAGATTGGCCACGGACGCTTTTCCGCAAAAAGTGCTTTTGGGAAAAAGCGTCTGTGCCAATCTAGATGCTCTTTTCCGAAAATGCTTTTAACGGAAAACTTTTCCGTTAAAAGCATTTCCGGAAAATAATGCCAGTCTAGACGTAGCCCTACAGTTTAAGCCCATTACAGCAAGGGAGGTTTAGTTGGACATTAGGAAAAAGTTCCTGTCAGGGTAGACAAACACTGGAATAAATTGCCCAGGGAGGTTATGGAATCTCCATCTCTGGAGATATTTAAGAGTAGGTTGATAAATGTCTATCAGGGATGGTCTAGACAGTATTTGGTCCTGCCATGAGGGCAGGGGACTGGACTCAATGACCTCTCGAGGTCCCTTCCAGTCCTAGTAACCTATGATTCTATAAAGAGCAACACAACCTGCAATATCTGTTGACAGACCAGAGGCAGCTCCAGCTCCATAGATGGATAAGTGTGGTGTTCACAAGGGCAACCACAGAGGGCAAAAGAAAAGGCTTTGCTGTCCCTCGAGAAAGTAGGCAAAGGAAAAAAGCCTGAGACACTACTATACAGGGGGATCCCTTTAACCACAAGCTTCAGATAACCTCAGGCAACAGCTCCAGGAAGTAACTGCTGTCCTGATGCCCTGCCTGAAGTGGTTCCGGGTGGCCTTAAATGTGAGTTAGTGTCTAACCAGTTGGACACTCTATTTCGAAATATCTAAGTGCTATTTCAATGAGCTTTTGGCATGTAGTCGTGCTATTTTGCAATAAGCTCTTTTGGAATATTTCTTCCGAAATTGCTTATTCCAAAATAAACATAGTGTAGACGTAGCCTAAGTGTCCATCTGCAAGTCTGTTTAAGAGCTCCTTCTAAACAGTAAGCACTAGAACCACTAAATTGGTATGCAGTTTCCTCTTATCACTTAAAGCAAGGTCAGTGTTTGGTTGTGTCAGGATGAGACATGCATGGAATTTGTTTCTCATAAAATCAATATGGAAGGAGTTATACTGCAGAATGACCACAGGGGGGCAGCAAGAGGCCAAATATAGGAACCAGGGCAGCTATAACCCTATTGGTCCAGCAGGGGTGAAGAAAAAGACCGCTATTTACTATATATTTCAGAGAGTTTGTTTGTGTTTTTCTGTCCCCCAGTAGAAGGAAATGCACCCCTCCCACCAACTGTGCCCGTGGTAGCAGCCATGGAAAGGCACTTCGCACCTGACTCCAAGCTACTGCCATGAGAGGCAGACTAAGCAGACATCAGACTAAATTTAATTTCTGGTGTAACTACAGTGCTTTTATTCATAATAGGCATCATTTTCACCACTTCTATTTTTTCCTGAACGTTCAAGTGAATATAATTTTATTTTCTGTGCTATTATGGTATCTCCTCTTTCTGACAGATTGTGCATCTCATTCCAACTCAAAGATCATTGAATGTCAGTGCTAAAAGCACACATTAGCTTCTTTAATTTCCTTTTCAGCCATCAAAACAAGCAGAGGAACACAGGGTATGACTATAAGGGGAACTTTGTCTACAGACTGATGAATGAGACAGTCTCAGATGGCAATATTACTTTTTTTGTTTAACTGCATGTTTTTCAACCTGGCCACAGACAACAGCTCTGTAGACCATTTTGAAGTGCTCTCCAAAACACCATTCTTAAATATCATAGCATTTCCTATGAAAAATGTCATTTTATCTTGCTCTAAGGATATATTTTTATACTAGGATATAGAGAGGATTTGGCTTTTCATATCTTAAAATTCAACCATGCTCATCTTCCAGTTATCAGTAAACGACACCTGAATTTTCATTTTACACTCAAATTAAAAGCAGATCTGCCATTATCCATAAAAAAACTAGCACAATCTGCTCATGAGTTCTGATTTTCAATGCTCCAGAACTGAGTTAGTGAACACACATCTCACTAAAAGGGTAATTTAATCTTGTTTAGCACAGCTTGCGTTTGGGGAATCTTTACGGAATTATGATGTCATTTCTATTTACTGTGATATCATATGGATTTCCAAACAATCCCCTTGGAAAGCACACCGTTCATTTGAAATCAAGACCATATCACAAACTATTTACGAGCACTTATTGACCAATTGGATGGGAAGGGTCACAAGGAACTCACTGATGCTCAATAAAGTGGTTAACTAGAAGGTTCTTGATTGCAAAGCTAACACAATATATTTGCCTGGCACTCGCTGGTTTTTCCTTCCCAGAAGAAAGTGTAATCATTGCCCTCTTCCCTCAAGCGGCCTTTATGAGTTTGTCTTCTCTTCCCCCATCCTCCCTTCCTTTTCCCACAGCTACTCTGTGGGATCACGAGCAACCCAACATAAGACTATGGATGAACAACTTATCAGGTGCCTATGTATGGAGAGTCCCGAGCAGACTGCTTTCTGTCTCAAGTGCCATCAAGACTAGATGGTAAATAAGGCCAATGCTGAAAGGCATCACTGGCTATAGCTACACAGCAACATTATTTCAAAATAACTAGCATTATTTCAAAATAACATAGTCCATGTCCACACAGGCAGCAGTTATTTCAACAAATCTCGAAATACTATCAAGCTGGAAGACTTCTTACTCCAACTTCTATAATCCTCATTTTATGAAGAGTATGGGAAGTCAGAGGAAGAGTGCTCTGTTTCAAAATAAGTGCTATGTAGTCAGCACCAAAACTCGAAATAAGCTATTTCGAAATAAGCTACGCAATTGACATAGCTCAATTTGCGTAGCTTATTTTGAGTTAAGCCCTGTTGTGTAGATATGCCCACTGAAAGCAAATAAGTCTCTGATTTTAAAAGGGCTATATATAGAATAGCACCTATATGCCCTAGAAGAAGTATTAGGGCACTATTGTAGTAGGTAATGGTTTGTTAAAAATAGCACTATTGATGTTATTTAACAACTAACAAAAGTTGTGATTAAGCCATCCATTATTCAATTTTTGCAAGTGAAAGAGCTCTAAGAGTTCTTGTTGTAGCCCTTTTAAAAAGCAAACAAAAAAAATTAACTTTGATGTATATCAATGTAGAAAAGATTAAAAGATTTAACCAGGTGAATTTTTACTAGGTTTTCCTTAAAATAATCTGTTCTTGTGGAAATACTACCCAGGAAGTAATATTAGCTACAGGTGAATACAGTGTTAGTTACACCATATGGCCATACATCCTGGACAGTAGAAATATGTGAGTAAAACAGATTCAAGACTTTATGACAAATAAGGATGTGCAGGTGAGGTTATATAATTATCCAGATAGTAGGAAGACTCAGCTAATAAAAAGTGACTACACATATTAAGTGTGCAGTGATGCTCACAAAACAGCATGCAATTTTAATAAACCTTTGGTACATGATTCCAAAACTCATAAATAGATCTTCAGTTAACATGGCAGCTATACTAGCCACCAACATACAACTTTACTTTTAAGCACTGTGGACTGGATTTCTCTTCCTTTTGTACAATCTCATTGCCCTCAACAGGAAAAACAGGTAGGGCAGTTGACAGGAAAGAGTGGAATCTCCTGTCTGCAAAGGAGTCAACTGAAGTAACCCAACTTTGACTTAGTTGAAACAGACAGGCAACCCATACTAGAAATTACTAGCTATCAGTGGCTCACAAAGTTGAATGTTAACTAAAGCAATTGTTAGTTATTAAAATCATAAAGAATCAAGAAACGTTATTGCACTTTATTTGAAGTGTTCATCATTTGCTGAAAAATGTACACATTCCTACGGAGCTAACAAAACCCATTTAACCTTTCTTAAAAGCTACAGTGCAGTTTTTTCTTTTGGAAAAAAAAAAAATGTGTACTGGACTGGTCCCCAGACTAGACAAATTTAGTCAAAGACAACAGTAGATTTCAAAAGGATAGTAACTCATATTTCACCCAAACTGTAAACTGTGAAAAAGTATTTCCGTGGTTCTTCATGTTCTAACAAAAACATTTTTAAAAAGCCATATCCTCAAACAAAGAATGTTTTCATTGTAGAAACTGAAAGAAAGGCAAGTAAACAAGCAGCATAAATAGTGAACAGTTGACAGTGTTTTCAGAACACGCCAACCAATATGTAAGAAATACCCTTTATACCAAAACTTGTTTCACCTGAAAGACATGTGACTAACAGGAATATAACTTACATTGATACAGTTCCTTTTTTTTTTTTACAGTTAGTCCAGATATTTTAACAGAATAAGCTAATGTAAGATTTGTACTTTGACATTAGTATACAGTACAAAAATAACTGTTCATAAATCTTCTGTTGTACTAAGTTGTATCAAAACTTAAATAACTGACCCAGCAAGTATATAACACACAAGTGCAGATACTTGAGACATTTATGCTCCTATATATTACTCTATATAAACCAGCTCACTGTAACTATACTTCTGTCTAACTTTAGTTGTCTTACATGATTGGCAGTTCGAATTCTCCCTTCTCAGTGCAATGGTTATACGTTATGAAATGATCCTTGGACATTACGAACAATTGTACTCAAATGTCTTAAGGCACCTTAATTTCCTAAAATGGTAAGCAATTCTTCAATTGACACAAAATCATTGGCAAAAAGTTTATAAATGCCACAATTGTTCAGTTTCAAAACTCTATATTTAACAGATTTATTTTTTCAATACAACCCTTCATTTTCTTAATAGTATAACTGCTACTTTGTTTCCCCCAACGAGAAAAGGAGGTGGGAGGGGGAACTGTGAAATACCAGAATTAACTGGATATCTTTATGCAAGAAGAAAATCATTCCTTCATCTCAATTAAAGTTTTTATCAGTCACCCTACCTTCTGACTGAGTGGTCTGGATTATTGTGCAGAGTGTAAAAAAGACAGTTTACACTGAGTCATATAGTAAAATGTCACTCATATTAACCATTCTTTTAAAACAGCATTTTCAACTGCATAGGATAAGTTTCCCCCCAAGTTTGAACAACAGACAAATGAGAAATTGTGAAACTTCTCTGGAAGCAGGTATGACAAAAATATTTAATGTGCACTCTGAAAAGATATCAGTATCAGCTTTTCAGTGCAATTTACTCTGAAAAGTGGTTATGTAATCATTCCTTCCTCCTCAACTGATTTAGATTCTTTTTTCTCATTCATATTAACAGGCCCATTAAGTTTCTGCTGCAAGATCTCTAATTGGTGATATGCAAATCAAATACCTGAACTTGATTCTCATGACAAAAGCCGCTAACTGCTCTGGTCTCTTTACATTTTGTGAGAGAGCCAGAGTAGCATAAAGTGAACCTAGAAACTGAGGAAGACAGCTCTAAGTCTGACTTCTGAGGACTGTATAAGCTCTGAAATGAAAGGCATCTTAGGGGTATCAGGTTTATAGCACTGCAAAGATTCAGGATACAAGACAGTGCTGGATGACAGTTAGATCTTGCAGGTCCCCAACACACTAGCTTATATCATTCCAGGCCGGCAGGTAATAATTTTCAAGGAGGGGCACTCCGAGAATTTGGTATGTGGGCAGGGGCCACAATTTTCTATTATATTAATGTAGTGGATATGGAGTTTGGGACCGAGTTTGCATACAGGAAGGAGCTCTGCGCTGGGATTGGGGTGTGGGTTCTGAGCTGGGCCAGAGGTGCACAGGAATTGGGTGCAGGAAGAGGTTGTGACCCGGGCCAAGGTGTTGGGCAATAGAGGGGGTGAGGTGCCCAGGTGTAGGCTTTGGCTTAACGTAGGTGGCTTCCAGCCTGTAAGCACTGCCCTTTACGCTTCCATCAGTTGGTTTCTGGCTAATGAGAAGCTGCAAAAATGGTGCTGGAGGCAGGGGCAGAGTGCTGAAACTCTTCTCTGCCCAAGGGAGAAGACTCGCACACTAGCCCTAGAACCAAGATGCTTTAAGTGGTATGTGGGGCTGTGGCTGGCAGGGAGCCTGCCCAAGGATCCTGTTGTGCCTCAGTGGGCCAGATCCAAATGTTTGGTGGGCCATATTTTGCCCACCCTTGTTCTACACCCAAGGAACTGCCCAGGATCAGGAGCGAAGAAGCCCCAGCTTTACAATCCAGAAAGAAGGGTCAAAAGCACATACTTGTAAGAAAAGAAATGATTTGGAACCACAGATTAGGAACAAGGAGCCCCATGTTTATAGAATCTGCTTGAAGTTGGACTCAAGAAGGAACTTGTAGGGCATAAAAATGGCTTCACTTATCCAGTCTTCAAGTCAACTGGGGTTGGTTTTGTCCATAACATAACTTAAAGAGAAGCCTCTGTTGCTGTAACAGTCCCTCAAACATCACTGAAGCAGCTGTCAATAGCTACTTAGCTAGTCTGCGTTCCCTCTCCCATTCTAGGGGCTATAAAGCCACAGGTCTTGTTATACTGACTGCATCATTTGAGGATTTTTTGAACTAAGGATAGTTTTCAATCACCTTTACAATTCCAGAATTACACAGAGTTAAATTTAGTAACCTAGATCTAGTGTTGTTTAATGTTATTCCAAAATGAAAATAATCAGCCCATAATTTGTCATGATGGGATGTGTGTGTGTTTTTTAAATAAACTAAAACATCCATTTTAGGGTTCAGGTAACCGTCAAAATAGGAGCTATGTCATTAAAATGGAAGACAGTGCAATTATTTTACTCCAGTGATAATTTCTTCAAATAAAATTATAATAAATAATTTCAATTAAAATGCCAGTTTCAAGTGTAAAATATGCCTACTAAAATATATAAAAAATATAGATGCTATAATATGTTATTCTTGCTACAGATATTTTCTGCATCACAGACAAACTTCTAGAATGGTCACTGTTGGTATTGTGTAAATTAAGAGACTGAAGACCAGATATAAGTGTAAAAATAATTAGAAAACAGGAATAACTGTCCACTCTAATCTAATGACAAACAAATGCCTTCATATGTCATTTGTTTGTAGCGAATATGTACACACCATTAAAGGACAAAAAGATACTAGTAGCTTTGGTTTTGTGTTGCAGGTCATTAGACCTGTGAAAAATTTTCAACATACTGAATCAATGTTGGGTTTTTTAGAAGAACCCAACATTAATACATTCATTCAAGCAAAAAAGCCGAACATAGCTGTACTGTTTTACAGTATTTTGTTCACACACAGATTTCACTTAACTAACCAGATACAACAGCTGAATACTAATGAGAGCAGAACAAAGACAAAAGTACAATAAAAATAAGTGTACAGATGACCTTGTTTAATGGCCATTAACTAGTTTGCTTTCCGGCATGTGGAAAAAGTTGTCTTCTTTGAGTTTCAGGTGTTCTGGTAAATCTAGTTTTCTCTTAGCCTCTTCAATGTCGTCTTGAATTGCTGAAATAAGTGCATCTGCAAAAGGAAAGCTAACATTTAATATTTTTAGAAATTTATTACAAATACTGGACCAGTCAATACTGAGAGAGTGCATGAGACCCAGAGAAACAGATTTAAAACAGTGATCACAACTCAGGTTCAGAGACAATGTACGTTTTAGAGCTCTGCAGAGGATTGAAATCCCAAATCACAAAGGATTTTGATGTTCGGCTTTGTTACTATTCAAAAAACCCAAATTTTTCAGAATTTTCTATGAAAGAGTCCAGCAAAAAGTTCTCTGTCAGATCAAAACATTTTGATTTTGACTGCTTTATTCTAATGTATCACAAAAAAAAAAAAAAAAAAACCTGGAAAAGTACTGAAACAAAAACTGTTGGAACAGGGACATTTCAGAATGGTTGAAAGTCTTTAATTTTTCCCCCTAATAAAATTTCCACAAAATTAACACAATTTTGTAAAATGTTTTATTTTCAGTGGAAATGCATAGTCAAATGAAAAATGGTTCCACGTAAGATTTTCTGACCAGCTCTAGTGATACTCATTCATCATTTCTTAGTTAGCAACCTACTCTTTTAAAGAAATTCATTTTTCTAAATTGAAACAGGAAAGTATACACTTACTGCATATTTCATTAGTTTAGTATACTGAATTCAGCACAGATTTTTTTAAAAATCATGTCTTACTGTAGATGTGAAATTAGTGGCACTAAGCTAACAAAATAATATATTAACATTAACAAGCACAGATGGTTATTTTAAGAAACCACTAATAGTTTGAAATGACAACTTGAAATCTTGCCAATTTCAAGTGAATGAAAGGTATTCAGACCCTCCATTTCTCAAGAAATCACCTGTCAGTTTTAGCTTCTTCCTCCCTTCAGTGTGCACCCTTCACACTTCAGAGAGGTGAGGTAAGTGCTGATTTATAAAAAACAGAAAACAGAGATATACAAATACAGCTGACAGGCATTTTCCCTCAACTCTCATAGTTCTACTAATACAAGGTATTTGTAAAACAGTAAATAACAGTTCTACAGAATGATTTAAATTGTGTTGCTAAGAGATAATCATGAAAGTGTGGCCATGGCATGAGATCTGGGAGAGAGCTCTCCCAGCGCTGTATGTAAATCACCTCCTCGAGGGGCTTTATAGTGCTGCAACTTGCTGCACTTGGAAGGGAGGAAGGTTTCATACCCCGAGCCAGAAAGTTACAGGGCTGTAAAGTGTCAGTGTAGAATTAGCCTAAACAAAATACAGGACTATGTAGCACTTTAAAGACTAACAAGATGGTTTATTAGATGATGAGCTTTCGTGGGCCAGACCCATTTCCTCAGATCAAATAGTGGAAGAAAATAGTCACAACCATATATACCAAAGGATACAATTTAAAAAAATGAACACATATGAAAAGGACAAATCACATTTCAGAACAAAAGGGGGATGCGGGGGGAGGGGAGGGAAGGAAGGTGAATGCCTGTGAGTTAATGATATTAGAGGTGGGGAAGGGTAGATGTCTGTGAGTTAATGGTATTAGAGGTGATAATTGGGGAAGCTATCTTGGTAATGGGTAAGGTAGTTGGGGTCTTTGTTCAGCCCCCTGAGGAGAGTGTCGAATTTTAGCATGAATGCCAGTTCAGAGGATTCTGTTCTGAAATGTGATTTGTCCTTTTCATAGGTGTTCATTTTTTAAAATTGTATCCTCTGGTATATATGGTTGTGACTATTTTCTTCCACTATTTGATCTGAGGAAGTGGGTCTGGCCCACGAAAGCTCATCATCTAATAAACCATCTTGTTAGTCTTTAAAGTGCTACATAGTCCTGCATTTTGTTTCAGCTACACCAGACTAACACGGCTACATTTCTATCATGAATTAGACTAAGTTTACCAAAAACAGGATATACTTTTGCTTCCATTAACAGAAGGGTTCTTAAACTGGGTGTCACAAGTCTCAAGAGTTGCAAGGTGATTACATGGTGTCACAAGCTGTCAGCTCCATGGAACTGAACTCTCAGTCTCCATTTAATTAAATTAACCCTTCCATTATTTATTCATAAAAAGGAGTCCCACTCAGCCTTGCTGTGTGAAAGGGGTAACTAATACAAAAAGTTTGAAAACCACTGCATTAAACACAAAACTTTGTCTTCTATGAAGTAATTTTATACAGGCAGTCCCCGGGTTACGTCAGTCCAACTTAAGTCGGACCCCTATTTATGAACGAGGGGAGGGTGGGGCCCGCTAGTGCGGGGTGCCTCCCCCACTGTCGCCGCCTCCGGCGGCACGGGGGGGCGCTTCCCCCCAGCAGACCAGGAAGATGCGGAGTGGCTTTTCTCACCGCGGAGGACATGGGCGGCGGGACCGCCGAGACGCACCGCGGTCCCGCCACCCACATCCTCCGTGGCGAGAAAAGCCGCTCCGCGTCTCCCTAGTCTGCTGAGGGGGGAGGGCGCGCACAGCTAGTGAGCCACCCCCCCCCCCAGCAGACCAGGCTTTTCTCGCCGATGCCTGGGGTAGAGCAGCTGGGGGACTGCTGGGTTGGTCCCACAGCGCCGAGGTGCGGCGCTACTGGACCAACCCAGCAGCGCCCCAGCTGCTCTACCCCAGGTGTCCCCAAGTCAGCCGCTGCTGAAACTGATCAGCAGCTGACTACAGGAAGCCCGAGGCAGAGCTGCTCTGCCCCAGGCTTCCTGGAATCAGCCGCTGATCAGTTTCAGCAGCGGCTGAATCTGGACACCTGGGGCAGAGCAGCTGGGGTGCTGCTGGGTTGGTCCCCGCAGTGCCGAGGAGCGGCACTGCGGGACCAACCCAGCAGCATCCCAGCTGCTCTGCCCCAGGCGTGTCCAATTCAGCTGCTGCTGGTCAGTTTCAACAGCGGCTGAATCTGGATGCCAGTTCTGACTTACATACAAATTCAACTTAAGAACAAACCTACGGTCCCTATCTTGTACGTAACCCGGGGACTGCCTGTATTGCCTCATCCAATTTCTAATCAAAACAGGGGGGACATATAAATTCTATTAAGTGGGCATCCAGTATTGCTACTGCATTTACCAGTAAGCTAATAGAAAGTATCATCTGATTTGTTCAATAATAAAAGAATATGCACAATTACAAAACCATTTAAAATTATATATTAATAAAATACTGAGATGAAATAATTTTTTTAAAGGGGGCATTTTCTGGCCTATTACTTACAAAGGCTAGGAAATATGTTTCAAGGAGCAGTTCTCTACGGCTTTACTATACCAATCATAGGCAAGAAAGTTACTTTCCTCCAAAAGTCAAAGATTCCCATTGGGCCCTAGTCTATACTAGGACCTTAGTCCTAAATAACCCCTCCAAGTTTGAATTAGTAAGCAGTACATCCACGCTATCAAGCTTGATAGTTCAGAGGAACAGGCTGCGGAATGCGAACTCTGTACTCCTGCTTTTCATCGGGAATAATGCTAATTCTGAATTTGTAAGTCTGAAATAACATTAGTGTGGACGCTCTGGTGCCACTAATTCTAATGAATTGGCCTCCGGGAAGCTTCCCACACCTTCCCAGAGTGCTTTCTGAGGCTCTGAGTCTGACGTATTAAGTCCACATTAATGGAGCCTGCCTCGGACTAATTTCGATGCTTCCTAGTAGTGAGGACATGCAAGTTCAAATTTGTTAAATAAGGAGTTCTTAAGTCAAATTTAGTAATTCTAAAATAATTTCCTAGTGTAGCTATGGCCTGTTTAAGAGAAAAATGTTGACCGAGCATAAACGTTTACACTGTCAGAAGCTTAATTCCAAAGACTGGCCAACCAAGTATCCATTCATCCTTAATGTACAATGGAGCAGGAAGATGACAGCTTTCCCTTGTGGTTACATAAATTAAAACTACAAGCATTTAGATGCATGTTAAAGGTACTACTTTGTGATTCTTAGAGAATGTGCTCTTTTCCTTCTTTCTTCATTATAATGAAGTAAGAATACATAAAGGTGATTTCTTCCTAGTTTTTTTAATCTTATAATAAAGAAAGTCTTGTTTTTTCTAGAAGTTTCTTGAGAGGATCCATTGACGTTGGGTCAGAGCTGTCTCAGCTCTTAACTGAGCAGGTGAGAGTACAAACCTTTAACAAAGATCTTTACTTCTCTTTGTTGGGTCTGAGTCAAACGTGTACTAAAAATAAACTGAATAAAAAAATCCTTTCTTCTTTTTTTAAGTTTCATTTCTTTAGTACATGTTTCACCTTAATCTGAAAACAACGCACATCTAAAAGCAACGTAGCATTATTCTCTTTCAGTTAATTACCATGACAAGGATCCTCTAAGGATTTCTGCATTAAAAGGAATACAGATTTCCATGCCAGAAGGGACCAAAACCAAAGGAATATCACATCATTTCTGTATCCATCCCATACCTTCTGGTTCACAAAAATAAATCCTACTATATGTAAACCCATCCAGATTGTCATAAACTGGCACAATAGGTGCCATAATAGGTGTTGAGAATAATTACTACCAAATCTTCTCCCTCAGATGTTGTACCAACCCCGTACAGGCCGGGCAGGGGTTAACCAGGCCTGTTGGGCTGAGAAGGCCTCTCTCCCGTAGCCCTGCTGGGCATGCTCCAATTTCAGGCCCAATATAAAAGGCAGAGGAGCGGCTCAGTTGGGGATGACCACAGGAGGAGAAGGAGCTCCTGCTGGAACCCAGGAGCAGCCACCTCCGCTGGCTCCATCGCAGCAGCAGCCACAGTAGCAGCCCCCAATGCAGCTGCCACAGTGACAAGTGGATGACTGGGAGAGCTACTAATCAGGAGTACATTGGTGGGGAATAAGCCAGCCGGCAGCTGGGATAGAAAGTAGCCCAGGGCGGGAAGTGGGAGGCCTCCTGGTGAGCTTGGTGTGTTTCAGGTGGATTCCCTGCTGAGATAGTTGTGGGATACGCCTTCCGCTGACAGGGCCCTGGGCTGGGGCCTGGTGAAGAGAGAGGACCCGGGACCCCCTATCCCCACACCTCCCTTGACCCCAGTGGGGGGACAAACGTAATGCAACATAGACTTGGCCACTGGGCCTTACTGCCCCACAGACAGGGGTGTCAACAGATTCGGACACTGGGTCTTGTTGCCCCGCAGATGGGAGCACTACAGACTTAGCCACTGGGCCTTACTGCCCTGCAGACAGGGGGAGCTATAAACTTGGCCATGGGGCCTTACAACCCCGCTCACAGGGATTGCGAGAGACTAGGCCACTGGGCCTTACTGAGTGAGAGCCGTATAAACCGGGCCACCGGGCCATAACTCACATCCGATAGGGGCAATAGCCGAGGCCAGACTACAGAGTGAGGCACCCAGCCCTGTCTTCTGGGGGGACAGACTGTCCACCCCGTGACATACAGCAACAATAACACAAAGAACAATTAGTACAAAGCCCCTACTGAAAAGATACCAGAATGAGATGTCCCCATTACCTGCAAAGTATTCTGAAACAGAGTAAAACTCAAACGTGCAGCTTTTCCATTTGTTAAAAGAAGCAAGTCACACAAAGGGTTGGTGTATATACCATCTGCTGGTATATCAGATTTGTAACTCCCATAACATGAGAGATTCTCTGGCAAGTTCTGTAATGGAAGAGCCAGACCAAAGAATGAGGACTGCCACTTCTGAATAGCCAATTTAGATTTTGTGAAGAAGCTGTTCTTCTAAAGTTCAGATTCAGAGAGAATTCAAAGTTCTGGGAGTGACATTGCCATGATAACCCAGAAAAAGAATAATTCTACCAGGAAATAGATGTACAAGATGATGTCACTTGCAGGTATATCCGTTTTCTATATTTCTCAATATTCCTTAATTATTATTTTTTTAAATACAGAACAGTAAAGCCCTTTTTGTTGTATTCAATTTAACAATGCTAGCGAAAACTTTATTTATCATTTGAATGATTCACTTCCAAAGTAGATTTACTTAATTATCCAAAGTAAAAAGGAACACAGAAAGAAGGCAAATCTCCATTGAGAGTGAACTGCACAAACATCAAAGTCAGGCTCAAAAACCTTAAATTCAAAATAAACTTTTAGGGAAGACTTGATTCTTACCTAAGGAATCAAAGTTTTTTTCTGGTCTAATGTACCCAACAATGACTATACTAAGAATTTCACCATAAAAATCTTCTTTGAATATGTGGATTATGTGTGTTTCCTACAGAAAAAGAAAAAAAAAGTTACTATAGTTATTATCTTTTCTCTGTTTATCAGAAAGTTAAGCCCAAATTATTATCAACTACACAAAAAGGAAAAAAATGTTTTTCTCTACCTCACATCTTAATAAAGTTCAGTAACCTAACATGTATTATGCACATTTAAGAAACCTGAGTGAAAACTGTTAAAGTAAAATAAGCATTTTTTTAACCTTTGGTAAGTATGACAAGAGCATCGACTATTAATTTCACGCTGCTATGTCCAAAGAGCTACATTCTAATCTCATATACACTTGAGAAATGTCTAGGACTTATTGCATGAGTGTTTTGCACATGCTGTATCTGAGGGTAGAAAATGGCTTTGAATCGCTTAAGATATAAATCTATAATTTAAACAAAATAAAAAACCACAATTCCTATTAAGTGTAATTTCTGGATCAACAATCTCTAAATCAAATTTAGTCATATAATCTGTCATTTTTATCAAACATAGAATACCTTTAATACATATTAAATTTGAATATGGATGTGAAGGTTTAACCAGCCTCATTCTTAATGGGTGAGGCTTACTGGTTAAAGTTAACAAGAGGGGCTGGAGCAGGCACCTGCTATGGGCTCAGGCACCTTGCAAGCAGGGGCTGTTCTGACTTGGCTGGAGCAGCCCCTGCCTGCAGCTGGGGGCAGAGGGGCATTCCAGCCCGATGACAGGTGGCAGGGCCCCCTCTTTCCCATTTAACTGGTTAAACAATAAGTTTAACTGGTTAACCGATTACATGGGATTTCACATCCCTAATCTGAATTAGTTTCCATAGAGATGACTTAACACAATCAAGAAAGGAAATAAAACATTTTCTAGTCCTCTTAAAAATACAGAATACCTCATTATGCCAATTGTATTCATGACTAACTTTAATGTCTCTTAAATCATAGCAGCTCATGAAACTAAAAGAGGAGCTAGCTGAAACAGTTATAAAGCATGACAATTTGAACAAAATCCTACTTTTCATTTCTCAAGCAAAATCCTCATTTAGTTATGTCACTGAAAATGGTCCTAATCAATGCTTATCGGATACTCAAGTCAACTAGTCGCTCTCCCCTCCCACTCTGCTGCCTTGATCAGCTTCCCCCAGTAAGGGCTCCATGCGGCGCTGCTGCTTTGAAACGCTGTGGCGGCGTTTCAAAGCAGCAGCGCCATGTGGAGCCCGGAGTCAACTAGGAACTCCCTAGCTGAACCCGGGTTCTGTGGAAATGGCGCACGGAGCCCGGGGTCAGCTTGGGAGTCCCCAGCTGACTCTGGGATCCACGGAAATGTTGCATAGAGCCTGGGATCAGCTGGGGACACCCCAGCTGACCCCGGCTCCGTGCAGCATTTCAAAGCGGCAGCACCGCATAGAGCCCGGGGTCAGCGGGGAACTCAAGAGTCCCCCGCTGACCCTAGGTTCCATGCGGTCGCTTCCGCTTTGAAATACATAGGAACCCCCGCTGGGGACTCTTGTACATTTCAAAGCGCATGGAGCCCGGAGTCAGTGGGACTTCCCGCTGGCTCAGCCTGCACGCAGAGTTCCAACTTTGAAATGCACAAGAGCCCTCATTGGGGCTCTTGTGCATTTCAAAGGAGGAACACAGAAATGCCTACCAACTAGTCGATGGAAATTCCTTCGACTACTTGACTAGTAAATTAACCAATATTTAACATCCTTAGTTCTGGCTTAAGAGACAGCATCCAGGAGAAAAAAAATCATATACAGATGATGGTATAGTTAGAGGACATGAGACTCTGTTCTTAATAATTCTGAATTCATTTTTCATTTATTATACTGATTCTATATAAGGAGCCATAACATAGCATATATGGATTCCTCTATAGATCAGAGAACATAATGGAAGTACAAAACAAATGATGAAGAGAAAATCTATTAAGCCATATTAATGTTTCTTTTTATTTTGGAGAGCAATTATGTTCTGAAAATTAACAGATGTCACTAGGCTCTTACTCATTTAATCCTATTTCCGTGTATTTTATAATCGATGTGCTCAATTTACTACTTAAGCTTACCTTTTTTTTTTTAATTGGCAGCAAAACAAGGGACCTGTGATCAACATCAGAATTTAGCTAATTTAATTGATGATACAAGAGGTAAAAGAGAAAATGCCACATTCTTCTGTGGCTGCATGGACTCTGTCTACTAAGAGTTTTTTCTCAGCATGTAAAAATAAGAGAGTGTCACTTTTATAACTGTAAATGCAATATATAAATCCCATTCATTCATTTTATGCAGCAAAGCTAATAGTTTATTATAGCCAAAATACCACATGAAGCAGAATTCTTACCACTGATTTCTTTACGTTCTTATAATACGGGTTCCAGCCTATGCTCAAAACCATTTTATGCACATCTCCATTCCCAACACAGGCCCATCCATAGTATATACCAGTAGAGATATCAGATGGAAAGCTTTCGACTACTTGCTCAGAAAAGTTAGCTGCAAAATTGAAAAAAAAAAGTGTATAAAATGCTTTGTAGTAAATCAAACATCTCAAAGTGTATTAAAAAAAACAAACTTAGCTCCGCTCATATGTCATGTGATATTAATGACCCAAATGTTCTACAGGTTGGACCTCCCTGGTCCAGCACTCTTGGGAGTCAGGACCTGACCAGTCCTGGATGAGGGATTCTACCAGACCAGAAGAGGTCATATCTGGCCCCCCTAGCCCTGGACCAGCCCCCGGCCTCCCAGCCGGCTCCCTCTCTCCGCCCACCCCACTGTCCTGATGGTTACTGCCACCCTTCCCTGCTAAGCTAGGCAGCCCCCACTGCCATGTGCTGGGTTTCTGGCCCTGCTGGGCAAGCCCTGCTACCGTGTGCCAGGCTCCCGGTCCTTCTGGGCATCCCAGCTGGGTCATGCCTGGCAGCCCAGCTGTGGGGAGCCCAGCCGCCAGCTGTCCACCAGGATTCTCTGGTTCTGGAACATCTGTGGTCCGTATTCCCGATTTACAGAGTTTCAACCTGTATTAGGCTTTTGCTTTTGCTTATCGGATAGTTGACTAGTTGCTTAGTCGCTTCTTTCCCTTGCTGCCTCTATCAGAAAGCCTGCTGGAGCTCTTGTATATTTCAAAGCGGAAGCACCGCATGGAGTCCAATTCCCCCACTGGCCCCGGGGCTCCATGCAGCGTTTTAATCTTTGAAATGTACAAGAGCCCCTCCTGGGGCTCTTGTACATCTCAAAAGCGGAACACCGCATGGCACTTCCACCTTTGAAATGAAACAACAGCTGGGTGGGCTCTTGCTACATTTCAAAGCAGAAGCGCCCTTATCGACTAATTGAATAGTCAATGGAAATTCCATCGACTATTCGATTACTTGATTAATCTAGTTTTAACATCCCTACTTAATACAAGTATAAACAGTAGAGGGGAAATTTTCACGGCCAATTAGCGTATGGACTTTGAAACATCACAGAGTTAGCAGGTCTACTGAAAACTTAGTTCCAAGTTGTTGTATTTAAGGTAATTTCTATCATTAATCAACCAGGCTGAATAGCAATGTTTTAACTCTATTAGGGAACTTGGCCAAAGTCACATCTGCACTACAAACAAGAACCAAAAAGCGATGAGGTCATGGTACAGCTACAATGAAAGTCTCTCACACACACAAAATAATCATGAAGGTGAAGTTAAGACCACAGTTACCTAACAGTGGTTTAAGTGTATATTACCTTTTAAATACAATAGCTATAGTTAAAAAAAAAAAACCTCAGATGACATAATGCTGTTGCTAGGTCTCAGGACTCTGCTTACGAAACAAGTCACCCAAGCTACTTCTAAGGAATGTTCTCTGAACTCTACAAACAATCCTTCTATTCTCTTCAACTTATCCATACCTGCAGAACTCTTAAAGAGGTGCAAATACTCATTTAGGCTATGTATGAGTTTCTGCATTAGTAAAGCCTGCCTCAGAGCCCCCATTGCATAGTTTCACATACGCCATAACCTGTATACCACACAGCAGCTACCTCTGTATAATGTTAGGCTTTCTAGCACCATATCCCAGGGTTCTTAGCATCTCACCAATGGGAACCGCTCTATGAACTGGTTTGTGATATATGATGGGAGAACTCATCTTCCTAGCCTTCTATGCAGAAGTAGCCTGACACATTTAACGGAGGCGCTTCCTCTGGAAGCTCTCAACCCCAGACTGCTAAAGATAATTGCAAAGCAGTTCAATGTTGGTAAGCCATCTGTCAGGTTTTCAGTAGCAAAGGTTTATGAGGCTATTAACATTGTAATTTACCAATGGGTGGTGGGTATTAGAAATCTGCCTGAAATAAATACCATGCTTTCAAAGAATGCTATTCCCAAACTGCACTGGAGACACTGATGTCAAACCTATGCCTGTGCTTTGGTTGCAAAAAAAGTAAGAAAAAAATGTCATCTGTGAAGGTACTGCTCCCTAGTTTTTTCAGAGAGTCACAGAGAGAGGTTCGTGAAAACTGACAGAAGTATGGAAAGGTGCTAAGGAGACTTGGCATTTACTTTCTGGGCAAAACATGGATCTTACTCTTTCCCAATTACAGTAAACTTCTGATAATCCGGCACCTTTAGGACCCAGGGGGTGCCAGATTATCAAATATGCCGGACTATCGGAAGGGGGGGCTATGAGGGGTCTGCGGTGGGGTGGGGAGATGCCACAGGTGTCCCCAAGTCAGCCGCTGCTGATACTGATCAGCGGCTGACTCCAGGAAGCCTGAGGCAGAGCTGCTCTGCCCCGGGCTTCCTGGAGTCAGCCGCTAGTCAGTTTCAGCAGTTTCAGGATGCCTGGGACAGAGCAGCTGGGGGGCTGCCGGGTTGGTCCCCGCAGCACCAAGGAGCGGCGCTACTGGACCAACCCGGCAGAACCACAGCTGCTCTACCCTAGGTGTCCCCAAGTCAGCCGCTGCTGATACTGATCAGCGGCTGACTCTGGGAAGCCAGAGGCAGAGCTGCTCTGTCCCGGGTTTTCTGGAGTCAGCCCCTGATCAGTTTCAACAACAGCTGAATCAGGACGCCTGGGACAGAGCAGCTGGGGCACTGCCGGGTTGGTCCCCGCAGCGCCGCACCTCGGCGCTGCGGCGGTGACCAACCTGGCAGCACCCCAGCTGCTCTGTCCCAGGTGTACCCAAGTCAGCTGCTGCTGAAACTGATCAGGGGCTGATTCCAGGAAGCCAGGGCAGAGCAGCTCTGCCTTGGGCTTCCTGGAGTCAGCCGCTGATCAATATCAGCAGCGGCTGAATCGGGGACAGCTGGAGTGCTGCCAGGTTGGTCCCGCAGCCCCGAGGGGAAGTGCTACGGGACCTACCCAGCAGCACCCCAGCTGCTCTGCACCCGGCTTCCCAGATTCAGCCGCTGGTCAGTTTTAGCAGCGGCTGAATCAGGGAAGCTGGGGGCAGAGCAGCTCCAATGGTGTGGCTGCCTGGAGCACTTCCGGGTTCCTGATGGTGCCGGACCATCAGGAGTGCCGGACCATCGGAGTTTTACTGTACATTGTTATCAATGGGGGGGTCAGTGCCCGCTGTTATTTTGGAGGACCATACCCTATCTCCTACTGCAGAAACCTGTCCCCCTGTATTCCCCACTACAGAAACCTGTCCCCCTGCTCCCTTCTGCAGAAACCTGTCCCCCCCCAGCACCCTGTCCCCTGCTGCAGAAACCTGTCCTGGCACCCTGCCCCCTCTCCCCTGCCCCCACTGGCACCCTGTTCCCTGCCCCAGAACCCACTAGCACCCCTCCCCAGAACTGTGTCCCCTGCTCCAGAATGACTTTTCTATGGGTCAGTGACCCCGACTTAAGGCAGAAACTTTTTGGCTGTCTAGACTGGCCAGTTTTTCTGGAAAATCAGCCACTTTTCCAGAAAAACTTGCCAGCTGTCTACACCGGCCGCTTGAATTTCCACAAAAGCACTGACTTCCTACTGTAAAAAATCAGTGCTTTTTGCGGAAATACTATGCTGCTCCCGTTCAGGCAAAAGTCCCTTTTGCGCAAAAGGGCCAGTGTAGACAGCTAAGATTTAACTTTTCCATTACAAGCATTTCCAGAAAATCATGCTAGTCTAGATGTAGCCTTTGTGTTTAACATAGTATTTTATTAAAAATGATGCCTGGCCAACAAACCCACAATTGGGGCCAAGCCCCCATCTGGCCACAACCACTCCTGCATTCCTCCTTCCCCAGCCTAGATCTGAGCCTTTCAAACACTGGAACTCCCTGCCCTGAGCCCCTCACATACCCCAACCCAAATTCCTGCACCCTCACATCCACAAGCCTGTGGCTTGCTTAGTATCCCAACTCTGCCCAGCCTGGAGCCCCCTCCCTGAGCCAGTGCCCCCTTCTCCACCTCCTCCTGCATCCAGATTTCCTCCCAGAGCTTGCATCTTTCACCCCTTCCCACACCCAAATCCCTTATTCCCACCACAGAGCCTACCCTGTCTCAATGCAGCAAGAGTCCAGCTAGACTGCAGGAGTTTTTCAGGATTCTGGAGATATCCCAAAAAAACTCTTCTGCGTCCAGGGTTGCGTTTGTTCTTCCGCTTTTTTAGTGGAAGAGCAAACAGGCTCCTTCGGTCACCCCTATATTCCTCTTTCCACAAGGAATAAGGTGGCTTCCAAAAGAAGGGTTTTTTTTTTTCTGACATTTGGTCCAGTCTAGATAGGCCAAATGTTGGAAAAACCTCTTCCTACAGAAGAAATTTTTTTTTTAAAGAAGCAATATAAGGATTGGGGATAGCAAGTGATGGAGAGGAGGAGAATAGGGGGGGGCTTCAAGGAAGGAGCGGGGTGGTAGATCTTGGCTCGGTCTGTCATTTAAAATGTGATCTTGGGTGTAAAAGTTTGGAGACCACTATTCTATAGGTTGAACCTTTCTAGTCCGGCACTCTCAGGACCTGATCAGTGCAAAACCAGAGAATTTGCCAAACCACAGGGACGGAAAAGGGGTGGCATTACCAACAATTTCCACTGGGCTCTTAGAAGACATTTAGGAGTACATTACAGCTAAATAACAGCATAGAACACAGAGAGTCAGGCCTAGTGGCAGTAAACAAACTTAAATCATGCCAGACCACGAATACTGCTGGTCACCGAGTGCCAGACTAGAGAAGTTCAACCTGTGGGGACGCAAGTGCAGTTAGCAAAAACTACCCTATTCCGGGAAACTGTCTTGGTTTTGACAATCTTGTGGCTCTCCGAGATGAAGTAGGGCCACTCATGTGGTCTACTCACTAGCCTATACAAGCGACGAGGAGTCCTGTGGCACCTTATAGACTAACTGAAGTGTAGGAGCATAAGCTTTCGTGGGCAAAGACCCACTTCGTCAGATGCATGTGGGTCTTTGCCCACGAAAGCTTATGCTCCTACCCTTCAGTTAGTCTATAAGGTGCCACAGGACTCCTCGTCGCTTTTGCAGATTCAGACTAACACGGCTACCCCTCTGATACTTGTCACTAGCCTATGTTACCCCCTCACTGCAGTAATGTATGAGTCAACAAACCAGGAAGAAACCATGTTCACCACAAGTTCAGAAAAGGGGGTTTCTTGTGTTACTCAGGCCACCTCTACACTACAGCTTCTGCCAGGATAGTCATTGCCAGTTGGGGGAGGGGTTAATGAGAGAGGGCAACATTTCTATACCAGTAAAAGCCCTACGCTAGGCACAGCTATAGCAGAATAAGGGGAAGGAGCTTACTTAGCGCAGGGTGTCAGTATAAGCTAAAACAGCAGATGTTCTTTTTCACACATAAGCTCTCTCTAAACGAGGCAGTTTGCGGGTCCACCTGCAACCCCATCCTGGGGGGGGGGGGACTTAGCCTTAGCGGGGGCACTACGGCCTTGGCCTGCTGCCACAGCGAGTTGGGGGCTGTGTTTTAACAAAAGCCCTGCCCGCCGGGCCCCGCTTCGCCCGCCCATTGGACACGAGACCGGCAGACTCAAGGGCAGCGCAAACTGCGCGGCTCCCGAGCCCCGCACGCGCGGAGGCCGGCGGCAGGAACTTCCGCGATCACGTGGCGGAGCCGGGCCGGAGCCGCCGTGTTGCAATCTTCGCCGCTCGGCTACGTCAGAAAGGGGCGGGGTGACTGACGTCAAGGTCACCCCCCCTCTCCTCCTCCGCACCCGCGTTCCCCCCCCCCCCTTTCCTCAGGGACCGAGACCCCAACGCAACGCTCACCGGTCGGGATGCCCAGCTCCTTGGAGCCTCTGCCGAAGCCCCTCACCACCTCCCCGCGGCAGAAATAGGGCAGGTGCCTCATGGCCGCGGCCAGGAGCAGAGCGGCTGCCGGGGAGACGTCCGATGGGGGCGGGGGAAGGTCAGCGCGCGAGCCGACCCCAACGGCCACCCGCAACCGTTCCCGCGCGGGCTTCCGCCGAGCACTGCGGATTCGCAGCGCGAGGGCTGGCGTCCAGCCGGCTTTCCCCCACCCCCGGTGCGGAAGAGGCGGGTAGGGGGCGGATTCGCCCGCCTGGAAGGTTCCAAGTTTTTCCACCACGGAACCTTCCGGAGTCGCCTCGCCCCTCCTCGTGAGTGGAATCACCCACCCGCGCGCTGCTCGCCACGCGGAAGCGTTACCCCACACGCATGCGCTACGTTGGGAAGGCGCGTGGCCGGCTCCCCCCTTTGCCTCACTAGGGAGAGGCGGGCTCGTGCCTGGGTCCCGCAGCCCTGGTCCCAGCTGCTCCTGAGCAGGACCATGAGCCAGGACTAGAGCAGGGGCTGCCCACAGTGCGGTTTTTTAGTACCATGGCCCTGGTTACTGCCACAGGTCAGTACTACAAATAGCACCGCAGGCAGCCCTGGCACAAGGCCCGTTCCAGCTGGGGCAGCCTCACCTTGTGTGCCCTGGCTCCAGGTGGAACAAAAAGGCAGCTGCCTGCTGTCAGGAACCCACCGGGCTGCTGCTGCCGCTGCCACCACCATTCACTTTCCGTTCCAGCAGGAAGGTGAGGGGCCAGTGCTGTTGCACGGCTCTTAAAATGACGTGAGCGGATCTAAAATTTTTAGTGCACAGCCATGCAGCTTAGAGGGAAGATAGGCTGACTGTAAGTGTCGCATGCTCCCTCCGTTCCCTACACCCTGATTGGCCTGGGGGCAGGGGAGCAGCGGGACCTCCGCAGGCTGGATCAACCCCTAGGCGGGCTGGATTGGCACTCGAAGGCCCTTTTGCCTACCCCTGCCGTATTGGCTGACTCCCCGTAGCAAAGCCTTCCTGGGAGTGGGGGATGAAGTTTTCAACGAAAAATAGTCTTCAAATGGAAAGTGATAAGTAACACTAAGGGTGTGTGTAGAGTGGCATGATTTTGCGCAAATACTTTTAACAGAAAAGTTTTTCTGTTAAAAGTATTTGCGCAAGAGAGCGTCTATACTGGCAAGTGCTTTTGAGTAAAAGCATCTGTGTCAGTATAGATGCTCTCTTGCACAAGAAAGCTCCGATGGCCATTTTGCCATCGGGCTTTCTTGCGCAAGAAATTAACATGGCTGTCTACATCAGCCCTCCTGTGCAAGAGGGCTTGTCCCTGAGTGGGAGCGTTGGAATATTTGCGCAAGAACCACTGATTTTGTACATTACGAAGTCAGTGTTCTTGCGCAAATACTCGTGGCCAGTGTAGACAGGCAGCAAGAACACTGGGGCCACTTCGTGGACATTAATGTGGGCTGGTCCGGGAAAGCACACAACTCCTCTGTGTGCCAAAGGCTGCATGCTGGGACGTTCTTCCCTGACTGCCACATCAGGGTTGGGGATGTGGACATGCCTGTGTGCCTGGTGGGGGATGCAGCCTATGGCTGATCAACCTTGGCTGATGAAGCCCTACACGGGACACCTCAACCTTTCCCGACAGGCCTTTAATGCCAGGCTCGGCAGGGCCCACATGGTGGTGGAGGGGGCATCTAGCTGGTTGAAGGCCCGTTTTAGATGCCTCCTCATCCGCCTGGACTTCTCCGAGCAGAATATTCTGCACGTGGTGGTAGTGTGTTGAGTGCTGCATAATTTGTGTGAGAGGAAGGGGGAGGCTTTCCTGCCAGGTTGGATGGCAGAGGCCAAGCACTTGGCTGCCCTGTACACACAGCCCTATACAGCTGTCAGCTGGGAGGCCTGTTGGGGGGCTGTCTGTATCCGGAAGGCCCTGCAGGAGAGCTTCCACCCAGAGAAGGACTAAAGTCTCCCTGGTGTGCCCCACTGGGGGCTTGTGCCTCATTTCACCCTCACATCTCTTCACTGACCCCCTCTAACCTCCCTTCCTCATGTAAATAAAGACATGTGTGTTGACAAAAAAAACCTCTTTATTGAACAAAACTGGGGTGGGGGGGAATGAGGGGAGGCAAGAGGGCGGGAAAGGGGAGGGGGAAACCTGGGAAGAGGGAGCTGGAAGGGGGAGGAGAAGCTCAGGGTTGGGGGTCTTGCTGGCCCTCATGTCTCCCAGCACTGCAGGTGTGGGGGCCTCGGTGTCCCTGGGGGGGAGGAAGAAGCGGGAAGGGGAGCAGGAGTGGGAGGAGGAGCTGTAGCTGGGGAGGCCAGGGTCTGCAGGTGGTCAGAGATGGCAAGGCCCTGGTCAAGGAGCTCCCGCCAGCTCTCCCGCTGCAGCTCTTCATTCACTCAGTAGTCCAGGGTGCAGTGCTGGCTTTGCAGGATCCCCAGGTGCTGCTGCTGGTACTCCTCCTGGTTCCGGGTCAGCCTGCTGGCCCAGGTGCAAGAGGATGTCCTGGGCGGGGTGGTGTGCTCAACACTCACAGCTGCTGTAGCAGTGGAGAAACAAGAGAAGTGGTCAGTTATCCCTGAGGACACAGTGGGTGAAGCCCAGCCCCCCTCTGCAAGGCGAGGACAGCAGGGCTCCGCACCATCGGAGCCAATGTGCTTGCACACAGGCCATGTTCAGTATGTCCTGCTATCCCCAGGAATAGGAGCTGGCCCGGGACTGCACCCATGCTCCTGTGCTGTACATAGTGCCAGGGTGGGGGAAGGGGTGGGTGGAGATGTTCCTTGCCTCTGCATAGAGGGGGCTTGTGGTGGGCAGGCATCGTGCAGTGTCCCACCCCGGGGTCAGGAGCATGTCGTGCCTTTATACATACATGTGTGTGGGTAACAGACCAAGGCCCCTGTGTGGCAGCCAGCTGGGGCCACGTGCCCAGGGGTGGCATGGCACATGCACAAGTTGCTGCGTGATCTGTGCTCTCCCTCTCCCTTCTTCCCCCCCCCCCCACTGCATAAGGGGACAGTGATGGCACTCACATGTCGTCTCCCCAGCCTTGAATGACACCAGCAACAGGCTCGTTGGGATGGCTCGGGCGTCCTGGGTGCACGGCATGTTCCCTCTAGGCTCCTGCAGCTCCTGGCCGCCCTCCTCCTTCTCTTCCTCCTCGATGACCAGCTGGGGGGCATGGACCATCCAGCCCCCCCAGGATGCAGTCCAGGGCATCAAAATAGGGGCAGGGGTCTGGGTCTACCCCCGGTTGGGAGCTGCCCCCTGTGGCCCTGGCATAGGCCTGCTGCAGCTCCTTTATTTACATGCGCACCTGGTCCTGGCTTCGCATGTGGCCTTTGGTGGCCATGCTGGCAGCCACGTTCCTCCGTCTAGTGTGGAGATCATGGACGTTGGAGGATTCCCCCCAAACCTCAATCAAATCCATGATCTCTGCACTGGACCAGAAAGGCGCTCGCCTTTTCTGGCCCCTGGGAGCTTGCAGACTGCTCCTGGGGAACGGTGGAGGGCTGGCTGGCACTGGCTGCCTCATTCATGTTGAAGCAACTGGGTCAGGGGCAGCAACTGCTGGCTCTGGGCTGGCAGGCCTGGAGCTGACATAGGCACTGTGGCCAAACAAACTCTACCCCTTTAAGGACTCCGGGGAGGGTGGGGAGGAGAGGAGTTTTCCTGGTTGTGGCCAGAGTGGCCACCAGGGCACCCTGGGAAGGGCTGGAGGCCCCCTATTTTGAAATGAGTGTCTACATGGCACTTACTTCGAAATAGCAGTTTTTAAATTGGTGTTAAATTGGTTTTATTCCTTGTGGAATGTGGTTTACCAATTTTGAAACAAGCCCTCCGCTATTTCGAATTAATTTCAAAGTAGCGGTTTGGCTATGTAGACGCTAGTGAAGTTATTTCAAAATAATGGCTGTTATTTCAAAATAACTTTGCTGTGTAGACATACCCTAAAACTTTAAGCTTTATACAGCACAGGCCACAGCACGTGTAGCTGCTAAGATTTTCAGTGGTTACATGGTTACCTTTTTAACTGACTTTTTACATCCCTGGTGTATTATTGCACTCTTACATCTGAACAGCTTTCACAAGTAGATGGCTAGAGAGTAGCAGCCGCTTGCCAAATATTTAGGTCTGAAAGCTGTGTCCTTCCAGCAGCATGCAAAAGTAGGGTAGCAATACCATCAGTCATCAGCCACAACTCTCCATCTCTGAAGGCAGCAGCACAGAAGTAAGGGTGGCAATACTGCAATACCCCTACAATACCCTTGCAAACCCCCTTACTCCTCCCAACATCTTTTTGGGTCAGGACTCCCACCATTAGCACACCATGAAATTTCAGATTTAAAAATCTGAAATAATTAATTTTACTGTTTTTATAATAATAGCACCATGAAATTGATCAAAGTGGACTGTAAATTAGGCAGGGCCCTACAGAGCAGTTAGATTACTTTGAAATTCGGTGTGCTTCATGAGGGTGCCATGAGCTCAACTTTCAATGAATTTAAAGCTAACTATAATGACAAACCCCACAAAAGAATCATGGCTGGCAATTTTGTTGGGGAGGAGGATAAATGTAATGAAAGCATTTGAGAAAGAAAAAGTTAGACATGGTTCCTGGGAGTATGGTTGCCAGATAGTTTAACCAAAAATACTGAACCCCCACCCCCCAAAAAATGGGGAAAAAATTCTGTTGAGGAAAAAAAGGGGGAGACCAAAGTTGTTGAGCAAAAAAAGGGGGGGGGGATCTGACAGCAGTTATTAAGCAAAAAAAGAAAACAAAAATCAACATGGCCCCTTTAAGAAGAGGCTTTTTTGCCGGTGGCCATCTGTTTTTCTATTCCAGCCACAAGACAAGCCTCTGTGGAACCAGGTAAGCAGGGGGGGGGCTGGGCCTAGTTGCTGAGTGTGTGTAGGGTTGCCAGGTGTCTGGTATTTTTGCCTCCTGGCAGGGGGAAAAACAGAAAATACCAGGCATTTTAGGTGTCCGTTTTTTTCTGAATTTTTACCGGACAGGAGGCAAAAATAACAATGTCAGAACCAATACTGGACACCTGGCAACCCTACCTGGGAGGGAAGGGGTATAGAGGGTAGTGGAGAATGGGATAAATTGGGATGGTAAGTTGCTGCTTAGACACGTTACATATCCCACCACCACCATGAGGCTACTTTAATATGGTCCGCACAACCTATTTTTTCCTTTAGCCTTGTTCTCTAGAATGCTATACCTTTTGCTATACCTTTCCAAAAAATTCAGTCCAAGGCAGACACCCAGCATAGAAAACTTCATACCTCAATTTTTCATGCTGGCAAAATTTAGTGCATTTCAACCAAAAATAGTCTTAAAATGGAAAGTGATAAATAACACTAAGGCTACGTCTACATTGGCCCCTTCTCCGGAAGAGGCATGTTAATTTCCAACTTCAGAATAGGGAAATCCGCGGGGGATTTAAATATCCCCCGCGGGATTTAAATAAACATGGCCGCCACTTTTTTTCCGACTTGGGGAAAAGCCGGAAAAAAGCGTCTAGACTGGCGCGATCCTCCGGAATAAAGCCCTTTTCCGGAGGATCTCGTATTCCTACATTACAAATAGAGATTTAAAGGGGTAACTGTGCATTGCCTTACTAGCATGTTTACTGAGTAACTTTGAAGTAGGAATAAGAGAAGGGGCCAATGTAGACGTAGCCTTAAGAGTAACCATAGCTGGCAACTCTCCTTATAATTTTTCATATTGGTTTAATGCAGTCATCTTTTGTTCAAGTGTTCTAAACATTAGTAACAGTCAGGCAACACTAAAAGGATTTAAGCCCCAATTTAGAAAAACACTTGAGCATATGCTTGATTTGCAGCACATTTGTAATAGTTTTGAAGACAATGGCTCTACTAACTTGATTAAAGTTAAGCATATGTTTTAGTGTTTGCTGAATTGGGGCCACAGTTTTGCCCTCTTAAAGCTGTTTGTTTATTCACTGATTGTTCTAACTATCTCTTAAACTTCATACAAATACAACACTAAATCTGAAGAACCTTTTTCAGAAATATTTGAAGTCCTGTGTCCCTTAGTAATGTGAAGTGTAGGAATATCTAAATAGCATTACAAATAGAGATTTAAAGGGGTAACTGTGCATTGCCTTACTAGCATGTTTACTGAGTAACTGGTTAGCTGGAGCCTGGCCTGACTGGGACAGAGCAGCCCTTGCCTCCCGCAGTGCAGTGGGCCCTTTTTTTCCCTATGAGCAACTACGTTCTTTCAAAATAAAATTGTAATTTTCTTCTAGTATCCACAAGGTGGTGAGCAATCTCTTTTCTGAGATCTATGGCTTTGGCCAAAAGGATTATGGTTTTATCTGAGTAGCACTTGTAATTTATTTTACAGTAGAAGGAAATATTTGTTTTTAAGAACTAGGGATGTGAAAATCTTAACCAAGTACACCATTAACTGATGAGCCTAGGTTACATGCAGATTCCTGGTAGGCAAGTGGAGCCAGCTTTTAAGCACACCAGCTCCCAGGGAACCACCTGGAAGCAGCGTAAGGGAAGTGCAGGAGGCGGGAACCAGCACACTGACTCCCAGGAAGCCATCTACTGTCTGGCTATGTCTAGATTGGCATGATTTTCTGGAAATGCTTTTAACCTGACACCTGAGTTTTGTGATATGCATTTTCTAGGGGAGTGCAATTATTTTGGCAGCTTACATAGAGAGACATAGCAAGGAGCAGAGCCCTTAGTATTAGGATCAAAACTTTGAAAATATTTCTTGTGGAACTGTGTTCCAGTAGCTGGAAGAATAAGGTCTTATTTTTAATTTCCTTGAGAGAAATGATACTGCAGCTTGGCTTAAGTCAGGGGCTGGCAACCTGTGGCTCATGTGCCAAATATGGCTCAGTAGGACGCCAAATATGGCACCATATTTGGCTGTCCAGTGAGCTAGAGCAGGAACCAGGCCTTCTGGGATAGCTGCACTGTGGCCCAAGCTCCAGCCCCAGAGGCCACCATGCAGCCTGGTGGAGCTGCATGGCAGGCTGCTGCCTCGTGCTGGAGCTGGGTCGTGGTATGGCTGCTTCTGTGGCCAAGACCACTGGCAGGCAGCTGCACCACAGCCCTGGCACACGGGGCAACTTCCCGCCACATGGCCCTGCCCCTGGAGCAGCTGGGCAGTGACCACACAGCCCTGGCTCCAGCTTCAGCCTTTCCCTAGGACTGGAGCTGCAGCCAGGGTGGGCTATGTGGTGGCTGCCCAGTTGCTGTCGGAGCAGGAGATTTGCCCCGTGTGCTGGAGCTCGGGCTGGGCCTGCGGAGTGGCTGCTTCCATGGCAGCCTGGCCAGCAAGGCCCCAATCAGGGCCTAGCCCTCTTCTGGCTGCAGCATCCTGTTTCCAGCCTCTATCTGGCTGCAGGAAGGGTTGACGGCCACCTCCTGCTGAGGCATGAATAGGAGGGGAAGCCACGATCCAGCTGAGGCAATCCTAGCCCGGCCCCTCATACAGCCACTGCTGGCCTGGTGCAGTAGTCCAGCCCTAGCCAGGTAAGGTAATCTGGCCCCACCCCCGTACTCTGGTTCCCTTCCCCACCACCCTGCCCTGCATCTTTCACCTCTCACACACCCCAACCCCCTGCCCTGAGCACCTCATACATCCCAGCCCTGACTCCTGTACCCCCATATCCCCAACCCCCTACCATAAGATTGACAGAAGACAACCTGAATGCATGCATGAAGCTGGATTTTACTGGTTATGTGTAAACTTTAAAGAAATGTGGGAGAAGATGCAGCAGTAAAAGTCCCATTAAATAAAGTCTGTGAGTACAGAGTTTCATTTATGCTATTATTAATCATATCAATTATCAATAATATTAAGTTGTATATTTTTCAGTGGTGAAAATGGGCATTCTTATTTGGCTTTCTTGACCACTGGTTCTGAATTTTGATGTACTTTGGCTCTTTGGTTTGAAAACATTGCTGACCCCTGGCTTAAATAATGCAGCCCCATGCAGAGCTCTTCTGACTCAGATAGTGCAGGAATGTTGTTACACCTGCTAGGTATCACTGTGGATAAGTATATTAAAAAGTAATCAAGAATTTCAGAGGAGACAGTTGGTGCTAAATTAACAAAGAGAAGATGCCACAATTGCTCCACTGTGTATAGGTTATAGAACAGGAGAGGGCAATAATTTTTGGAGAGGATCAATCCAAGAATTTGGTAAGTGGTCACGGGTTGCATTTTTCTACTATATTAATGGAGGAGGGGGCTTGGCGTCTGGGAGGGAGTTTGCGTGCAGGAGAGGATTCTCACCTAGGGCAGGAGGCTGGGGTGAAAGAGAGGGTGGGGGTTCCAGGTATATGTTCTGGCCCACATGTGCTCACTGGCTGCAGGGTGAAGTGATTTAAAATCAAGGCCGTTTAAATCATTAATTTAAATCACGAAGAGAAAATCATTTTAATGGTTTACTATTTCACGTATTTCTCAAGCAGCAGTGCAAATCTGATCACTAAAATGTTAATTTATAACTCAGTAGTGTCTTTTACAACATTAGGAGGTCATACTTTATGTAATTTTTAGATAAAAATCAAGTTATCAATTTAGGAAATAGTACATAATACTCATGACCTGTGACATGTTGCAGATGCACTGGGAATAGTAAGAACTATATCACACATACAATAGCACTTATGCTTTATTAAACTAAATCTTAAATGTTACATAAATGCTTCACATTTGCAGCAGTCTCCTAAGTTCCTGGATGATGGCTAACGGAAGGTAGGGAAGTCGGTTGGGTTGTGGAGAGTTGTGGGTTCAAGTCCTCCCCCTGCCCACAACAAATGTCTGGTATCTTTAAAACGTCTTCAGCTATCTATCATCTTCCCCACTCCCAGTGTTATTTTGATTCATAGACCAAAATAGAAATATGAGTTTTCCTGCTTTTTCAATCCCCAGCCAATTTTTTTTTTTAAGCTTTGACTGAATATCACCAAACAATGAAAACATTGCCTAAGGAGGAAGCTACCACTGTGAGAAGTAGGCTTAGGAACTTTGTTTTCAAGGTGCCTGGTTAATGATTTCCACTAAGGATGTAAAAATCCCAGTTAAAAAGTTAACTGGGTAAACAATGTTTAACTGATTAACCGTGATCCCATGGGGGGGGGGGGGGGAGGAGGTCAAGTGGGTGGCAGTAAGGGCTGTTCTGGCCAGGCCAGGCCGAGGGGAGCTGTTCCAGCCAAGCCCACTGCCAGTTAACTGGTTACCCCAGTAAGCATGCTGGGAAGTCACATGCCTACCAGGTAACCAGTCAACCCTTTACATCCCTAATTTCCACCAATTTCAGAGGAGTGACTTTATTCACAGCATCAGTAAACATATACTGATCAAACGGTTTTGCTCCAGCCCTGAAATTGATTATGACTGACATAACTGAAGATTAGTTTTGAGATGCAAATGCCATGGCATCATCACCTTCAGAAATTAAGCATTTACCTTTATATCTGTGGTTAAGAATATTTGCAAGAAAATTAAGTGGAGTTAGTGCTTGAGCCATTTGCTTCTTTGTCTGCCATTTAACTTTTTGATGAGGTATTTCTTTTGTCAACATCTTTTGAAGTGCCTTCCAGATTTTGACACCATCAGCAATATAGCAGCAATTTCTCTGAAGTTTGTATAAGGCTATGGATATAGCCTTCAGTATACTGAGCATATCCTTCTCATTCTTCTTTAATCTTGTGTTAGATACTTTGGATGAGATATTTCCATCTATTTTTGTCATGGTTATCTTTGCAAAGTTTTATGAGAATAAATGGTTCAAAACAATCAACCACAGAATTCCATCAAACTCCTTGAGGGAGAATTAGTTTGGATCCTCCTGCTTTCTTTACTGCAGCAAAATGGCTGTTATGGAAGTATTTTGCAAATTCACCAACATTATCTTTTATTCCTGGAGAAGACATACTTAAGACTTAGGCTAATAGATACATTAAATAGGCACTCCATCCATATACTGGAGCATCCTTCCATTTCTTCTACGTTTCTTCCAATTTTTGCTATGTTTATAGCATCGTCTGTGACAAAACTGTGCATTTGACAGTTGAATGCTTGTTCACAGATTATTACAGCTTTCATTGCCATTTCTTTTAAATATTCTGTTGTGTGTGAACATTTCTTTTTTCAGAAAGATATGCAACCCTTGTGTTAGATCACAGAAATCTCTTTGGGATTGTTCCCTGTTGTACTAATGAAGCCACTGATGCCCACCTATCTGCCTTTGGAACTCTCCACCACCTCGTCTTGCTGGGCCAGAAGCTCTGGTCTCCCCAAGCCAAGGTACAGGGTTGGGGTTACCACCTCCCTGCAAAGCAACACAGTCACTGAACCATTTCAGCTCTGGAAGGGCTCAGCTGTAAGGGCTCAGCACTCATCATCAACTCCCAAAAGGGACCAAAATCCCAAATAAATATGTTTTACTCTGTGTAAAAGTTTTACACAGAAAGCTCATAAATTTAGCCTCCTTTATCAATGAAAGAGATATACACTGAGCTTGATAATAAACAAAAGTGTTTCTATTAAGTATAAAAAGTAGGACTTTGGTTACATGTGAAAACAATCAGATCAAAGTAAATTACTAAACCAAAATAAACTAAGCAGGCCAGCTAATCCTAATCCACTAAGAAAATTCTTATACAGGCAGTCCCCGACTTACGCGGATCCGACTTATGTCGGATCCGCACTTACGAACGGGGCTTTTCTCGCCCCGGAGCTCGCGGGCGGCGGGACCGCCCAGAGCGCAGCGGTCCCACCACCGCGTCCTCCGGGGCGAAAAAAGCTGCTCCAGGTCTCCCTGGTATGCTGGGGGGGACTCCCCAGCACATCAGGGAGACCCGAGCAAAGCCGCACAGGCGGCGGGACCCCGCTGCCCATGCGGCTTTGCTCCTTTGCCCCGGAGCAAAGCCGCACAGGCGGTGGGGTCCCCCGCCTGTGCGGCTTTGCTCCTGTCTCCCTGCTCCTGTCTCTGCGCTTCCGTGGCTTTGCTCGGGTCTCCCTGGTCTGCTGAGGTAGGAAGGGGCGCAGCTAGTGCGCCCCCCCCCCCCCCCCAGCAGACCAGGCATTTGTTGCGGGACGCCTGGGGTAGAGCAGCTGGGGTGCTGCCGGGTTGGTCCTGCGGGGACCTCCCTGGCAGTGCCCCAGCTGTTCTGTCCCAGGAGTCCAGATTCAGCCGCTGTTGAAACTGATCAGCGGCTGATTCCAGGAAGCCGGGGGCAGAGCAACTCTGCGTCGGGCTTCCTGTAGTCAGCTGCTGATCAGTTTCAGCAGCAGCTGAATCTGGAGCCAGTTCCGACTTACATACAAATTCAACTTAAAAACAAACCTATAGTCCCTATCTTGTACGTAACCCGGGGACTGCCTGTATGCAAATTCTTACCCTAAGCTGTTGATCTAAACATCTTTCACAAGCAAACAGCCTCCTACTTGGGGCTTGAGCCTCCCCTGGGTTCAATTTTAAATGCTTCTAGCAGACATCTTAGGTAGTAAGTGGGGTTCTCTGGCACCTGGAGATTAGGGATGTTAAAATGCATTTAATTATGTAATGTGTAACTGCTGACAATCTCTTTCTTCCCCCCCTCCCCCCCATCGCCCCACCACTGCCTCTGTATCAGAGTCCGGGGTGGGCAATAAGCATGGATGTGCCACAGGCTCACCACATGTGGCCCAAAGATGCTTCTTAACCAACCCTGAACAAGTCCATAGGCAAATTAATTAATTTTGATACAGCTCCCACTAACAAAAAGCTACGTATCACCCTTCAGTGTGCTACCTTATTTAAACCCTTTCATTAGTCTCAAATATTTTCAACAGGAAACCAGGACATGTACATAGCTCATAAGAATGCTGGACAGTCTATTCTGTTTCAGATATTAGCCATGTCAGAGAAAAACAGACATGTTCTATGCCAGGAACTTTAATACATAGATGATTGGGGTCATGAAATCAAGTTACTTTGTCATGTACCATTCTTCTGTAAGTCACTGTTATTAAACTTATCAATAAAAAAGTGATATGTGCAAGACTTTGTCTTTAGCTTTTTTCCTTACCTCTGTCACTCACTCGACAATAACGTTTCTTTTTATTTATTGTGATTGTTCTAATACATAACTAAGTTTGTGTGTAAAGATTAAACAAAATGTCATTCTTATATGAACTATACAGTTTTTATATGGTATCTTTCACCCTGAAGAATCCTAAAGTGTCTTAGAAAACTTATAAACAAACATTCTAAACATAAAGGGTCATTTTGCTGCAGTTCAGAAATTAATTCTGTTAAACAGCTCACAATAACCCAGCACAAATATCTGGAACAAAAATACTGCATTCATTTGAAGTTACAGGAGGAGTTGAAGTTGTAGAAGGATTTATGTAGGCAGAATGTAAGTATCTGTAACTGAATTTGTCATGAAACAAAGAACAGGACTATGTAACACTTTAAAGACTAACAAGATGGTTTATTAGATGATGAGCTTTTGTGGGCCAGACCCACTTCCTCAGATCAAATAAGTTATCCACCACCTTTTTATGGAAGTACCAACAGCTTTGTCTCAACCAAAAGTACAGTGCTCCATAATTTAAGAAGATGGAACTACAACCAGAAAAATTAATGGGTATTTCTTCCACCAGCAGCACAGCTCTGTCAGTGTTGGAAGCTGTAGTAAGCAGGATGCAAATATTTTTACTACTGCATTGTCTGATGCAGTGGAAAGTACACGTGAACCTTCTTTAAGCTTCCTCAGCTGCAGCAAAATGCTTGAGTTGTTTCTAGTGTACATGAAGCAGTAGCGAGGTTTGGTAGTAGTTAATGATACAATTGTTCACATTGAATCACTAACTTAATCACAGCTACATCTCCTCTCTAAAGGGAAATCCTGGCCACATTAAACGATGAAACTCTCATTGGCTTCAGCAGGCCCACGATTTCCTTCTAAGAAATGATTTGACACTGCTTAGTATCAGATATGCTTAAGTCAGATTATAAAAGGTGTACAGCAAACAACGTGCGTGTACACACACTGCTTACATGGGCTAAACAGGGGTGAAACCACTACAAAAACCCTTTTATGAAAATTTTTTTCATTTTTAGAGGTTTTTTTTTTTTTGTTTGTTCAGCTAATGAAAAGACTTAAAGGACGTCACACTAACATAAGAACTAGGGATCACCAAATGAAATAAATAGATAGCAGGTTTAAAACAAACAAAAGGAAGTACTTCTTCATGCTACATACTTTCAATATTTGCAACTCCTTGCCTGAGGATGTTATGAAGTACAATACTATGGCACGGTTCAAAAAAGAGCTAGATAAATTAATGAAGGATAGGCTCGTTAATGGCTACTAGTCAGGATGGAGAGGAATTGTGTCCCTAGCCTTTGTCAGAAATTGGGAATGAGTGACATGGGATCACTTGATGATTACCTGTTCTGTTCATTCCCTCTAGAGGGCACCTAGCATTGGCCACTGTTGGAAGACAGGATACTGGGTTAGATGGACTTTTGATTTGACCCAGTATGGTCGTCCTTATGGAGAAACCTTATTGAGACACTTGTCTTGTTAGTCAACTTATATTGGCTGTGGTTCTGACTTTTCGTTTCCCTACTTTCCTCACAGGAGAAGAGACTAATTCAGAGAATGTTTAGTTCATAGGCTGGTGGAGAAGATCAGAGGTTGTATCTCTTGGGCACCCCTTTGGGGTAAAGATAGGCATCCCTCATACCAGACATGTAAGTGTCAATGCAGCCTGTAAATCTCAGGGAGACAGCTCTCCCCCATCTGAATTTAACAGCACTCCAAAAAAAAGCAATCAAGTAATCCTGCAATCCACAATCAAGTTTACTTTATAGTTTCTTACAGGAAAAATGGTAAATGGAATTTGATAAGCAGGTCTGGATTTCGAACACTTTGGGGGGCCCAGCATGAGTACCTCATGTTTTGAACTGGGGCGACCTGTTGTAGCCAGATAGACCAACCCCCCATCTCATCCATCTTATTTGCCTCTCTGAGGTTCCTGAAGCATACAGGGCAGAGAAGGAGCAGTAAAAATCAGCATAGTCTATGCTGACTAATCTGATCCTGAGAAGCTGAAAACATAGATATGAGGAGAGAGAGAACGATTAAGGCAATAAACTGGCCTCGAGGCTGCGAGAACTGCCCAGGCTGGCACCCATGTTGATTCGAACACACACAGTCCCTGGGAGAGGAATTTCCCACTGAGAAAAGAATGCCCAGTACTTCCAATTTAGTTCTCTCTCTTACAAGTGTAAATTAAGTTCACAACTCCCTTGTAAGAACTGGTCTCACAAAAGACAGACCAGCACCATTTCGCATTACAGACAAGAAAGAGAAATACGTGACCCCATGAGTATAAAGGTGGTACAGCAGCACACTCTCTTTTGAGTGTCATTCTACCCTCTACCTGCTGGTCGGGTTAGGTGTTTGACCTCCCGAGGTTCTATGGGGATGCCCACCTCGTATTTTCGTCTTTCCTAGGAATTGAGGGACCGGCCCTGGCCTGACATTCTGGAGTCGAGAGGCACAGAAGGGGGTAAAAATTATACCTGGATGTGGTCCTCTGTCTTAAGTGTACACATAGAAAGAGTAAGCTGTTACTTGGTACCATTATTTCTATTTTTCTATCTTTATCTTCTTTGTAACCATTTTTAAGATCTATATTTTGCTAGTAGTTAAGAAATAGAGTAATAGCCATTGTAACCATATGATTTATAAGCTTCCTCAATAAACCTGTAACTGTTTAAGCTTTAACCTGACTCCTTCAGTTGCTGTAACAGAAGCAGGCACAATTTTAAAGAACTTCAGCCGGTCTTAAGGGACAGATATAGAGAGAGCGTGGGTGTTTGGATTTGTGTCACACCCAGGTGGCAGAATTCACTGGGGCACTTCTCAGCCTTCCCCAAGGCTGCCCGCTTCGAAGGAATTACGAATTCTAGCAACTGAAATCTGAAGTGTAATAAGCTCTTCCTGTACACTTATTGGGGCGCTCGTCAACCTCCTCCAGGTTGCCCGCTGCAAGGGACTCCGGTCTCAGCAGTTGAAGTCTCGGGTGTATAGCACACACACACTGCCCTGACCGTCGGCTGACAGAATTGGCGTAGTCGGCAGGATTGTGCTACTGGTTCACATACAGCAACATGAAGCCTGTCATGATAGACATGGATTTTAGTGGTATAGAGAAAGGGTTTGCCCAGGAAGGTTGGGGCAACCCAAAATGGGATAGAGAAATGTTAGAAGAGGATTGGGGAAATCCTGAGGAGTTGTGGGTACAGTTCTGTAAGTATAGAACTGCCTGCAAGCTAAAGAATGGGACAAAGCCTGAGTCTGTGGAAAGGAGCCACTTTCCATTTAGCAAGGAAAACAGGATCAGGCCCAGACAAGCAGGCAGGTAACAGACAGGTTGAAGGCCTTGTGGTAGAACTGAGAAAAGGGCAGTAAGTACTGGAAATCTAAATCCTTAAACAATACTTACAAGAGTAATATCTGAAACAAGGCCAGTTTTTATTTTAGAGATAAGAAAGTATTTTAAGAAAAGAAAAACACAGAGAATGGAGAGAATTGAGCAATTGTGCAAATGCTAAAATGGTGTAGATCGAAAATTGTGGTTTCTTTGCAGCCATTCTGAAGGAAAACTGTGCCCTTTTTCCAAAGGAATGTCTGTAAATAATCCAGGCAAATTTGACTCAAATCTGTGCATTTGATTAGAGGGACTACTAAAAGAACTCTAAAGGGAGGGGGTTCTATTGGAACTGAACTACCCCAATGAATAAAAAGGGAATGTAATTGTTGTACAGCTATGTAGAAATAGGTTAAGAAAGGTTCAGAGAGAATGTATGTGTATCTGCGTGTCGATATAGATCTATAGATATATAGATATATATATAGTGTAAATAAATGAAGTTTTCAAGGTCCAGTAATCTTGTTTGTAGGTTTAAAACAAATTGGTTTGGTTTATTTTCAGTAAGACCATTTTAGTCCAAGTTGTTTAATGAAAGTACAGGATAACTGTGAGCATAAAGAAGAGTTACACCCTATGCAAAGTTTAATGTGGCTAAGTAGTGCTGTAAACAAAGATTGCACATTTTTCCTGTGACATGCCATGCATATTGTAGAACGGATAAACTGCAAACAAACTAAAATGCTGTGAAAGCTCCAGGAGCCACAACAGGTTGGGTACGTCTAAACTACATGCCTCCGTCGACGGAGGCATGTAGATTAGCCAGATCGGCAGAGGGAAATGAAGCCGCGATTAAAATAATCGCGGCTTCATTTAAATTTAAATGGCTGCCCCGCTCTGCCGATCAGCTGTGTGTCGGCAGATCGGGGCAGTCTGGACGCGACGCGCCGACAAAGAAGCCTTTCTTGATCGGCACAGGTAAACCTGGTTTCACGAGGCATACCTGTGCCGATCAAGTAAGGCTTCTTTGTCGGCGCGTCGCGTCCAGACTGCCCCGATCTGCCGACAAACAGCTGATCGGCAGAGCGGGCAGCCATTTAAATTTAAATGAAGCCACGATTATTTTAATCGCGGCTTTATTTCCCTCTGCCGATCTGGCTAATCTACATGCCTCCGTCGACGGAGGCATGTAGTCTAGACACACCCGTTGTGATTTCCTTTGTGATGCAAATGCCCTAGCTGGCAGCACAAAGAGGCTTTGCAGGTAATAGCCAAGTTTAATCAGGAAACTACCTGAGATCAGAAAGTTCAAATTGTAGTCCTCCAAAAATGAAAGAAAAAGGAGGTATTGGTATTGCTATTTTAGTCCCAATAGGAGGTTGGGTATACTAGAAAATACTAGAAAAATGTAAGCAGTCTTTTAAGAAGGCTCCCAAAGAGAAGACTGAGAAATTGGCATTTGTAAAAAATGTTACCGCTTTTGAACAAAATCTTGCAAAGGTTCGGGCATAGCCCTTGGTCTGATCAAATGTTAACTGCTGTCCATACAATTTCAGACCTAGAAGACTAATTGTCTAACTACTTGTGGATATGTAAACCCTCAACTCCAATGAAGAGGGAAACAGCTGCAGCTTAACTTCTATGGAAAACCTGTAAAGAGGTGTTCTTCAAAATTGACTAAATATAAGAATGCAAACATGAAACTACAAAATTTAAAAGCCTCTGCTGCAGAAGTGGAGAGATAGAAATGCATGTCCCTCGGTACCCAGAAGAGCTAGATTCCCTTAAGGATGGGTGCTGAGAGTTAAAGCAACTCTCAGATGTATTTATTTTTCTTCCCTCAGGAATATGCTTAAGAAAAGGACCAGGAGGTATGAGGCTTAGTAAACAAGCTCACCCTCCTTACCAAATTAATAGTAGACAAACCTGTCTCATTGGGAAAAGTCATTTAGCAGGAATTAGGATGGACCATAAGAAGGGGAAGGCAAAAAGTTTGGAGCCCTATGGGCATAGTTGAAGGAATAAGGAAAGTAGAGCAGACATTAGAAAGTTACTAGGAATGAGAAACATTTTTCTTTGAAAGGACAAAGCAAGTGATTTGAGGGAATGTGAAGATAAAAGGTGGACTCCATGGGAGTGTGGAAGGAATTAAGTGATGGTTGTAATATGTGAAGGGAAATCTTGTTTTAAAAATGACACCTTGTTTCTTTACAGCCTCTTCCTTATGCACTGCGCAAACCATCTAGGCAAAGAAACAATCAAATGTAAACACTTGTGTACGGACACCTTTGTTAAATCTGCAAAGGAAAATTAGGGATTCTACTGAAACTTAATTGGTTAACTGCATAAGGAATGAGCTCTATATATTGTAACAGTATTTTGTAGGTTTCAAATTAACTAGTTTTATTTTGTTTTGGATAATGTCTTCTTGCTTAAAATTGCAAACAGACGAGGCACAAATTGGTTAGTGCTTCTGTTGGGCATTCAACTTTTAAGGTTAATTTTAACTTTCTAGAAACCAAATTATTAGTTTAGAAATTCAAGCTTTGAAACTTAACTGTCTCTTTTTAAGGCTGAGTTGATACCACTTTTGGCTTGCTTTTAAATTCAACATTATATGTGAATACAGGCTGCCTGCCTATTTCAAAGGAAAGTGGACAGGGAAGGCTGCTGCTGTCTCAGCAGACACATACACTGCACCCGTGACCACAAACATAGAAGGAACAGCTCAATTTGCAGAGCTGGCAGCAATCAAATTAGCTTAAGAGGCGGGTGTACCATGTACACTAACTCCTATGCTATATGGGCTGGAGCCACCCACTAGATAACTAACTGGGAAATAGGAGGAAAGCCTGTTTGGAGATGGGAATACTGGAAATGGATATACCAGCATGCAACCCCACATGCCTTAAGCATAAGTCATGTGTCCAAAAGAATAACACTCTAGCTGCACAGTTAAATAACCTAGCAGGTGCATCAGTACAATTTTTGCTGCCTAGGTGGATTGGGAACGCCTGTACATTTGGCTGCATGAAACCTTGGAACACACAGAAAGCAATGAGCTGGTGCGGCAGGCACATGCCAGGGGGTGGCCTATCACCCACAAACGAGCCAAAGATCTGGTACAAGCTTGCACCCTATGTGCTGAACTCAGGAAACATATAGCAGAAGGACAATGGTTTGCCAGACTAAGAGATGGAAAAGTACTATGGGCAACCTGGCAAGTAGATTATATTGGTACACTACCCACCAGTAAGCAAGGGTGGAAGTATGTTTTAACTGGAGTGGAAATTGTTTCAGGAATTGGTTTTGCTTACCCAACCCCAGTGGCAACAGGGTTGTTTACAGTCATGGGACTACACCGCTTAATAGCCCTTGTCCCAACACCCCAGTTTGGGAACACAAACCCATTTACTGCACTCCTACAAGGGAAAAGGAGTCTGGACCACTGCAGACGCTGGGCTAACACCAATAACCATTACTGAGGCTTGGATTGGATTGTATCCAAGACTGGCGAACCTTATGTTTTATCACAGGAAACTGAGGCATTATCCCTCCCAATGCTGGTGTGGATCCGGGAAACCACCATGAACTTTTGTGTATATATATATATATATATATACCACTTGCTGTTGTAGCGCTTGCAACTACTGTTGTTAGTTACAGACTATTTAAATGAGACATGGCACTCCAACTCGCCATGGTCTTCTTTCTCATCCCAACTGCTACTGCTGTACCAGAACACCTTACTTGACTCCTCCACTGGACTGGGAATCGAGTTTGTCCCTCTCAGCCCAAATGACTGGTGAAACAAGAGTGACATCTTCAGATGGGGACCGGTATGGTTCGATGACAGCGACTACCCCAGTCCTCAAAATAACTTTGGGGGGAGGCAAGGGAAGTGGCAACAAACAGTATGGGATAAGACATGCTGTAACTAAGAATGTAAATAACTCATGGCTAACTTGGTTAGCCCAACAGCTAAAACTTTCCTTAACTCCTTTCCTACACTCTATTATAACTACTGTTTTAATTGTTTTGATTGTTGTACTCCTTTTCTGCATAACCCTATGTATTGTGCAATCCCTAGTTAATGTAGCTATCTCTTGTGTGCACATTCGATACACAGCATCAGGAAAGGTCCATAGTCAATTCCTAGATCCTAAACCCTCTAATCAGGCCATTGGGTACTTTTAGATTCCTCCAAGGTGGGCAAGAGGTGCTGGCAAGCCACCATCTTGCATTCCTGGGACGTGGTGTGTCGTATCAGGGGGTGGAATGTAGCCAGACAGACCAACCCCCCATCTCATCCATCTTATTTGCCTCTCTGAGGTTCCTGAAGCATACAGGGCAGAGAAGGAGCAGTAAAAATCAGCATAGTCTATGCTGGCTCATCTGATCCTGAGAAGCTGAAAACATAGATATGAGGAGAGAGAGAGCGATTAAAGCAATAAACTGGCCTCGAGGCTGCGAGAACTGCCCAGGCTGGCACCCATGTTGATTCGAACACACACAGTCCCTGGGAGAGGAATTTCCCACTGAGAAAAGAATGCCCAGTACTTCCAATTTAGTTCTCTCTCTTACAAGTGTAAATTAAGTTCACAACTCCCTTGTAAGAACTGGTCTCACAAAAGACAGACCAGCACCATTTGGCATGACAGACAAGAAAGAGAAATACGTGACCCCATGAGTATAAAGGTGGTACAGCAGCACACTCTCTTTTGAGTGTCATTCTACCCTCTACCTGCTGGTCGGGTTAGGTGTTTGACCTCCCGAGGTTCTATGGGGACGCCCACCTCGTATTTTCGTCTTTCCTAGGAATTGAGGGACCGGCCCTGGCCTGACATTCTGGAGTCGAGAGGCACAGAAGGGGGTAAAAATTATACCTGGATGTGGTCCTCTGTCTTAAGTGTACACATAGAAAGAGTAAGCTGTTACTTGGTACCATTATTTCTATTTTTCTATCTTTATCTTCTTTGTAACCATTTTTAAGATCTATATTTTGCTAGTAGTTAAGAAATAGAGTAATAGCCATTGTAACCATATGATTTATAAGCTTCCTCAATAAACCTGTAACTGTTTAAGCTTTAACCTGACTCCTTCAGTTGCTGTAACAGAAGCAGGCACAATTTTAAAGAACTTCAGCCGGTCTTAAGGGACAGATATAGAGAGAGCGTGGGCGTTTGGATTTGTGTCACACCCAGGTGGCAGAATTCACTGGGGCACTTCTCAGCCTTCCCAAAGGCTGCCCGCTACGAAGGAATTACGAATTCTAGCAGCTGAAATCTGAAGTGTAATAAGCTCTTCCTGTACACTTATTGGGGCGCTCGTCAACCTCCTCCAGGTTGCCCGCTGCAAGGGACTCCGGTCTCAGCAGTTGAAGTCTCGGGTGTATAGCACACACACACTGCCCTGACCGTCGGCTGACAGAATTGGCGTAGTCGGCAGGATTGTGCTACTGGTTCACATACAGCAACATGAAGCCTGTCATGATAGACATGGATTTTAGTGGTATAGAGAAAGGGTTTGCCCAGGAAGGTTGGGGCAACCCAAAATGGGATAGAGAAATGTTAGAAGAGGATTGGGGAAATCCTGAGGAGTTGTGGGTACAGTTCTGTAAGTATAGAACTGCCTGCAAGCTAAAGAATGGGACAAAGCCTGAGTCTGTGGAAAGGAGCCACTTTCCATTTAGCAAGGAAAACAGGATCAGGCCCAGACAAGCAGGCAGGTAACAGACAGGTTGAAGGCCTTGTGGTAGAACTGAGAAAAGGGCAGTAAGTACTGGAAATCTAAATCCTTAAACAATACTTACAAGAGTAATATCTGAAACAAGGCCAGTTTTTATTTTAGAGATAAGAAAGTATTTTAAGAAAAGAAAAACACAGAGAATGGAGAGAATTGAGCAATTGTGCAAATGCTAAAATGGTGTAGATCGAAAATTGTGGTTTCTTTGCAGCCATTCTGAAGGAAAACTGTGCCCTTTTTCCAAAGGAATGTCTGTAAATAATCCAGGCAAATTTGACTCAAATCTGTGCATTTGATTAGAGGGACTACTAAAAGAACTCTAAAGGGAGGGGGTTCTATTGGAACTGAACTACCCCAATGAATAAAAAGGGAATGTAATTGTTGTACAGCTATGTAGAAATAGGTTAAGAAAGGTTCAGAGAGAATGTATGTGTATCTGCGTGTCGATATAGATCTATAGATCTATAGATATAGATATATAATGTAAATAAATGAAGTTTTCAAGGTCCAGTAATCTTGTTTGTAGGTTTAAAACAAATTGGTTTGGTTTATTTTCAGTAAGACCATTTTAGTCCAAGTTGTTTAATGAAAGTACAGGTTAACTGTGAGCATAAAGAAGAGTTACACCCTATGCAAAGTTTAATGTGGCTAAGTAGTGCTGTAAACAAAGATTGCACATTTTTCCTGTGACATGCCATGCATATTGTAGAACGGATAAACTGCAAACAAACTAAAATGCTGTGAAAGCTCCAGGAGCCACAACAGGTTGTGATTTCCTTTGTGACGCAAATGCCCTAGCTGGCAGCACAAAGAGGCTTTGCAGGTAATAGCCAAGTTTAATCAGGAAACTACCTGAGATCAGAAAGTTCAAATTGTAGTCCTCCAAAAACGAAAGAAAAAGGAGGTATTAGTATTGCTATTTTAGTCCCAATAGGAGGTTGGGTATACTAGAAAATACTAGAAAATGTAAGCAGTCTTTTAAGAAGGCTCCCAAAGAGAAGACTGAGAAATTGGCATTTGTAAAAAATGTTACCCCTTTGGAACAAAATCTTGCAAAGGTTCGGGCATAGCCCTTGGTCTGATCAAATGTTAACTGCTGTCCATACAATTTCAGACCTAGAAGACTACTTGTGGATATGTAAACCTTCAACTCCAATGAAGAGGGAAACATCTGCAGCTTAACTTCTATGGAAAACCTGTAAAGAGGTGGCGTGGAGGTGGTAGGGTGGAGGGAGCGCTCCAGCCCAGGAGCCTTCATCTTGTATATGGAAATGAAGATAAACGGAATTGTATGACATCAAGTTGAGGACCTTGCGCTGCAAACCAAAATTTGACTAGAAGGCAGTTAATCTTTGTGTCCATCACCATAACAACTAATAAATAGAACGGATAAACAGAAAGATAGGGAAATCTACACAGAACTGCCAGAAAAATCTAGATCTTAAAAAGGTGTCAAAAGTTTATTAAGTGACATAGACACATTAAGTGAATTATGATGAACAGGAATGTACTTAAATGTCAGTGCTGGATTAAATTTAATGGGGGGTGGGGTGGGCCTGCTTTGCATATTCAACTCCTTTTACTCTTTTGCTCCCATCTATGCCTGAAGCCAAACATGCCACCTGATAAATTACCTTTGTTATTTAAGTTCTGTTTTTTAAAAAGTGATACATCAATTGTAAAGCTCAATTAAAGTTAATGTAAATTTTAATGTTGACACATAACAGAAAAACATACAGTAATATTATAATTTTAGCTGAGTACATTTTTATATATATATTGGAGGACCTATCAAAGGCTCTGGGCTACAGTTGTGTTAATCCAGTCCTGGGCCCAGATCTGTGTGAGACTTCCAACCTGACACACCGTAAGGCTCATAAAAATTGACAAAGAGGTAAGTGAAGCAGCCGAAATTTGGTACAGAACCAATGAACATTTTTGTTTAGCTTATTCTTTGGAAGGGTTATAGTTCAAATTTCATTTTCATTTTTGAAAGGACATTGCTAAATTGAAGAAAAGATGCATTAAAGGTGACTTCAATACTTCAAAGAGGTGACTCTTCTGGAGGCTGAATTGAGTATCATAACTCTGATTTCCCTGAAATTTTAGGCAAACTAGTGAGATACAATTCCAGAAACTGCAACATCTTAAATACTGTCATTTGTAGGGCCAAATCCTGAGGTCCTTATTCAAGCTGGTTTAATGTCAAAAATTGAAAAGCAAAATTATATGTACAAATTATTGTACTGGTTTTAGTCCTTATTCCATTGTGAAGTATTTATTCTTAGAATTAGAAATCAGCCTGACCCTAAGATCCTGGTCCCCAATAATGTTAGTCTTCAATTGGTTGATTATGGATCTGATTTCAATAACTGGTTTCTTGCTCTATCACGAGCAGATCCAAACACTCATATATTTGTCCATAATATGGCTCTGGATCCAACTCTGTATACATAGGCTCATCTCCATCAAAAACAATTTGTTTTATTTGTATGTATGTAAGAATATGGGTCGGACCCTGCAAACACACTGAACTTATTCAAACTACAGAAAAATGTCCTATATCACCTTTGAATGCAGTACCATCATAATTTAGTGACAAGCTCATAAGTAGCTATATTGAAGTCAGTGGAACTACTCTCATACATGAAATTACTCACACGTTGTCAGAGTGACTGAATTCTGATAAAATTACTTGGCATGTCAGCAGTGTTCTGAAGGAGTTTCCTTGATAGTGACCTAGTTCTTTATTTAGAAATATGATGACTTGTTAAACATACAGATATGCACTTTCTCAGCATAAACCAGGCTAACTTGACAATGGTTCCAAATGTTTGGATAACCAAATGGTTATTAGCTCTAACTTAAAATATTTTCTCTTGCTAATCCTTTGATAGATATATGTTTATATGAAAGCTAAAGTAAAAAGGATGAAGAACTGCTGATTAAGTACCTACGTGGAAGAGGAAGAACTCAGAATTCCCACTAAGGCTATGTTACATTTAAAACACTATAGCAGCACGTCTGCAGAACTCATCTACTCTGCAATATTGCTTCAGCATAGACACTCACTACAGCAACTAAAGTGACTTCTCAGGTCACTGTAGTATAGTTAATCCATCTCCCTCAGAAGTGTTAGCTAAGTCAACACAAGAATTCTTTCATCAACCTAGCAATGTCTTTACAGGCTGGGTTTTTCACACCCCTCATGATGTAGCTGGGTTGGCTTGACTTTTCAGCGTAGACCTTTCCAAAGTGCCAGTTATTCTCGTGAGTGGTCTCATTGAATTCAGTGAGGCTACACATTAATAAATAAATCTCAGTGTAAGGTTGCAAGACTTGGCTTTAAGTATGAAGGCACTCTGCCCAATATGCCAGCTACACAGATCATATGATTATGTGTTACAAAAGTGAAATCAGACCTTTGTAGTTCTACTGATAAGAAAGGACACAATAGCTGGTAAGATTACCTTCTTTCTGAATTGGGCCTAGAAATAACTGTGCTTAATCTTATCAACAATTCCAGGGCTAAACTGCATACCAGTGACAAAAAGGGAAAGCAAGCCACTGGGAAGAGAAGCAAACAATGAAGATTGTAGTATGATTTGTATTCATTGCTCATGGCTCTGCTTGAATGACCCCTGCAGTTTACTGAATCGTTTAACCATATTGGAAATGAGTTCCTGTCAGAATATAAACATTTACCAAAATAGGAACAGTCTTCAGAATTTTAAATCATAATGGCTATGTCTGCCTCTCCTGAAGAGGCATAAGGATCTAGTGCAAAAGGGTATTTTTGCACAAAACGGACACGTCCACACTGCATGTTTTTGTGTAAAAACCTCTTGTGCAAAAACGGATTGGAATAGATTATGCAAATGAAGCATGAAAAAATGCTAATTGGTGCTTCATTTGCATTGCCTCTTCTGACAAAACACATAAGGCTGTGTCTACATTGGTGCGATCTTGTGCAAAAGCGGCCGTTTTTGCACCAAAACTTGCTGCCTGTCTACACTGGCCGCGAGTTCTTGCACAAGTACACTGATGTTCTAATGTATGAAATCGGGGCTTCTTGCGCAAGAACTCTGATGCTCCCACTCAGGAATAAGCCGTCTTGTGCAATTGTTCTTGCGCAAGAGGCCAGTGTAGATAAGCAACACGAATTTCTTGCGCAAGAAAGCCTTATGGTTAAAATGGCCATCAGAGCTTTCTTGCTCAAGAGAGCGTCTACACTGGCATGGATGCTCTTGCCCAAAAGCACTTCTCTTGCACAAATGCACATGCCAGTGTAGACGCTCTCTTCTGGAAGAGTTTTTGCACAAGATCATGCCAGTGTAGATGTAGCCATAGTGTAGACATAGCCAATTAGCAAGGTACCTAATGCAATGAGGACTTAAAAAGCCAAAATATGACTAACAAATGCAGAAATATATTTAACAGTAGAACAAATATATATTGCAATAATCTGTAATGAGATAGAATATTAGCTTCTATAGATGTCATTTGAATCTCTTCCTCAGGGAAGAATAAAATGATAATTACCTTTATCATCTATGAAAGCAAGTTTCCTCCCAAAGTTTAGTGTGTTGGAGAGCTAGCTGGCTTCATAGAAAGCTGAATCTAATCTTTCATGAAAAACACCCCTGCTCTGAGTTGCTAGAACTAGAACACTCTCTCACTTAAAGTGGTTTTTATCATATATAGGATTTACAGTTTGGTTCACTGGCTCTTAGCATCCCCACAATACACTTTGTTTCAGCATCTTTGCTCAATAAGATGTCTCCTCAGTGAATGGATACAAAGTGCTACTGCAGCAGTGATAACTGGGAGCCTAGGGCCCTTTTGAATTGCCAGGCCCCAAGGCAACTGCCCCCATTGCTGCCTTCCCTGCCACCATCAACAGGTCTGCTTCATAAATAGGGTGATTCCCTCATATTTTTTTTTTAACCCTGCATGTTGTTTGATGGTTTTCCACTGGCTGCTCTGTGCGAGTAGAAAATAGAACCTGGCATTCTATCTCAATGAGGCTATGTCTATCCCGGAAAAGCTCTGCGGCGTCCAAGGAACGCGTCCCCTATTTTGGAACAGTTTCAGAAAAATCTGACGTGGTCTTTCAGCATCCCTTATTCCTCATTGTATGAGGAATAAGAGATGTTCTGAAAGAGGAGGTTTTTCCAAAATTTGGCCCAATATAGATGGGCCAAATTTTGGAAAAGCCGTTTCTGGACAAAAGCGGAAAAAGATATGCAAATTGCAGTGTGCAATTTGTGTATCTTTTTCCGATTTATCTCTGCAGTCTAGACATAGCATAACTGACCAAATGGAATAACAACTTCCTCCTGCATGAATAGACAATGACAACTGAGTAATATTACTTTCAGGTGACTCTTTTCAATCTTATAGCCATTAGGGCATAACACTTCAATAATTACATGATTCACTGTTATCTGAATTCACAACATGCTGTGGTTATGAACAGTCAATAAGTTACAAGTTTTTAATAGAGATCTTAAGTGCCATTAGGGCATAACACTTCAATAATTACATGATTCACTGTTATCTGAATACACAACATGCTGTGGTTATGAACAGTCAATAAGTCACAAGTTTTTAATAGAGATCTTAATATCCTTTATGGACAAATTCCCTGTGACCAATGTATTTACTGTAGTGAGTTTGTCAAGTCTAAGTCTAAAGAATAGCACCTTAGAAACTAACAAAAAATGTGTTAGTCTCTAAGGTGCTACAACACAATTAATTGTTTTTTACATTTTTTCAGTTACAGAGCAACACAGCTACCCCTCTGAGACTTCTAAAGAACAGGGGACCCTTTGTCAAAGGGCCATTGTGTGAAAGGAGGATAAACTAAAATTATGATAGCTTTGTTATGACATCCACAATTCAGTACCTGCCTCTTTCAGTTTGTGGCAATTACTTAACCCATGGACCCTCCCCCATTCCACATCTTGGCACTCTAAGAATACTTTACAAAGTACAACTGTGTAGGCACTGACTTTCTGATTTCTTACAATCTTTTGATATTGGAGCTTCTCGGGAATTATTTCAGTGGGTTTTTTGTCAGAATCTTACCATTTGTTGAATCCAATGTGAGAAATAGTTAATTTTGACTTGCTGCTATCCTAAAATGCAGTTCCCACCACTGTAACTTAATAATGCCACCTCAGAGAGGTGTAGTACTAAGTCATTGTGATTAGATCCATGCAAACACCTAACTCTGTGTTACATCAACTATTACTGCCTTTCAGACGCCATCCCACAATGCCCCTCACTTACAGTTGCATGAGTGCAAGTGCTCTTGGGAAGGACACACAGTGCCAACAACAAAGGGAGTTTAGGGTGGACATGCAAAAGTAGACTTGCCATTAAAAGCTAGAAGTGTACAAACACTTATTAGCTGATTTCTTACCCCTTTCTATGTGAATAAATGTTTACCAGAGTGCATAGTGGGAACAAAAGCTATGCTTTTAAAAATTCCCATCTCCAGTTCTACACTGTTGGTCTTGAACTAACTAAAGGTCATATTAACCTGATTCTTCCTTTGTTTGGTTTTTGGATAATATCTTGTTTTATCATGTGATAATATGTTTGTTGTTCTAGTAGTGATAATTCTAGACTTTTCAATCTCTCAGCAAGAATTCCTGCCACTTGTTTGGCTTCTGATATTCACTATCCAGAGTCTTCAGTGGCTTTGTAATATATGCCTGATCCTGACCACATTCACACTATGTTCAGAGTGTTTTCCTGATGTTTGATATGAAGGCTTTCTAAGCAAGTTTCAGGGAGCATGTCATCCACCCCTCTGCACCCTCTAGTTCTAGCAACTCTGAGCAGGGGTGTTTTTCATGAAAGATTTGATCCAGCTTTCTGTGAAGCCAGCTAGCTCTCCAACACACTGAACTTTGGGGGGAAACCTACTTTCATAAATGATAACGGTAACTATAAGTGTAGGATTTGTTCATGTTTTATATTGTAACTATTGCTGAAAAAGCTTTCAGGTACTGAGCACAAGCACATTAACTTCAGAACACGTCTCAGCACAATAAATACACCTAACAGACTTCTGTACAATGTACGTGCACACTTTGGACCAAATTCTGATTTCAATTACTGGAGTAATATATTAATAATGAAGTAAATAAAAGCTGGCTCTACAGTTTCACTACTCAAAAGTATATTGTAATCCTGAAAAGTTAGGCAGGTAACTTGTTTTGCAAATTCCAACCGTATGGATTATAATTCAAGTGTTAAAAATATCTGTGCTTTTTAAAAGAAGTATGATGAATTTCTGGATGTGTTTTAAATAAAATCCCAGCTATAAAGAAATTGTTCCTTGTAGGTTTTTTTTAATGGTTTTAAAATTTAGACATGGCTTTTTTAATTACACATAATTTTGCTTTTATTCGTCACATTAAAAGGATGTCTATTAAAATGTTACATTTAGTCACAATACCTAAAATGTGATAGAGAATATACCCAATATAGTTTTTTTAATCTAAACCAGTTTCTGAATAATCATTTCCTTTTACAAACAAATTTTTATACCACACAGCATAATATTTGAGCACCTTCCAGGATACATGCTGCAGCAGTGTAATGTAAACCTTTTGTAGTTTTACTATAACCTGAAGTTTTCCTACAACCTTTGTCTCCTTTAGACTATAGTTTTCACTTAAAAGAAATTGACATATTTAGAGTTACTGTCTACTTCAGCAAGTATAGCTTTTAGGGCACCTGTATTCCCATTCATAATACTTTAAATTAGGGAACTTTAAATATGATGTATTAGCCCTGTTTGTTCTGTACAACAAACAGTTCTGAGAAGTAAAAGAACTCCCAAGCCCTAAGATTATGGACAGCCACCAGTTTTGCAAAGGGCTTCTCCATATTTACTTTGTTGGTGCAGTACTTCAAGTTGAGATAACCAAGAATAACCTCCATTTAAATTTATCTTCTTGATGTGGTGCAAAACAATCACAAGTTCTAGATCTTTTCTTACAACAGCTTCTGTGTATTTTGAAGAAAAACATTGATCTGGTTGCTGTGTTGTTCACAGACAATAGACATAGATTCCTTCAGCCTACTGATATCTTCCTGGATGTAGTGAATCCCAGCATTTCGCTTACCTATGGATTGTCTTTTGTAAAGGAAAAAAGGCACCGACAGTGGGGTTCACACACACACACTGAGAATTTTTTCTCTAGCCACCATACTTCCAAGTTGAGTTCATAGTTGAGCAATATCCTGCAGCCCGGCTTAGTTCTAGATTTGAGGTTCCCAAGAAGGGCTTAGAGGATTGCTAAAATAACTGGTCAAATAGCTTTAAAACTAATCAGAAAAAAAATAAACTTAAAAAACAACAAATGGTCTAGTAGCACTTTATAGACTAACGAAACATATAGATGGTATCATGGACTTTCATGGGCACAGCCCACTTCTTCAGATGACCGGAGTTTTGAGTTTAGGATGTGCAGACCCAAAATCAATAGGGGAGAAGGGGGAAGGAAAAAAAGGAGGGGGCAGAAAACAAGGAGCACAGGGTATGAAAATACCAAAGGGAAAAACAAGTAGGCAGAACTGGCAATCTATAAACACCTGATAGTTAAAAAGAAGCAGACAAGGATCAAAGGATAGCAATAGATAGGAATGGTACCTAAGAATCTACACAGACAAAGAGAGCTGTTTGCACCTTCATTGAATGTTTAGGTTGATAATGTTCCAGCCATCCCTCATCTCAATTGAGGCCATCAGCGTGAGAATTGAACTTGCTGATGAAATTGTAATTCCAACACCTCTTTGTATATTTGACTTGTAGAATAGGTTTCTGACAAGATGGCCACTTGGAGATCTTTTAAAGTGTGACTAGGTAGATTGAAGTGCTCTCCAACAGGTTTCTGTATGTTCCCTTTACATATATCTGATTTGTGTCCATTGATTCTTTCTTGTATGGACTGTCCAGTTTGTCCAATATATATAGCAGTGGGGCATTGCTGGCATTTGATGGCATAGATCAAATTACTAGCTATGCAGTTGAATGATCCTCTGATTTAGTAGCTTATGTTATTGGCTCCAGTGATGAATTCGCTTGTATAGATATGTGGGCAGAATTTGCACCGTGGCTGATTGCAGGGCTGGGTTCCTTGATGCTTATGATGTGGTTGTGTAGCATGGTTACTGGAAAGAATTAATTTCAGGTTGGGGGGGGAGGTTGTCTGTAAACAAGAATAGGCTTTTCTCCCAAGGCCTCTGAGAGTGAGGGATCATTTTCCAAGATAGATTGCGGATTGTGTATAATGAGTTGGAGGGGTTTGAATTGTGACTATTGGTTAGAACAAGTGGAATTCTGTTATTCTCCCTTTTGGGTCTGTCTTGAAGTAGTTCATAGCATGGTAGAATAGGGTCTGAGGAAGGAGTCGATATAGCCAGATAATCCTGTGGTAAGTGTGCCAATGCTTGAGATGATGGTCCATCTGGGATTTCCAGGTTTGTGTATTTTGGGTAGCAGATAGAAAGTTCCTGGTCGGGGATTAGGATGGGTGTTAATATAAATTTGTTCCTAAGCAGCATCAGGGAGCTTCATGAGTAGTTTTTTCAGGGTTTTTTGGTATTCTTTAGTGGGATCATAGGAGAGAGGCTTGAAGAATCTGATATTGGTGAATTGTCTGTTTGCCTCCTATTCATAATCTGTCCTGTTCATGATGACTACAGTACCTCCTTTGTCCGCCTCTTTGATTATGATGTTAAGATAGTTTTTGAGGCTGTGTATAGCATTGTGTTCTGCATGGTTGAGGTTGTGTTATATGATGTTGTTTGCTGATAATGTCAGCTTGAGCACATTTGGGGAAGCAGTCAATGTAGAAATCAAGACCCCATTAGTGGGGGTCCATATAGAAGCCTTCCTCTTGTGGGACTGGGCGGAGGGGGCAGGAGGAGAGGTAAGGTCAGTGTGTTGTACATCGGTGTGTTAGAAGTATTCCTTCAGGCAGAGGCGGCGAAATTAGGATTCCAGATCCCCACAGAACTGAATCATATTTGAAGGAGAGTCCATGGGCTAGGACAGATTCCAAAAAGAGAAAGTTTGTCTCCAGCACTGTTATTAGGGGAAGTTTGTTTCCAGCACTATTATTTTTAATTTTTTAGCACTTCAGTTAAGTCTTTGTAGTTCATGTCATACTGAGGGAAAATCAAGTGTTTCAGGACTCATTTCCAGTCAGAGTAAGGAAAGCTGATCATTTTGTGAGTCTTTTCTGTGTAGATATAAAAGCATTGCAGCAGCCTTTGTACATAAGCTTAAGAATCCTAACCTTTTGAATGAATTACTTGAGTCTTTAATCAGTTACTTCTTTTGATACTGCTGAACTGTTCACTATGCTCTTTCCAAAGCATCATTCATTTCAGTTAGTTCTAGATATGCTTGTCTCCCAAAATGCAATCAAGAATTCATGGTTTCTAATTTAACTTTAACTGGATCAGATTAACAACAAAACAATCTAGTTGGCACAGTGAAAAGGTCCCAATTTACAAACTACACCTGTCCAGTCAGTTCTAGATACAAGCCAGTGTTCCCTGGAAGCTGTGCTGTTGGGCAGCCATCCAGAAAAGATTCAAATGTCACTCAGCTGATTAGCAGAGAATCTACAACCTCTCACAGCCAGCAGCATATTTTGCTATTGTTGGTGCACATCTTTACATGCCGTGGTGTACATAACAATTTATTCAGCATATGGACAGGAACAAATTAGAGGAAATATTGGATGCAATCAAATCCACTCCATTTCTGGATCCAGCCTTTAACTACAATTCCAATTAACAATTGATTGCCAATCAATCTTTCTGAACTCTTTCCAAAATATTCTAGACATAACCACTCACTGTCAATTCAGCATGTTTCCTGTATACTTATTTTGAAAACAAGGCAGACTTCCCCGTTTTTTACTAAGTATAATAATCAGTCTGAATTACTTTGAGTCTTTAATTTTGCTCATTGTTGTACTGCAAATTTTGTAAAATTTATTAACCTAAGCACCATTAAACTCAATTAAAATTCCCTCTCTGTGATCGCATCTTTTGTTTAATTACTTCCTTTTAGACTCTCAGATTTATAAGGGAATATAGCAGTCTGTTGATTCCGAAGCAAACTCAGCACCCTGTCGCATAACCCCCAACTTGTTTACCCTAACTGAGCTCTGACTGAAAGGCACGCAGTTAGCAGGAAGCCATCAACAGGGTGGGGCTTTATCAGAGGGGCTAATTTAGGGTAAGCAGATAGCATGTGAGAAACACCTGGGACAGAGGTAAGGAATAATAGTTGCCTATATAAGACAAAGGCCCTAGTATCATGCTGTCTGGTCATTTAGGCTTCTGGGGGTTGGATCTGAGGCAGCAAGACAAAGTGTAGAAGAGAGAGTTGGGACGCTGAAGGATGGCAAACACAGGCAGGACTGGCTGCTGATCCTATTGCCTTCCCCAGAGGCAAATGGAGAGCTGGCAACTCATTGTGCATGTAAAATACAATCAGACAGTGGAGATTAAAAAGACTTGGAATGGTTGAGGTCTATAGTTAAATGCTGAGGGCGTCTTAGAAAATCACCTGTACTGTGCCCAGGAACAAAGTGGTAGTGGCGTACTTTAACTCACATCTTATAAAAGCCTGGTTAATGGCCTTTTATGCTACACTCTCCTTCTGACTCCCTGTTGGGGGACAACTTGCCTCACCAGTTTAAGGAATTCAGGCTTGCAAGTGTTGTAGCAACAGAAAGATGTTGTAGCCAGACAGACCAACCCCCCATATCATCCATCTTATTTGCCTCTCTGAAACATACAGGGCAGAGAAGGAGCAGTAAAATCAGCATAGTCTATGCTGGCTCATCTGATCCTGAGAAGCTGAAAAAACAGATATGTGGAGAGAGAGAGCGATTAAGTCAATAAGCTGGCCTCGAGGCTGCGAGAACTGCCCAGGCTGGCACCCATGTTGATTCAAACACACACACAGTCCCTGGGAGAGGAATTTCCCACTGAGAAAAGAATCCCCAGTAGTTCCAATTTAGTTATCTTACAAGTGTAAATTAAGTTCACAACTCCCTTGTAAGAACTGGTCTCACAAAAGACAGACCAGCACTATTTGGCATCACAGATAAAGAGAAATACGTGACCCAAAATGGGTATAAAAGATGGGTTCAGCACACACTCACTTTGAGTGTCATTCTACCCTCTACCTGCTGGTCGGGTTAGGTGTTTGACCTCCCGAGGTTCTATGGGGACGCCCACCTCGTATTTTCGTCTTTCCTAGGAATTGAGGGACCGGCCCTGGCCTGACATGCTGGAGTCGAGAGGCACAGAAAGGGGTAAAAATTGTACCTGGATGTGGTCCTCTGTCTTAAGTGTACACATAGAAAGAGTAAGCTGTTACTTGGTACCATTATTTCTATTTTTCTATCTTTATCTTCTTTGTAACCATTTTTAAGATCTATATTTTGCTAGCAGTTAAGAAATAGAACAATAGCCATTGCAACCATATGATTTATAAGCTTCCTCAATAAACCTGTAACTGTTTAAGCTTTAACCTGACTCCTTCAGTTGCTGTAACAGAACCAAGCACAATTTAAAAGAACTTCAACCGGTCTAAAGGGACAGTTATAGGAAGAGCTTGGGCGTTTGGATCTGTGTCACTCCCAGGTGATAGGGTCCACTGGGGCACTTCTCAGCCTTTCCTGGGCTGCCCGCTGCGAAGGAACTCCCCCCCCTTGTTCTAGTAGCTAAAATCTGAAGTGTAATAAGCTCTTTCTACACACTGGGGCGTCTGTTAGCCTGTTTGGCTACCCTCTGCGATGGGACCTCGGTCCTAGCAGTAAAGTCATGGACGTTAAACTCTCGGGGCTCCTTTCAGCCTTCTGGGCTGCCCGCTGCGACGAGACTTTGTGTCTTAGCAGCTAAAGACTTAGGAGACACACCCACACACACTGCCCTGACCGTCAGCTGACAGATGTTTCCTGTTCTGTGTCCGCACCAACCTCCATATGTGTGAGAACAGCCTACACGCTAGACAGCAACTGGAGATTAGAGCAATGTGCTCTAGTTATTTCCCCTTCCCTATGCAAAACAGATTGTATTGCAAGTTCTGTGTGTGTATGTTCAGTAGGTGGCCATTTGTCCTCTATTATAAAGAACACTCTTGCTTTTTTGCTACTATTCCTCTATTCATATGAAACAGGACACTTTTATGGTCGATATTTTTCTATTGAGATCAGAGGTGAAAGTAAGCTGGTGTGCTGTGCTGTGGCACTCCAGCAAGAAGAAGCTGGCCAGGTGGGGCACTTGGCTGCAACTGCTCCTAGCTATGCTCCTGGGGCTCTCCTGCAGGCTGCCTTGCTAAGCAGCAGGTAGCCAAGCAGGTGAAAGGCACTGGCTGGGGGTGTGCAAACCCTCCCATCCAGGGCTTCTCTGGCCCTGCCCAGCACCCTTTGGGATGGTGGGAGGCCTGCAGCTGCGTTTATTGGGTCTTCTTCCTCTTTCCTTATCATGGAGCGAAGGGAAAGTGTTCAGCTTGTACCTTCTTTTCGCTTCCAGCTGAGGAGGGGAGAGCAGAGAAAGAATGCAGCAGGCTGTGAACTTTCCCCTCACTTGCTGAGAGTCGGAGGAACAGGAAGAAGAGCAACAGTGACCCGATATGTGCAGCTGCAGGCCTCCCCCTTACCCCGTCCCAAAATGGTGTCCTTGCCCCCCCAATTCACCCCTACACCCCCAACCTGGGCTCCTTTGTCCCCAGCCTTCACTCCTGAACCCACACATCTCCCTGCCCAAGGCCCCCTATGCCCTAAATGCAACTGTCCTCTATTTTTGAGGTACTTTGAAGGCCACCCTAGCACACAGGATCTCATGGACTGACTCTGTGATAGCTCAGAGCTCAGTAAGTGCAGGGGAAGTTCTCTAGCTGACTGGATGTACTCCTCTGCTTTCCCCTTTTCCCTTGACCCTACCTCTCTTAGTTATAATTTATGTTAAGTCCTTATCATGCCTTTGGTATGTTAACCCCTAGTATTTACATTAGGTTCTTTTAGTAAGTCAAGTAATGCAATTTATGGCAGGTTTCAGAATACTTACGGCTGCCGTAAAGTTGAATTTTACCTAGAAACCATATTGTTCATGAATATGTATGAAACCTGTGGAACGTGTGTGAGGTGTGAATGAGAAATACCCAACCAGAAATAGGATCCATGACCTATTAAGACAGACAAAGACCCTGAAAGTAGATTAATTAACTGACAAGCGGCCAAGAAGATCATCTCCTTTTGAAAGGGATGTAACAGCATGTGAAACGTGGGACTGAATCAGAGGCAGTAGTGGTGGATCCACTGGTGGATCCAAAGGACTCCAGGGATAGCCATGAACCTCATGGTCGATCTCCAGGAAACGGATGCCCGGCCAGCTCAAGCTACCTGTGAAATCAGAAGTTATCTACGCCACGTCTGCAGCCTTCTTTCATCAACTGACAGTATGAATGCAATGTGTGTGTGAATATCATCTTACCCTTAAGAATCTGTATTAATAAAATAGCGTTAGTGTTGCTTCAGCTCACCCTTTGTCTGGGTTATTTCCTTGGATGGTCCTTGGATAACATTAATTGGTGCATTGGCCAGGAAACAAAGGGTTAATTTGAGCTTGAGCAGTATCTAAGGGGTGAGCCCAGGTTGAAGGCCCTTGATTTTCTTGCTGCCACAGTGGGTTAGTCGACTGCCCAGGCAGTGCTAGACACAAGTGGAGGATAGGATAAACTCCATGCCCCTGTTTGGAAAAGATAAGGGTTAACTGGAAGAAACAGAGAAGCAGGAACTGGGGGCTATAAGTTTCCCCTCATCCTTTCGGGCATGGCTGCAGAATTTAAGCATGGATCCCTGGAGTCCTGGGGTGATCTCGGGAGGGGATACAATTACAGACGTGGAGAGTAATTATGAGAAATATCTGGCTTAGTATAAACCTGACAAGAAGGGACAGACAGCCACAGCTGCATGGCTTTTATGGCAGGCATGGTGGGCTTGGCAGGTTGCAAAAGGCAAGCGGTCTAAGGAGTTAGAGACACTATACTCGAACTTATCCAAGGCCAGGAGGGAACGTGGCCTGTGGAAGACTCAAGCCCAAACAGCCTCGGCCACTGCAGCTTTTGCCACTGTTTCAGCTGTAAAATTGGAGAAAAGCAAGCTACATTCACAGGAACTGGAAAAGGAGAATAGGGATTTAAAGGCCCATGTTACATTCCTTAAAGATCTAGTCAGGGGACCCGGAGCATGAGCCCTGACTGCCCCTGTTAGGCAGCTGTGGCCTCCATGGGGCAAGAACCCAGGAGACTGGGATGGGGAGGAATCATGGGACCAGGCTATGTTGTGGGAGGGCTCCTGACTCTGTTCAGTGTTCTGCAGGGAGGGAGGACCCCTTATGCCCTGGGCATTAGTGGAGGAAAGTAAGGAAAAATTGCTAAAGGGAAATAAGGGGTTCTATTGAAACTTAACTGCTCAAATGCATAAAATGGTATTTGACATTCAATCCTTAAGGTACTTCTGTGATTTATAAGGTTCGATATCTTGTTTTAGACCAAACTGGTACTTGGGGCATCCAAACCCAAGAAAATGAGGATGGGTTCTGGATTTCTTATTTTTTGGGTAACATAAGACTGTTACTTTGATGAGGGGAGCAATGTCAAGAACAGCGAGCCTTAAGGTGGTTTGAAGTAATTAGACTGATACTTCAATGAGAATACATAAAATCTGTGAGACACCTCATGTACTCCAGAGAGAAGGTAAATTGAGTTGTGTTTTTGCTGTGTGCTTTGGAAGCAGGACTTGAAAGTGAAAAGTAATCAGAACCCAGTAAGTTCACTGTGTCCCTGTTCAAGGCTGAGTCTCTGAGTTGCTGATAACTTTGGATCTGAAAGCAAGCCAGAAAGTGTGTGTGTGTGAATGCAGGCTGCCTGACTGCTATAGGCAGTTCTAATCCTCCATAAGTGACAGTACAGGAATAGAAGGGGTCTGCTATTCAAAAATTTTAAGAGTGTATAGCACACACACTGTCCTCAGAAGTAAATTGTCCAAATAAAAGGCATGATATATAACAAGCTATGTATAAGCACCCAATTATAAGAAATTTGATGCTAATGTTACTGTTTAACATGGAACCAAATTTAGCGTTAATAAGTAACCCTGAAACAATGCATATGATTCTCTTTTGGGAAGAGAAAATCTCTTGGGCTTGCTGGTAACTGGGAAACACCTAATGCTAAGGAAAGGAAAAAACTCTATAGCAGTAAAGCTTCTCGGGTACTTTGTGTGAATAAATTTGGCGCTTCACACAACAGACACACTATTAAAAACCTAGTCTGCTGTATAAGAGGGAAACTGAGGCATACCACCCCATTACTTTCATAATGTGCACTGGGATAATTTACCCAGAACCCACAGAGGATGGAACTTACTGAGGCGTGGCTGGCTTACAGAACAAAAGACTAGGTAATTATTGGATAACTGCAGGCAGATAAAGAAATCAGCAAGAATATTTGTAAAGGAAAGGAGTATTATAAGATATAATGTGCCACCCCAAAGGGGTAGGAAAATGTTCTTTTTGTCTTTCAGAACATCAGAAAGAGCTGGTACCAGCTGAAGAGCAACGGAAAAGGCCATGGTTCTACTGTCATGACAAAAAATTGTGTTCTGTGTTTGTCTGTCTGTCTTGTGGTATGTGACTTGCTAGCATTGATGTTGTGCATTTTTTTTTCTTTTAAGAAGAAGATATTGTAAGTAAAAGAGAAGCAGGAGCAGGGAGACAGGAAAAAAAAAACACTTCAGCAAGAGAAAAAAGGATTGAGCCCAGACAAACAGCAACTCTGAGAGGAGTTAGTGGGAGGGGTGAAAGAAAAAGTGCAGGCAGATGTTTGTAACTGATAAGAGTTTACGGTGGTAATTGTCCAAGCTAGTAAAGATATAATTTTCAAACATAAATAGCAGATGAACTGAAGTGCACAGGGTGGCCACCAGAGATAGATCAGCCTGTTCATGGTTATTGATTCCTTTAGTGGAAGGGTAGAGGCTTTTCCTATGAAATCCCATTCTGCTGCCCAAGCAGCCAAAACTGTTTCAGGAAATTGTGTCAGTATGGGACCGTTTTTTGCGCAAAAACCCCTATCGCAAAAACAGATCAGAAGAGAGTATGCAAATGAAGCGCAAGAAATGCTAATCTGTGCTTCATTTGCATAAGCTCTTGCAGCAAAACTCATAGTGTAGACGTAGCCTGAGTGTGTTAAAAATGTTTCTCGTTACTGGTTGCCTTCGGACCAATAATGTAATTTTACTGACAGTTATACCCAATGTACCCATAATGTGTCAGGTGTTCTGGTTAATGGTACCCATCCATAGTGCATGGATGTCACCCTTGCCCCAAATCATTGAAGTTTTGGCCCCTATACCCAGCCTACCACTTCCTCCTCCCCAAAATTGATCCATTTGAACCAAACTTGTAAACAAGAGTTCCAATCTGGTTCAAAAGACTAGACGAGTAGCTCAGTCCACGGCAACCACACACATTCGTGTTTTAGCTAGAGGCTGCCAGATTGAACAATTGAGCAACAAAGTAGTCTACCTGAACAAACACCAATGGTGGGACATTTTCAAATGCTGGTCCCCCAGAGCCTCGGGAATTCTAAAGGTTTTCATGCACCCCATTGTTGTTTTATTCTTAGTTTATTTTTCATTGTATTTCTGTATTTGCCTTGTTATACCAGATTGCTAGTTCAATGAGTCACCAAATTCCATCAGTTGTTATGGAGGGCCGCCGTCAGACAAACTTTGTTATGTTCGAATTATCAATTGAAGAGGGAATGTAACCAGTCAGACACGACCCCTCCTCCCCTCTCCATTGGCGTCTAGCTGACTGGATGTACTCCTCTGCTTTGCCCTTTTCCCTTGACCCTACCTCTCTTAGTTACAATTTATGTTAAGTCCTTATTATGCCTTTGGTATGTTAACCATAGTATTTACATTAGGTTCTTTTAGTATGTCAACTAATACAAATTATGGCAGGTTTCAGATTACTTATGGCCATAAAGTCGAATTTTAGCTAGAAACCATATTGTTCATGAATATGTATGTAACCTGTGGAACGTGTGTGAGGTGTGAATGAGAAATGCCCAACCAGAAGGGCAGTTTAGGATCCATGACCTTTTAAGGCAGACAAAGACCCTAAAAGTAGATTAATTAACTGACAAGCGGCCAAGAAGATCATCTCCTTTTGGAAGGGATGCAACAGCATGTGAAACCTGGGACTGAATCAGAGGCAGTAGCCCTGTGGTGGATCCAAAGGGCTTCAGGGATAGCCATGAGCCTCATGGTCGGTCTCCAGGAAACTGATGCCTGGCCAGCTCGAGCTACCTCTGAAATCAGAAGTTATCTACACCACGTCTGCAGCCTTCCTTCAACTGCCATTATGAATGCAATGTGTGTGTGAGTATCATCTTACCCTTAAGAATCTGTATTAATAAACTAGCATTAGTGTTGCTTCAGCTCACTCTTTGTCTGGGTTATTTCCTTGACTGGTCCTGGGACTAGTTACACTGTAGTGCATAAATATGACTATATAGCAAAACAAATTAGTAAAACAGGGTCACTCCTATGACATCACATAACAAAGGGACTAAGCTCTGACAGAATGGTAAAATAAATGGACAAATAAACTTATTGTGTGTGCTCAAAGTACCTGGACTTAGACGAGGTGCACTGGACTTTTGGTAAAGAGGGTATTACTGAATCAAAAAATGCTATGGAAAATGCTGAAGGCATCAGAACAGTCTCTGACCGGGACTTATGTGAGGAGATTTGACCTAAATGCTAACAAATTTCCCACATAAATGCCTAACAGACCAGCCAGAACAGGTAGCTCTGGAAACATAGGCTGACAACAAATACTATAGTGTTGGAGAAGAGACCTCTGCTAGTAAGCATGAGGTCATAAATTACAGTAAGACTGAGGAAGTAGTTTCAGACTTCTTTTTTCTGAGTGTCAGATGCTTTAGGTAGTGATAAGTTAGAAGCCATTCTGAGCTTGCACAATTTTTAGTATCACCCTTTTCCTCCAGGCTCAAAATGGCATCTACACCAGAAAATTTTATCTCCACAGAGATTACTACTTACAGCTAAAGCAAAACTCTAGCACTTTTACTTAATTTCTATTTATCATCTGAAGATATGTGCAAAATAGATGACAACACTATTCTGGCACATTGCAAGACATAAGAGCCTTCTTGGGGTTGTCTAAGGTTGCCCTTCCAGTTCTGTGGCACTTCTTGTGGGGCCAGTAGGGGGTCCATTCTGGTGAATACCACTGTGTACCTTTCTAGTCTGCTCATTGCCTGTTTAACAAGCCCTTTCAATGACTCTTGCTGACTTATAAAGGCAATGTTATATAACATAATTTCCTTATGTTATATAACATTGCCTTTATAAGTCAGCAAGAGGCCTGAAGAGGAGTGAATGCAATTATTAACCTGCCTCAAGGAAACATCCATTCTTAATGCCCAAACCCACTGCACGCTCCCACAGCCTGTTACCCTCCCAAGACTCCAAGTTGCTAGCCAAATGGCAAGGATCTTTCGAGGTGTTACGCCGAGTGGGAGAGGTCGATTATGAGATATGAGTCCCTGGGAGGCGACGGGGCATGCAGATTTACCATATCAACCTCCTGAAGAGATGGAATACCTGGGAAGAGCTGAAGTTTACTCCTTACCCCTTCCCCCCACCACCGAATTAGGGCCCGGGAGAGGAGGAAGTACTAATTCATTAACCCTGCAGGTTGGGGAAGAATTAACCCCTGAGCAACAAGACAAACTGCGGCAGCTGCTACAGAGCTTTTTGGAGGTCCTATCAGAACACCCTGGGTGAACAACACTGACGTACCATCACGTGGTGATGCCCTCCAGTAAAAGGATATGAGACCCCGTATGCTCCCTTCTCCAGAAAATGTGGGACACTGTCTGGGAGGAACTACAAGCAATGTTGTGTTGGGGTGTGGTAGAGGAGTCGCATAGCGAGTGGCGGAGCCCCATAGTGCTAGTGCCCAAGCCGGATTGGTTGAAACGCTTCTGCGTAGACTTTTGTAAGGTAAATGCCATATCCCGCTTCGATGCCTATCCTATGTCCCAACTGGATGAACTCTTAGAGCGATTGGGAAGCATACGGTATATATCCACCCTCAATTTAACTAAAGGCTATTGGCAAATTCCATTAACACCAGCCTCTAAAGTTAAGACGGCCTTCTCCTCTCCATTTGGGCTGTATCAATTTGTAAGGATGTCATTTGGCCTACACGGGGCAGCTGAGACCTTTCAGCAGCTAATGGATGAGCTACTGCAAAAATACAAATGCTTATATTGACGACATAGTGATATATAGCTCCAAACACCTCCAACGATTAGTGGCTGTTTTAGCAACACTGAAAGATGTGGGCCTCACGGTGAACCCAGGAAAATGCTGCTTTGGGCAACAAGAAGCATCCTATCTGGGGTACGCCATGGGACGGGGTAAGTTGAGGCCCCTGGTGGACAAGGTGAGTGCACTTAGAGACTACCCGACCCCCTCAACTAAAAAGCAAGTGCGCCAATTTCTAGGCCTAGCGGGGTACCATTGATTTGTCCCCAACTTTGCAACCCTTGCTGCACCCTTGACGGACCTTACGAGGAGTTCCCTCCAAAGAAGATAAAATGGACAGCAAGCATTTCAGGCTTTGAAAATCCAGCTGACCCGTGCTCCAGTATTGACACAACCAGACTTTACAAAACCATTTATATTACAAACCAATGCTTCTGAAGTAGGGGCAGTGTTATCCCAGGAAAAGGGTGGGGAGGAGCACCCTATCCTGTATGGAAGTCAAAAACTATTTCCCCGTGAATTAAGGTATTTGACAATTGAAAAAGAGACTCTCACTATTGACATGCTACGTTACTATCTTTTAGGAAGTTGGTTCCAATTGATTACCGATCACACGCCCCTTGGAAGGCTCCACTCCATGAAGGATATGAATGCCCGGATCATGAGATGGTACCTGTTGCTGCAGCTGTACTGTTTTGAAGTGGCACATCGGCCAGACAGGTCCCATAACAACGTGGACTTTTTTTCAAGGGTGCCCCCAGAGGAGGGGGACAGGGAGCAGGGGGTTAGATCCAACCTGGAGAGGGGGTGTGTGACAGGGCATCTAAGCCCTGCACATCTGCGGTCACGACCCTGGCTCTATGCGGGGAGCGGGGCCGGCGGCAGACAGTTTGCGGCACCTGCTTGGCGTCCTTCAACCCAAGGGACTTTTTTTTCCACCAAAGTTCACTATAGTTTCATAACTTACCACATATCCCACAAACCCAATAAAGTGCCTTCCCAAATACTGTTGCATAAGGCACTTGAAATCAAAATAAGTTGCTATTGTATTAAAGCCATGAACAGAGGATGATGCATGGACGACCTGAAGGGGCACATGGCCCTTCAAACATTATGGGCAGGAGGGGAAAGGGGCTAGATCCTCTGAGTAAATGGCTCCATAATCCAGAAAAGCAGAGGGTCCCATTGGTCCCATTGGTCCCCACAATGAGAGTGGACATCACAACACCATTAGTGATGTCCGCAGTGACGCAGGAAGCAAAAATTCCATTTTTCATTCATTACAACAGGCTCAGGTGCCAAAAGATTCTAGCATCATGGACCTTTCCTGGACAACCCACAGTAATGTTGCTAAACCTGAGTTACCAACCAGGCCTTGGAGGACCCTTTTCTGTTTATGAACTCTGAGGCCTTGTACAAGGGACCAAGAATAGACCTAACGGTCCCATCAATACCTCCAGTACAATGCAGGAACTCCAGTCATGCAAATCCATCTATAACCTCCAGTGCATTGCCCAGGTTTACAATCTGTGCCATCAGTACCATCACCAGCACACTCCACAATCACCATCCCAGTGATCTACATATAGCATATTAGTTAGCATATTGATCAGTATCAGTGAAGGATGGTAAACTTTCAGTGGTAGTGGCCGCATGCTTTCGGCTGAGGGAAGCTCTCATGTTAGTGTGATGTCTCTACAGCTTCAAGGTGAGCTTCATGCCAATCTCTAGGAAAGTTCCCTTTTCTATCCTGAAATTCTGTCTCCAGTGCTGCCATCCCAGGATTTCATCACTACCCTTCTCTACCAGTCAGTGCTACTTTTGGAAGCCCAGAAATAGGGCACAAATGAAGCTGCTTCAGGAAAAATTTGTTCATGCCCAACTTCATCTTCCTCCACCAAAATCAGCTCAGAATCATGGTTGACATTCAAAGAACTTGGATGTGCAGCATCTGTGTATTATCCTGTGTCAGGATAATGGTGTAAGCAATGTTTCCTCCTTGTTTACTGATAGCAGTTTGAAAAATGGCACTGGCTTGCAAGAAACAATCATGGGATGCCAGAACCATGAGAGGTTATTTGACTCCAATTCCCAGAATTCTAGTAGCACTGAGGAATACTCACCCGGAATGCTGAGTGCTTAACTCTTTCTCCCCACCCATAAAAAAGAAAAATAAGTGAGTGCTATGTGTACAAACTGATTCAAAGGATTATAGATAAATGCCAGCCATGTAATCAGTTAGGGTATGTCTACACTACCCCCTAGTTCGAACTAGGGGGGTAATGTATGCATACCGAACTTGCTAATGAAGCCCGGGATTTGAATTTCCCGGGCTTCATTAGCATAAAGCCGGCTCCGCCATTTTTAAAAGCCGGCTTGTTCGAACCCCGTGCCGCGCGGCTACACGCGGCACGGGCTAGATAGTTCGAACTATGTAGCCATTCCGATCTATCTGTACACCTCGTTCCACGAGGCGTACAGATAGATTGGAATGGCTACATAGTTCGAACTATCTGTATGCCTCGTGGAACGAGGTGTACAGATAGATCGGAATAGCTACATAGTTCGAACTATCTAGCCCGTGCCGCGTGTAGCCGCGCGGCATGGGGTTCGAACAAGCCGGCTTTTAAAAATGGCGGAGCCGGCTTTATGCTAATGAAGCCCGGGAAATTCAAATCCCGGGCTTCATTAGTAAGTTCGGTATGCATACATTACCCCCCCCTAGTTCGAACTAGGGCGGTAGAGTAGACATACCCTTATTTCCCATAGTTATTCCATAATATTATATGGCCACAAACCTAATCTGAAAAAAACCTGTGCAGAACAAAACATGTTGTCAAGGCTACTCCCCACTTTGGCATGATGAATGCAGAAGTTGGGGGCCCGCAAGAAGATCTGGATATTAGGATTTTGCGGGGGGAAGTTTTTATACCAGAGCCTGTAGAGACAAGGTTTTTGAGTGCTCTTGCAGGCCCCCAACTTCTGCATTCGTCATGCCAGAGTGTGGAACAGCCTTGACATGGTGGCAGAGGTGGGATTGGTTAATTAGAAAAAAAATCTTTTATTATCAAAACAAAACTACAGTTGCAAGCATTGTATATTGGCTAGATGGAAAGAGCTACCATTTAATATAAATTCTCAGGGAAAACTCCTGGGCTGTAATGCTTAGTTACCAAAAAGAAACAAAACAATTAACAAGCTCAGACATGATTTCCAACCCCCCAAACAACGAAAACAATAACCCCTGATGGACGATCTAAACTTTCCCTACTTACACATTTTAAGAAGTCCGTTCTTGGAGAGAGAAGCGTCTCCCATCTCCCTCAATCCCTGGGAGAAACTACTCTGATCTCAAACAAAAAAGGAGAGAAAAACCCCTCTTTCCCAGTTTGAAATCCCTACCTACATTGTTATTGGCTGACTGCCCAACACCTTTGCTAGGTACCTGAGTTAACCCCTTAGTCACCAGGTGCTGGTCAGCACTTCTGATTATGACACATGTAATACAAAGATCTCTTGCATAGAGGCTTGTCTACACATTTGTCAATTACATAAAAAAATGTTAAATTTTAATTTGGTTCTCATTCTACTCATAGGAAGTCAATGGCAAAACTCCCTTTGCTTTCAGGATAAAGCTCCTCATGCCTCCCATTCCTCCTGCTGTCAAACTATGGATATTCTTGTTTTGATTTACAGAAGAGATCTTTTAATTTTTGTTTCTATAGAAAGAAGTTCAAGAGACAAGTTTCTTGGAATTATATAAAGTTTACTGACACAGCAAGCAAACTAGATATATGGCAAGCATCCACAAGTCTCATGGCCCTCGTCATTGCCTAAATTTGGGCTTCCATCCTAAACCAACACTCACCCTATGGCCTTGCACACATTCTGGAGGAATTTAGCTCTCACTTGGAGTTCCAGAATCCCCCTCTGTTTCTTCCAAAGGATGCAAGGTCAGCAGCTTGGTACCTTCATCATCTCCCCCAGAAGCAGAGGGCAACTCTGTCTCTTGGGCTGTGTCTAAACTACATGGCTCCATCGATGGAGCCATGTAGATGAGGGTTGTAGGCAAACGGAAATGAAGCCGCGATTTAAATAATCGCGGCTTCATTTAAATTTACATGGCTGCCACGCTGAGCCGACAAACAGCTGATCAGCTGTTTGTCTGCGCAGCGCGCTAGTCTGGACGCTCCCGCGCCGACCTGAAAGCCCTTTATTGACCTCCCCGTTATGCCTCGTAGGATGAGGTTTACCAGGGAGGTCCATAAAGGGCTTTCATGTCGGCAGGGGAGCGTCCAGACTAACGCACTGAGCCGACAAACAGCTGATCAGCTGTTTGTCGGCTCAGCGCGGCAGCCATGTAAATTTAAATGAAGCCGCGATTATTTAAATTGCGGCTTCATTTCCCTTTGCCAAACAAACAAATCTACATGGCTCCGTCGACGGAGCCATGTAGTTTAGATGTACCTTTGGAGAGAAGACAAGGTTCTCCCAATATTTACCCCATTATCTAGGATGTAGTTGCTTGGACAGAGTAGGGGTAACATTATTTTT